>NW_005370597.1:1090413-1191406 GCF_000412655.1 Myotis brandtii | reverse complement strand
TTAAAAAAAAAAGATTGTTTCTGTCTTTAACCCTGGCATTTTAATTATGATGTGTCTGGGTGTGAGTCTCTTTCGGTTTCTCTTGTTTGGGGTTCTCTGTGCTTCTTGGACTTGTAAGTCTATTTCCTTCACCAGGTAGGGAAGTTTTCTGTCATTATTTCTTCAAATAAGTTATCAATATCTTGCTCTATCTCTTCTTCTGGCACTCCCATAATTCAGATGTTGATATGCTTGAAGTTGTCCCAGAGGCTCCTTACAGTAGGTATCTTCATATTTTTGGATTCTTTTTTCTTTTTGCTTTTGGTTGTGTGTTTTTTGCTTCCTCTTATTTTAAATCATTGATTTGATTCTCAGGATCCTCTAGTCCAGTGGTCAGCAAACTGCGGCTCGCAAGCCACATGCGGCTCTTTGGCCCCTTGCGTGTGGCTCTTCCACAAAATACCACGTGCGGGCATGCACATACAGTGCGATTAAAACTTCATGGCCCATGCGCAGAAGTCAGTATTTTGTGGAAGAGCCACACTCAAGGGGCCAAAGAGCCGCATGTGGCTCGTGAGCCATAGTTTGCCGAGCCGAAGTTTGCTGACCACTGCTCTAGTCTACTGTTGAATCACTGTATACTATTCTTTATTTCAGTCAGTGTATGCTTAATTTCTGACTGGTCCTTTTCCATTTTTTTTTTGGTATTCTCACTAAGATCTTAAAAGTCTCATTAAGTTCCTTGGAAGTTTCTAGAAGATTCTTGAGTAACCTTATTACTGTAGTTTTGAACTCTATATCCAGTAGTTTTAAAAAAACTTCCACTTGCTCTGAGCTCCAGTGCCAGGCGAGATGTGGTTGTGGGAGGCAGCAACCATGAGCCCGGCTTTCTTCCATTTCTTTCATTTGTGACATATTTCTTTGTCTCCGAATTTTGCTGCTTCCCTGTGTTTGTTTCTATGTACTGGGTAGCTGCTAAGTCTCCTTGAGTTGATAGAGTGGCCTTGTGTAGTAGGTGTCCTATAGGGCTTAGCCTCCCCAATCACCTGAGATGGACACTCTTGGTGCACCTCTTTGTGGGCTGTGTGCACAGTCTTATAGTTGAGCCTTAATTGCTGTTGGTGTCACTGGGAGGAATTGACCTCCAGGCCAATTGGCTGTGGGGACCAGCTGAGACTACAGTGGGAGAGCTATTTTGCAGGAGACACCCTTATGGAGCAGGACTTGCTTCAGTGGGGCTTTGGAGCTCACTGAATCTGCCTCTTGAGTGTGTAGCTTATGGATGTGTAGCGTAGTAATCTGGTATGGTTGAGTCTGCCCCTTGAGTGTGTCGCTTATGAATTTGAAGAGTTGTAATCTGGTATGGTCTCACACTGACCACTGGGCTCTTGGGTCTCCAGGGAGGTGCAAATTCAGCTACTGCCTAGGGCCATCCATCAGGAGCTACAGAGAAATCTGAAGATTCCTCCTCTTTGTATTGGGTTTGAAAGTAGCCAGACAAGGCCCAGCTGTGAAGCAAGGCAGGCTGGTGCTGGTGCCGGGCCTTGGGCCTTTTATTGATAGGTTTGGGGCTCCCTGACCCAGCTGCAGCTTGCTTGACAGATATTTAGCCTGAGAAAGGACAGAGCATTCATATGCAAAAGCCGCTGCGCACAGCTTGGGTGGGGTTGTAAATTGGGTGGAGCAGGGTCTCAGGGAATCACCAGGGTGGAGCAAACAGAAATGGCTGCTGGTCAGCCCTGCACTAGGGAGGTCCCAGCATGGGAACAATGACTGCTGCGAGCACCTCCGTCTGGAAGAAAGCTGTCTTCGAGTTTCTGCCCCGATGCTAGATAGACAAATTTCTCCCTGTATGTGTCTGGGTTCCCCCGAGTCTCGCCTGGCACTGGAGCTCAGAGCAAGTGGAAGCTTGTATCTCCCTCCCAATTAAAAAAGCATCACACCCAAGTGCCAGCCCTTTCTGCACCTCTACACCTCCTACCAGTCTCAATGTGCTTTCTTCTTTACCTCTCTAGTTGTAGTACTTCCATTCAGCCAGCTTTCCCTGACATTCTGGATGATAGTCGTTATGTATTTTAGTTGTAATTTTGATGTGGTTGTGGGAGGCAGTAAGTACAGGCGTTTACCTATGCCGCCATCTTGGTTCTCCATATTTACTATTCTTGCCTTTGTACACATCCCAGTGTGAGATCTCCACTCTCCTCAAAATGAAAAAAAATGAAAAAAGGAATAAAATTTATCCCTAACATGCTTATAGAATGACCTGAATGAAAGGATCTTTTATACCCCTTGAGAAGATTGGCACCAACTTATCAGCGCAAGTCCTCTCTGGAGCTCTCACTCCCCAGCAAGAGACAGGCAAGCCAAAAATTTAAGAATCATTTTCAATTCCTTTCTTTCTCTTATCCTATATAATAAAAGGCTAATATGCCAATCGACTGAACCGCGGAATGACCAGTCGCTATGATGCACACTGACCACCAGGGGGCAGACGCTCAATGCAGGAGCTGCCCCCTGGTGGTCAGTGCACTCCCACAGGGAGAGTACCGCTCAGCCAGAAGCCGGGCTCATGGCTGGCATGCAGCAGCGGTGGGGGAGCCTCTCTCACTTCCATGGCAGTTGGACATCTCCTGAGGGCTCCTGGACTGCGCGAGGGCGCAGGCCGGGCTGAAGGACCCCCCACTCAGTGCACAAATTTTGTGCACCGGGCCTCTAGTACTCTATAATATTCAATCCATCCGCTTGTTGCCTCTACTTCAAAATATATCCAGAATCTAACCATTTCTCACCATCCCCAGTGCTACCACCTCGTCCAAATGCCCATTGCCTATAATTTGGACTATTGCATTCCTAAACTAGTCTTCCTACTTCAATTCTCACTCCCTTTTTGTCTATTTTATGCACAATATTTAGAATTGCACTGTATAATACAGTAGCCTCTATGCATCTGTGGCTATTTAAATATAAATTTAAATGAATTAGAATTAAATAATAACTAGGTTATTACAACGGTATCAACCCTAGTTATTAGTAACAGGAAAGGGGAAAAGGAAGCTACAGCTTTATGCATCTGTTCTCTGCAGATCAGGGGGCAGGGGGAGGAACTGGATAGCAGGGAGATAAACACATACCTAGTTTGGGGGGGGGGGGGGAGACTAGCAAAGGTGCTTACTATCTGTCACACCTAGGAAGAAGTCATTGGCCAGAATAGGTGTAGCCACTGCAAGGGCGAGAAATTTGGGATATTTAATCCCTAAACAAAGAGTTTGCTCTCTTGTTCCTCTTAGGCTCTGAAGCTCTTGGTTGACTCCTGGCTTGGGGGCTCTCTTGCTCCTGCTCCCCTGCATTGGGTCTCTCTCTCCCGACCCCCTCACACAATGGACTAATGGACTGTAACTAGCCTAATGGAGAACTGGACCCGGCTGCAACATGGAACGGAAGCTCTGGGCACTGGCTCTGGGCTCCACTTCTTCCAGAACTGGACTAGGGGAAATGGGACTTTGGAAACCCAGGGATATAATTCCACGCAAATAAAAAGCACTCACTTCCCATGCAAGTCTCAGAAAATTCTTTTTCTTGAGGTATTTTAAGGACTCCACTCCACAGTAAGCACTCAGTGAGGAAAGGGATACTCCAATTTCCCAGATAACAAAAGCACCTGAAGGGCAGGAAGTGTTTTGTATTTCTTTTTTAATCCCCAAGCCTCTCCTCCCCACAAGACAGCACATGTAACAGATGGTCATGAAATGTATGTTGCTTAATTTATTCCACCCTAGCCTCCTTTGAGGAGACCACCCATCAGATTCTATCAAGCTGAGCTTGGAACAGGGGTGGTTAAAGGAACTGTGAAGAAACTGCCCAGGGAAGATTTTTGTTGGTAGCAATTGTCCTCCCAGAGCTTTCAGGGGTCCCACTGCAGGGAACCATTAACTTTCATCTGAGCAGATGGAAACCAACTCTGTCCCCGACCAATGCCCAGAAGGTGGGGAGTCCCCAGGCAGTGGAGAAAGGCAGGCACAGAACCCTGAATGGTGTGCCAGCAGTAGGCCCCAGGAAGGATGCAGCAGCTCATGCAGTGAGTCCCCTTGTAAGATATATTACCATTACAAACTTAATGGACCAGAAAGGGAGAAAATTAACATAAATTACCTTCTGCTGAAGTCCTGCCTTCCTTGGCAGCTAAAGAAAAAGTTCAATGTGGTGCCAGAGGAAAATCGGGCCTTGGGAAGCAGAGGCCTTCATGGGCTAAAACATCACCTCTGACTCTCCCTCAAAAACAGTAACTCCCCAATCATCCAGGCCTAGTAACAAAGTATGTAGGGCAAGTGGCACACAGAAGCTGGTTTTACTTAAGCTGCTTTCTAGTGCTTTGTGCAGTGTGGGCTTTATATAGCTTTTGCTGGGTGTGCAAAGCTCCTTGGGGAGATGGTAACTTCTTCCTAGCTGAGGAACTTTTGGGGTGTCCTTGAACCCCACTGGGCTTCCTTAAGTCCTTATAGTGAGTAAGAGAGTCATCTTTATTAGGAAACTACCTTCAAGGACTCCTTAAATGTCAAACATATATCTCTTTGCACTTCCTATACCTCACTCCCCCACGCCAGTGAAGCTAAGCAAGAGAACAGAATTCCTCTGTTTCCAGGGTTGGGGGAAAGAAAGAAATGTGAGAAGATGTTGATGAAAAATGGGTGTACACAGCAAGGCAGCAAGCTGGCATTAGAGAGGAAAAGTTGGACAGTGGCTGAGAGATGTCCAGTGGCAGGAATGACCAGCGAACTTTATTTATTTTTAATATATTTTTATTGATTTCAGAGAGGAAGAGAGGGAGAGAGAGTTAGAAACATCAATGATGAAAGGGAATCGGCTACCTCCTGCACTCCCCATACTGGGGATCAAGCCCGCAACCCAGGCATGTGCCCTTGACGGGAATCGAACCTGGGACCCTTCAGTCCATAGGCCTATGCTCTATCCACTGAGCCAAACCAGCTAGGGCTGAGGGACTTTAAATAACAGCGATGCCCGAGACACAATATTAAGTTGTTGGCTGTGTGGTACATGGCCCCTTCTGTTTCCCACAAGCTTTTAGTGAGTCTACTACATATAGTCATTAACTAGAGGTGCTTTAGAAAGTGAAGAGATGTTGGCAACATGAGAATGATACCATTATAATTACCTAGTTATTAATAACAGGAAAGGAGCAAAGAGAAGGCCAAATATTATAGGCATATCATTTGGGCAGCTTCATCAGGAAGCTAAAGTTTTATATTCCCAGCCACCAGTGTATTCCCTACAGATCTCTCTGGAAAAAGGACTGGACAGGGAGGAGAATAGACTCATGCCCAATAAAGTTGGGGTGACATTGGGAAGGTACTTGTCAGTCACACCTGGGAACAGGTCATTGGCCAGAATGGGCATGGCCATGGCAAGGGCATAAAATTTGGGATATTTAATCCCCTAAACAAAGGCATTTGTTCTCTTGTTGCTCTTAGTTTCTCTTGGTTCCTCTTGGTATGTTGCACTTGACTCCTGGCTTGTGGTGCTCTCTCGCTTTGGCTTCCTGGCATTCACGAACCCCACACACAATGGACTAATAGACTGAAACTAGCCTGATGTTGAACTGGACCTGGCTGCAACATGGAATGAAAACTGGATACTGGCTTTGCTTCTAGCGTTACTGAAACCCCAGCTACTCTTCTTCTATGACTGGAATAGGACTTTGGAGACCCAGGGATGTAATTCCACTCAAGTAAAAATCACTTATCCTCCCGTGCGAGTCTCAGAAAATTCTTTTTCTTGAGATATTGTAAGGACCCCACCCCCAGCACCCAGTGGGAAAGAAAATACCCAATTTCCCCAAATAACAAGAGGAGAAAGCATCAAGGCACATAGTAGGTCAAGAATTCAGCAGAAACAGGTAATAAAAGCAAATAATTTTATTGTAAATAATGGAGTGGCAGGTACAGTGCTAAGTGCTTTATATTTGTACTAGGTCTGTAAGTCATTTAATGCTATACCAACCCTGCAAAGGAGGAACTTTGACTATCCCCATTTTATATACAAGGAAACTGAGGCATAAAGTTAAATAACTAATACAAGGTCATACCACAAGTAAGTGGCAGAGCTGGGATGTGAACCCAGGCTTCAAACCCATTCTCTTAAACACTACACACTACTGCCCCTCAAGAATTCCCAAAGACAGAGTTCAGGACATGGATTTCCTATTGTACTGGGGTTTGGGGACAGCATGAGGTGGGTCCTTCTAGCCAAACACAGAGGGAAAGATGACCCCAGGACGCTGAGAGACTTGGAGAAACTCAAGAGTCCAATAGATGGATACATTTAAATTAGGAAGATAGGGCCAGGTGATGCCCAAAGTTCTTTCCTGGATTAAGGATCTGTGAGACCAAGAGCAGCAAGCAAGCCTTGTGCTCGCTTCAGTGCCTGGCTGCCGGCCGCCATCTTGGCTGACAGTTAATTTGCATATACTCACTGATTAGCCAATGAAAAGGGTAGCGGTCGTACGCTAATTACCATGTTTCTCTTTTATTAGTGTAGATATTGTCTGTAAGTCATTTAATGCTATACCAACCCTGCAAAGGAGGAACTTTGACTATCCCCATTTTATATACAAGGAAACTGAGGCATAAAGTTAAATAACTAATACAAGGTCATACCACAAGTAAGTGGCAGAGCTGGGATGTGAACCCAGGCTTCAAACCCATTCTCTTAAACACTACACACTACTGCCCCTCAAGAATTCCCAAAGACAGAGTTCAGGACATGGATTTCCTATTGTACTGGGGTTTGGGGACAGCATGAGGTGGGTCCTTCTAGCCAAACACAGAGGGAAAGATGACCCCAGGACGCTGAGAGACTTGGAGAAACTCAAGAGTCCAATAGATGGATACATTTAAATTAGGAAGATAGGGCCAGGTGATGCCCAAAGTTCTTTCCTGGATTAAGGATCTGTGAGACCAAGACAGGGGTCCTGCTATGGAAGAGGTTGTGACGTTGTGGAGAGGACACACACCTGGAAGAAGTGAAATGCCTATCTATGGAACAGTCACAGAGCCTATAAGGCAGTAAAGGATCTAGTGTAAGGTCTTTTGGTCAAAATGATGTATGTTAGATGAAATGCTTTAGGGAAAGAAAAAAACAGAGAGATTTCATGGAGGAGGTGGCCTCCTGCAGAGCAGTAGGATCATGAGGCTCTGGAGTCTCATTTCAAGTACTTCCCAGTCCTAGCCACCTTTATTCAGGCTCCTCCCTCATTCTCTTTCCTTCCATTTCCCAGACTTCCTCTTATCAAATCAGCAAAACACAGGAAGCACCTTGTGGAGAGTTGGGAGCAGAATGGTCAAGAGCTAGGTTGGTCAGTGAGTCAGTAGGGAAATGACCTACAAAGGCTCTGGTTCCTGAAAATGGTCTGCAGGCTCAAAATGAAGAAAAATGTGGACTTTCCATTCCAAATCCTTTGCTAAACTTTTGTTTTTTAATTGAGATATAATTCACATATGTGAATCATATAATAGTATCACATATACTATTTTAAAAAAATTTTATTGATTGATTTTAGAGAGGGAGAGGAAGAGATAGATAGAGAGATAGAGAGAGAGAGAGAGAGAGAGAGAAAACATTGATCTGTCACTCCACTTATTTATGCATTCATTGGTTGCTTCTTATATGTGCCCTAACCAGGGATCGAACCTGCAACCGTGGAGCATCAGGACGATGCTCCAACCAACTGAGCTACTTGGCCAGAGCAGCATAATACTATTTTAAAATGTACAATTTTTTAAAAAATATCCATAAAATTGTGCAACCATCACCACTATCTAACACTAGAACATTTTATCACCCCAGAAAGAAACCCTGTATCCATTAGCAGTCACTCCTCATTTCCCACTCATCCCAGCCCTGGCCACCAGTATCTACTTCCTATCTGTATGACTTTGCCTATTCTGAATATTTCATATCAAGGGAATCATATAATGTGTGGTCTTTTGTGTCTGGCTTCTTTTACTTTGCACAATACTTTCAAGGTTCATCTATATTGTGCAGGTATCAGTACCTGATTCCTACTGGTTCCTGGCTCCAGCAGCTTCTGTTTCAGGTAAACTGACCTGTATTCTATGTATTTACCTGTTTCTCTAGTTTTAGGGTGGCAGTTTATCCTGTGACCTTGGTTTCTAATGGATCCCAGAAAACTTGTTTTCAGTTTTTCAGCTTAAAAAAATTTTTCTTGTATTGATTTTTTTTAGAGAGAGAGAGGAAAGGAGAGGAAGAGAGGGAGGGAGGTAGGGAGAGAGGGAGGGAGGGAAGAAGAGAGCGAGGGAGGGAGGGACTTGTTGTTCCACTTATTTCTACATTAATTGGTTGATTCTTGTTTGTGCCCTGATGGGGAATGGAACCCAAAACCTTGATATATCAGGATGATGCTCTAACCAACAGAGCTACCCAGCCAAGAATGTTCAGCATTTTTCTTATTATGAGGCAGCTGGGATTTTGACTGGAACTGAGTTGAATCTGTAGATTAATTTTGGGGGTATGGCCATCTTAACAATTGAGTCTTCTATGAACGTGGAATGTTTTTCCATATATTTAAGTTTTCTTTAATTTCTTTAAACAATATTTTTTATTTTTCATTGTACTTTTGTTTAACATTTGTCTCTCCCTGACTCAGCTGCTGCAGAGTTGAAGGGTTAAGATGTGAGAAGGGGTAGGGCAAGTTGTCATTATTTCTTAGCTAGGGGCAAGACCAGTACTCCCCTGAAATGACCCATGTTGGGTGCTGGGTAGTTACCTAAGAGCCTTCATGCTGAAGTGCTGGGCACAGTTGTTAGCACAAACCTGGCACTGTCCCACTCTGGGCCACTCATTGACTCTGTTCTTGAATGCTGAGATGGAAAATCTGTCAGTCTCACTATTCCAGGAAAGCTCTTCTTCTTGGGCCAGCCTTGGAGCAGCAGCCCAGTGACCCTGAAGTCTGGTCCCCAGCTCTTATGTGCCCTTGGAATTTCTCTTGCCAGGAAAGACAAGGTGCCTTCTCCAGGAATGTCATTGGCAGAGAGGACAAGAACCATGCAAATGTATTTCCAAGCCTTCCCCTAATCACATCAAAGTCCTTTGCAAGGAGTCTTCTGGCCTAACTGGAGTTTGATCATTACAAATTATTTCTAAAAGAAATGCTGACTGTGGGAAGGCAGGTTAGAGAAAATTTGATTTATATTAAAGCCATGGTCAGGTCATCATGAACCCTCAGGGTTTATTTTTCCATCACTTCCTCCCTGGTTCCCCCACCTCCCTTTTTGGCCTGGCTGGGCTGGAGTCTAGCCTAATACAAATAACAGCATTAAAATAAAATCATGCAAAAGCTCAGGGGAGCGTGCCTGAGTAATGGAGAAGATTATAAGCTTGGACAACTACCCCAGTCCTCTCCTCTTACTCCCCCAAGGCAGGCGAAAGTTCACAACTGATTTGGGATTCCTTCTAACAGTAATCAGGAGGAAAACTATTGCTTAAGAGGTTTAAGAAAAAAAATTTGTAATAATGTACCAGATCGCTATCATTCCACTGACACTCAGTCCCTGCATCTCTGAAGTAATTTCCACTTTCTAAGTTATAATGGGGGGAGCTGTGGGTGTAGAACAGAATAAAGAGATAAAGCCATGAGACAAACCAACACAGAGGTGGCTCTGTTCATTTGTTTATTCACTCACTCATTCATTCAGTCACCAAACATCTGAGAGCTGACTATCCCAGGCACTGTCCTGGCTGCAGAAGATGTAGAGATGAAGGAAGTGGGGAAAACTGTCCCTACTCCTTAGTATAAGGGTGACATAGACTCTTCCTGCCCCCCTCCACCCCCACTTGCATTGGAGCAGGGAAGGTAGAGAGGAAGTCATCTCATCTCTGCCTCAAGAAGCTGGGAAGTAGAGCTACAAATTCATCACTTAAAAAAGAAAGAAACATAAGAAACATAAAAAAGAAAAAAACATAAGTAGAGAGGAGGGAGGAGGGTTGTCCTATCCTAGAAGAGGGCTTTGAATGGACAACTAGGTTGGTCTTAGAGAACTGATTCTATGGACACAGGGTCTGGCTTGAGGGGTGCAGAAGATGATCAAAAGATTATGAAGGCCAAGCTGGTGTGGCTCAGTGGTTGAGGAACCTAAAGGTTGCTGGTTCGATCCCCAGTAGGGAACGTGCAAGGAGCAGCTGATTGATAATGTTCCTCTCATCATTGATGTTTCTATCTCTCTATCCCTCTCCCTTCCTCTCTCTCTAAAAATCAATAAAAATATTTTTTAAAAATCATTAACTTAAAAAAAAGATTATGAAGAAAAATCAAGAGTGTCTAAACCTAAAATGTAACATTTTTTAGAAGCTACCACCCATAACATGGAACTTCTCCTTGTCTACCTAAAGAAATGATGAAAATAAGGAAAAGAATGGTTGAGAAGGGTAGAGTTATGTGGAGAAGTGTCAGGGTCACAGCTCTCACTGGAGAAGCAGCAGCAGCATTCCCTTCTACTGCAAATCACTTGCGAGCATCTGGGGGCTGTTTTAGCGTACTACCACAAAAATTCTATGGCTTTTTATTGTGGGGAATGGTGGCCATATTTTCGGCTCCCCCAGGGCCTGGATGTTTGGTGAGAGTCATCTCTCAAATCTCCTCTCAGTGTGAAATGGATTGCTGCATTTCCAGGCTTAATTGTCCTCCCCAGCTAAAAGCACTCTGCCAGTAATGAAAATACATCCCCTCTTTTTATCAAGAGAAAAAGATAATAGCTCAGCCAGCTTTAGCTTACATTTCATTGAACATCAGCCCAGCTTGTTTCTAAGGACATCTCTGATGTGAAGTACAGAAAGCTGCTGGGGGGCTGGGAGACAATGAGGTAAAGTCTGGGGGAAGGAAGGGCAAAAGGATGCCCAAGGATGCCCTCCTTATGCAGCTTTCCAAAATGACACCATCCCTTCCCAAGAAGCTAGGATGTGACTATTCAAAAATTTCAAACCCCTTCGTTTCTCACAGAACATGAATGACAGCCATAGCAATAATAATAACTGTGGCATTTTACATTTTTCAAAGGACATGCCAATCTTTTTACATTTGGTCTTTACAACTGCCCTGAAGGACTAGCAGAACAAATGTTGTATCATTTCTATAGATAATGAAACGAAGACTTCAAGAAGGGAAGTGACTTACCCAGTGTCATCAGCCAGTGTTTGAGTCAGTGTCTGATATCTGAGCTTCTATAACTCCACACCCAGAGATGGGGTGGCACCTCTAGTGGGGGGAGTTCTGGAGGGAGTAACTGGTGCAAAATGGGGTAAGGCTTACAGAGACTTACACATTTCTGAAAGATTACATTTGAAGAACCTGAAACAAGTTCTGCATTTCCTCAGTTCCATCTCCATAAGCTCCTCCTATACCAGTGCTCCAGCCACACTGGCCTCCTATGGCCAATATTCTTGAGCACCAACTACAGCAAGCTGTGCTCCACTTCTTCCTGACTCACAGAAACTTGCTTTTACTCTCAGAAGCCTGGTTTTTGTCAAAATTTGGGAGCACTGGTTCTACAACAAAGTTTAGTAGAAGCTAGGCCGCTCCCCCGCCCAATTCTAACCCAATCTGAGTCATTTATTCCTCTTGATCACTTTAGGAATGAGTATGTGATGAATTTTGTTATGTTGTGATATCTGAAATGTGTAGAGAAATCTTCACAGAGTCAAGGGAAGGATTTCCTTGTTCTGAAAGGGAAGGGTATGTCCTCTGCCTCTCTCTGCCTGTGAATACCAAGAATGAGGAAGTTGTATGAGGTTGGAGCTTTAGCAGTCAGCTTGGCATCTGGAAGGAAGTCACCACAAGAGGGTGGCTGAGCAGAAAGAAGGGAATAGTCTGCCCCTAGATCAGCGATTTTCAACCGGTGTGCCGCAAGAATTTTAAAAGCATGCAGTATCTGAGTACTTAGTCACGTGGTAGGCAGTTAGACAGGCTTGAGCGGAGCAGGGATGAAAGGCCAGGTACATACAGAAGGTCACTAGGGTAGAAAGCCCTGGGTACCTAGTAATGAGCAAATCTGGGCTGGAACCTCGCCCCCAAGGTGACCTTTCCTCCCCTAGCATATTGCTGGTCACGCAATTTGGATCCTTCCCTGGCATGTTGCTAGTCATTTGCGTTAAAACCCCTTAGAGGGGGAACTAATAAGGGGGCCAGAAAATAGCCCTTAAGCATTAAATCCCCAGGACAATGAGGTTCTGACCTTTATCTAATACATCTAGGCCTCAGTTGTGTTTCAGCTCCAGGCCCAGAAAAGCAGCAAAACCAGACAAGCCCCTTCATGGCTGCCTCAGGACCAGCTACATTGACTTGGTGCCAACCAATCAGTGGAGACCTAGGGACATACCTGGAAAGCTAATGAGTATTCTATTGAGATCCTCCCCTGAAGACCTCCAGATAAAATCCCCCAAGACAGGATCTCTCTCTCTCTCTCTCTCTCCCTCCCTCCCTCCCACCTCTCCCTCTCTCACACACACACACAACCTGTGACTTACCCACTCACATTTTCCTTGCCTCTCTCTTTCTCCCGAGTTCTAAGGGCCCCTCTTTTTGCCCCTGTAACTTGTTTCCTAAGCCCATTTCTTCTACAGTTCACTGCTTCTACCTCTGTGACTGTCAAAACTAACTTTCTCTTATAAATTTGAGTCTTGGCTCTGAATTCTTCTCTAAGCCAGAACTCGAGAACTGAGGTTGCTGAACTGAGCTCCAATCGCCAATAACAAGTGGTGCTGCTTTCACTGGCAACAGTCAGGGGCACTAACTTCTTTTCACTTAGATTGTCAAATTAAAAAATGACAACAGCCAACACAGTAATAGCCATCCAGTGTGAATGAATCAAAATTATACTTTTGTCAGATCAGCAAAAAATATAATATATATTTTGGTGTGCCGCAGAATTTTAGTAATTAGTTTATGTGTGCCATGAGATGAGAAAGGTTGAAAATAGCTGCCCTGGGTGATGCTGATTTGCTCAATTTAAAATTCTACCCTTTCTACCCCCAAGCTTCTTTATATGAGGTAATAAAAGTCCTTCTTTTTGTGCCATTTCGAATTTGCAGCAACTTCTCTTTCTTTCCTCTGAAAGTGTTCTAAATGATACGCCTCCTTTCTGTTCCTCAAACCCTCCAAACTCTTTCTCATTTCAAAGTTGTTCCCACTGTCTGGGACACTTTTCCAGCAGATGTTTACATTGTTGTCTCCTTATCATTCAGGCCTCAGCTCAAATGTCACTTTTCCAGAGAGACATTCTATGAACTACCCAATCTAAACCAATTTTCTAGTCAGTTTTCATTTTAGCACTTGTTAGCATCAAAAATCCTGTTTTTGTTTGTGTTTTGCTTGTTTATTGTCTATTTTCCTCAATTGAGTGAAAGCTTCATGTGAGTAAGAATTGTGCCTGGCTTGCTCACCGCTGTATTTCTAGCACCTGGCACAGAGCCTACCGCATAGTAGGTGTTCAATAAACATTTGGTGAATGAATAAATGAATCCTAAAGACAATCTCACCATGCTGCTCCTCAGTCTGCCTCTCCTCCATGGCTGTTGAGGTAATGTGCATGTACCTTGGCCTTTCATCAATTTCTTTTACAAAAATCTAAATCTCAGAGCCAGTAAGAAATAAAGAAGGCAGCGGAGAAGAAAAACATCATAAAATCAAAATTATTTTAGGCTTAAATATAAAAGGAGAGAGGCTGATTGCTTAACATATGTAGATCTATGCAAATTATCATACAAATTAACTAGGGGAGAAGGCTGAAGTAGTGGAAAGTCCAGAGTGCCTTGCTGAATATGTTTTCCTTCTCACCAGGAAGTAGTACCCATTTCTTAGGCTCAGAAAGTGAGTATGCTGGCATACAGTGAGAGAAAAATCAATTGAGAGTTACAAAAGTAAAAAAAAATTTAATTTAGTTGTTGGTTTTTTCTAAGAGATAGAAATAAAAAACACTCCACTTATCGACTAAGTAGTAAGAACAGAAAGCATAAAACTCTATTCAGTTTTATATGATGGCCAACTAAGATTACAGAGGAAGAGGGAGAAGGGAAACAGACAAACGAAGAGGAAGGAAGAGATTGAAAACAACCCCCAAATTACCCATATTCTTCAGAAGTGAGGACATTATCTATGTGATGATAATTCTTTATATTCACAGAAAACAAACAAACACAAAAACCTCTCACACAAATAGCCCTCTGGGTTAAAGAAAAAAAGAGAGAGAGAAAGATACATTTTCAGAATTTGTTATTAAAACAGTCTTAATTCCTACCTAAAATGTGTTTGGCGACTATTTTGGGGGCACACATGTCGTGGGACTTGAAATAGGTGCTGGGGAACATCTGAGAATAGGATGTGGGCACAGTCCCTGCCCTCCTGGCCTTGCATTTTATCAGGTTCTCTATTCTAATTTTCAAAGGGGAAACACCTTTACCTGCCTTCTCTATAAAAAAAAATCATTCATCTCATTTACAGAGGAAAAGGTCCACTTTTTGGAGCCCCACATTGCCGCTATTAAGGAGATGAGTGCCCTGTCACAATTCCCCACAGCTAAGTACCCACGGAATTGCCTTTTGGCAAAGATCTCAAGGGAATGCCGACCTTACATGCTGGATTTTCTAGGATGTTACTAATTTCAAACATTTGAACCAATGTCTCCCTCAGCTCTGGAGCTATCACTCTGGCCACCCCATTACCTCACTTCAGTCACTACAATAGTCTCCTGACTGGTCTCCCTACTCCCAACCTTGCCTTCCTTCGATGTACCATCTGTTCAAATCTATGACAGAGCTGGCCTCTTTGCTGCAACTCTGCAATGGCTTCCGGTTTACTCAAGAGTCCCTACAATGGACTACAGGCCTATAGTCCCATTCCTCCAATCTCCTCTTCTCCTCCACTCCCTCCTGTCACTCAGCTCCAGCCACACATCACCTACAATTAGTCTTTTTTTTTAATTGATGAGAGAGAGAGAGAGAGAGAGAGAGAGAGAGAGAGAAACGTCGATCTGTTCTACTTATTCATACATTCATTGGTTGACTCTTGTATGTACCCTGACTGGGGATTGAACCCACAACCCTGGTATATCGGAATGATGCTCTAACCAACTGAGCTACCCAGCCAGGGCTCCACATTAGTATTTGTACCCGGCAACTCTCTCCCCAGAGTACTGCCTCCTACATCCCCCAAATTCCTATGGCTCAATTTCTCACCTTTCATGTCACCTTCTCATGCCCTTCTCAATACTCCTCTGCCCTGCATACACCCTATCCACTTTCCTGGCTTGATTTTTTTCCATAGCTCTTAATCACTCTCTAGTTTATTGCATATTTCACTCATTCGTCTTGTTTATTATCAGTCTATCTCCCATAGAAAAAAAGCTCCAGGAGAGTCAGGATTTGTGTCTGCTTTGTTCATTGCTGTATCCTCAGTGCCTTGAAGAGTGACTGACAAATTAGGCACTCGAAAAGTATTTGTCAATAGTCCTTTGGTTTAAATTGACTTAGTTTTATGGGAAATGTGACTACATTCTTCTCATTTCTGTCATTTTACAGAGGACCAGTGAATACTTCATCAAAGGTTCAGCTTAGTCCTCACACTTATAATTGGGAAGCCCTGGCCCAGAAGCTATAGTCCCTGGAGACAAACCCTGGCCCTGAACCCCAAACCAGGCCCAGAAGGGGTGGGTCCTCTTTGATGCTCAGCAATCATAGGCTAGGTGCCTAAACAGCAAGTGACAGAGCCTCCTCCTAAATGCAGGCAGATTTACTTTGCAGACGGTGAAGATGCATTTTAATTTGTTGATGTGAAATCTTAATTGAACTAAACTGCTAGAGGTAGTCTCTGTTCTCTGTCAAAGTCTTAATTTAGTTGGCAAAACAAGATATCATCAGAGGAAAATCACAGGCAAAGTTCCGTGCCCAGAGGGTTTCAGGAACACCCTTCTGCGTTTGGAGGTGCGTTGGTGTATGATTAGCACAAGCATGAACCCCATCCACACAACTCAGGATGCCAACTTGGCTTTCCAGGGATACTCAGGGGGCATCACATGGGCTCAGGCACATGGATCTCCCCAAAGCAGCCAGGCTAACACTGCTCCTTTCCTGTATTCTACTATATGTTCTATTCTTAGTGTTATAAGAGGAAAGAGATGAGGGATTTCTCACCTGAAGGTATATAAGTGTGGGAGGTGCCAGCTCTATCACTCACTTGCTGTGGGACCTTTAGCAGGCCACTTCCCCTACCTGGGCTGTGGTTTCTCCACCTGTGTAACAAAGAGGTTGGAATCCATGACCCTAAAGGCTTCAATTGCTAAGATACCATGTATGACTCTCCCAGGACCCTCAGGCCTGTGTCAGCATCCAAGGTGAGCTCTTTACTCTTGTCCACCAAATCCCTACTGAGCTCTTGGCCATGCATATGTATACACCAATGACCTCACTGTCTCCTATAGGAGGTCAAGGCACAGGCCTTTCACTAATGTAGCCTTATCCCTTACCCACAGAATCTCAGGCTGTGATTCTGGTTATGCCCCTGAGAGAGAGGCCTTAGGAATCCTTCTCTTGATGACAGAGACCCACTCCATTCCTTTCCCAGACCTCTGCCCCCATGGAACCTTCTACACTTGCTATTTGTCTTACCCTGATAGTTTCTATTTAAGAGGCCTGTCCATATTTGGAGAAGCTCCAAGCTCACCTTCAGCTGCAGCTACCAAACAGTCAGAGGTAAATAACCTGAGGCAGTTGGCAGGAATCAGCCCCATGGGCAGTTCAGCTCAGATTCCTGAATTATATTATTCCAAGGACAGTCTCTGTAAGGGAGTTCCCAAGGAAGTGACTCAGACCTTGGTATCTCCCTCTGACGCACAGCTGTTAAAGGGCTGGGGTAGCTTCCTTGAGGGTCAAATTCCTGAGCTGGTAGGTCCTCACTCTGGTAATTCATTGGCTGGGTTGCAGGTCAAAGTACCTGCATTTAGTCACTGGTTCTTCTCATGCTAGGAATCAGGCGCCAGGAAGTTTAGCAAAGAGACAATGGGCAGTTCAACTCAGATTCCTGTATTATATTAGGAATATAATAATGCCAGGCGCCAGGAAGTTTAGCAAAGAGACAATGCCATGTAGAAGGAAGATCACCTTTGCAATAGGAATCACCTGGCAAGTCCCTTCAGCTCACTGAACCTATTTCTTCATCTGTTAGGTGAGGATAACACCTACCTCAGAGAACTGTTGGGAGAACTAGGTGCTATAATGCTTCTAGAGTGCCTAGCACTGTGCCTGGTCCAGAGACCATACTCCCCAAACGGCAGCAGTTGTGTTATCACAGTGCTTGGCATCCAGAAGTTGCTCAGTAAATGCAATTGTGATCATCACCCACCAGAAGACAGGCAGAGCTGCCGAGCTCCTTTCAACTCTGGAGATGGTAGCAAACTGCAGATCATGCAAACACCTCCCTGAGGTTCCTTTCTCCCTAAATACTTGTCTTACTCTGCTTCCCCGAAAACTCTGATAGCTGGTTGGTGGTGTCATGGCATTTGGGAGATAAACTGTGAGTCTGCCTCCTTCTACCCTTGGTGGAAGCTGGAGATGGCTTTTTCCTATCAGGATGGAAGGTTTAAGGATGTTAACATAAAGCCAGTGGGGCTTCTTGCACAGGCAGGGCCTTGACTTAGGAGCAGCCTTCCTTGGGGTGGGGTCTTTTGTAGAGACTAGCCTCAGCTTTTGGTTAGGTAATAACCAAGTGACTCTTCCTACTCAAAGTGTCAGAAACCTCCCTCAGATTCTTAAGCAAAAACTGAATGTGTTGACTCTCAAACTTGGGGGAGATTCTAATAAAAGGGTCAAAGAAAGCCTAGAACCAAGGCCATAGGGACTGGAACCAGGGACTCAGCATGTAGGGACATAGTCTCCCATAAGAAAATAAAACCTGGTGGTGTGGTAGAGACTGGGTTCACTTTATGTTGGGAGGCCTCTAAAGGTCAGTTATAGGCAGATCTATGGATGGGCAGTCAAAGCAGAGGTAATATAATAGCCAGTGCAAAGGTCCTAAGTCAGGAATGAACTTGCTCAAGGAACAGAAGGAAACTAGTGTGGGTGGAAAGCAGTGAGCCAGGAAGAGAACAAAGAGAGATGATAGCCAAGGAGGAGGCAGAGGCCAGATCACAAAGGATCTTGTAGGACAAATTATGGCATTTTTCAAAAGATACTGTTATGACTCCTAAAGCTTCTACTCTGATCACTCCTGTTCTCATTTGATTGGTCAAAGCAAGCCACATAACAAAACCTGGTAGCAATGGGGTAATGAAGCCTCCTTCCACAGAGGTACTGGAAGTTGCATGGTGATATTTGGAGATGTATAACACTTTTATAGAGAGGAAAAGCAAATAATTGTGAAAAATAATATTGCCCTGGCCAGTTTGGCTCAATGGATAGAGTGTCAGCCTGCGGAATGAAAGGTCCCGGGTTCGATTGCGGTCAAAGGCATATGCCCAGGTTGCGGGCTTGATCCCCACTAGGGGGCATGCAGGAGGCAGCCAATCAATGGTTCTCTGTCATCATTGTTGTTTCTACCTCTCTCTCCCTCTTCCTTCCTCCCTGAAATCAATAAAAATATATAACAATAAAAACCAAGGGTTAGAAGCATGTAAGCCCTCATATACAATAGAAAGTGACCAGAGTTCTATGATTCAGGGCATTAGGAGTCAAAGGGGACAGCAATACTCTCCAGTTGGGAAAATGAGAAGGCTTTTTGGAGGAAGTGGCCTTTGGGCTGGGTTTTGAACAACACTAGAATATCTAGATATACATAGAAGAAAAAGGCAGGGCATACTAGCAGGATAGTATGAGAAAGCCATAAAAGAGGTAAAGTAGGATGCTTACACAGGGAACGCTGAATGGTTTAGTTAGCCAAAAGCAGCGGAATTGGGAGGAAATAATGGAAAGAGAGCAAAATGAGTCTGTCTTCCAGCCTCTGAGAGCATATAGAAGCTCTCATCCCCACCCCATCTAACTGCCCAAACAGGGGCTGCCTGCAGTGGTTGGTAAGTTAGTCCAGAGCATGCTAGCCTTTGGCTGGACTCTTCTGCCCTTCTTGGCTTTGTCAAACCAAGGTCCCAGCCCAGAGTCAGCTTCTCTCTCTCAAACCTCTTTCAAAATTTTGTTGGAAATTGTTCTCCCAATGTTCTTACACAGGTTTTTATGGATTTTCTGTTTGTTTCCTCTGCCTGTGTCAGCCAGTCTGATATCCAAAAGATACTCTCAAATTAGATGTTAAAGACAAAAAAAAAAAGTCTTCCAAAGGCAGGGAGATGGACGAGACGACAAGATGACATCCTTGCAAAGCGAGCCTCAGTCTTCATCCTGCTGGCTTCTCTCTTCCACTGCAGCAGAAGATGAGTTTTTGTTTTGTTGAGAATAAAATCCCATAATTTATTTTGCTCATAATGGCATAAAAGAAAAATATATTGGCTCTTTATAGTTGCATATTCCAGTGTGACTTTCATTGTTTTTTTGGATTCAGCTTATCACTACAGCAATGATTTTAGTCAAATGCTTATGTAACAGAAACATTCTGCTTCTTATTATGTGATAAGAATGTGATGATCAGTAAAATTAATTTTATAATAACCTTATTTGTTTTCTTTGTAGTTATCAAATGCAGTACACAGATAGAAAGTTTTGTGAGAGTGGGTCCTGGCTTATTGGAATTAATGAGCTGCCCCACATGGTGGGCATGTGGTCTAATTGATACGGGCCCTGAGCATGTTTGCACTTTTAATCATTAATGCCCTGTGGCCTGCTGGAAGCATGGAAAGAAACAGGCTGACTAGGACATGACAGTAGACAAGGGCAAGGCCACAGGGGGCCTCCCACTGTCCAGGAGGGACCTGCCTAAAGGCACAAGTGAAGCTCACGGCCAGGCAGGGATATCTCTCCAATGTCAAACATCTTAGTAGGTGCCAGGCCACATCTCAGGCCTCAGGAGAGACTTGCATATCCCTCATTCCATCATTCATTCACCAAAAATATGTATTAAGCACCAACTTTGTGCCAGGCATTGGTTACAGTAATAAACAAGACAGACAGCTTTCTGTGCTTTCAGAGTTTCATTATAGTCTGGGAAGCATACAATAAACAAGGAATAAATCAGCAAGATAAGGTCAGTTAGTAATAAGTGCTCAGTCAGGGCACATGCCCAGGGTGTGGGCTCAATCCCTCGTAGGGGCATGCAGGAGGCAGCTGATCAATGTTTTGCTCTCACATCGATATTTCTCTCTCTCTCTCTCTCTCTCTCTCTCTCTCCCTCTCCCTTCCTCTCTCTCTAAAAATAAAATTTTTTAAAAAATAAAAAACAAACTAGCCCTACCCAATTTGGCTCAGTGGATAGGGTGTCGGCCTGCAGACTGAAGGGTCCTGGGTTTGATTCCCGTGAAGGGCATGTACCGTGTTTGCAGACTTGATCCCCAGCCCTGGTGGGGGAGCGTGCAGGAGGCAACCAATCGATGTGTCTCTCTTATATCAATGTTTTTCTTTTTTTTCCTCTCTGTCCCTCCCCCTCCCTTCCACACTCTCTGAAAATCAATGGAAAGGTGTTCTCAGGTGAGGATTAACAAAACAAACAAAAACTAAAAGGAACTAGGAAAGTTGTAGAATGTTTATGAAGGAAATTATATAGATAAGCTGAATAATGAATTTAATTCAGTAAATGAATTTAAAGATCAAAAGTAAGCTAACACACACCTTGGCTGGTGTGGCTCAGTTGGTTGAGTGTCATCCTGTATATCAAAAGGCCACCAGTTGGAATCTGGTCAGATCTCATACCCAGGTTGTGGGGAGCCTGGGGGATCCCAGCCAAGGTGCTCAGAATGCATAAGGAGGCAACTGATTGATGTTTCTCTCATATATATGTTTCTCTCTCTAAGATCAATTTTAAAAATTATTTTTTAAAGTAAGCTAATACAGATTTGGAGTTTGGTTCTTTTCCACTTTGTTAAAAGGGCAGGGATTTTCCTCTTACTTTCCAGATAAAAACAAACTTATTTTTCATAAAGCAATTTGGTAATTATACTTTCATAAGCAATATGGAGGCACTTATATTGTTCTCCCTACCTGATACCTCCAGAATTTGAAAACTCTTAATGAGCGAATATTATCTCCATGGCAATATGTTTGTTTGCATGAATGTGATAAGAATCTGATTTCTTTATAATAGGACACATAAAACCAGTTTCCAATTGTGGTTTTATTAACAAGGACTTTGACTGGAATGTCATGTCTGAGAGAGACATGCCTAGACTCTAGATGTCACCCGAAAACTTTAAAGAATGAAGAATGACTTTGAAGCCAATAAAAGCCCCTTGGAGAAATGGCCTGGTACCTCACTTATTCACATTGTTCATGGCAGTCTTTCCAGGTAAGGAATGGAGGTTGCTTTCCTGAAAGATGGCAAGGAGAGAACCTCAAGACATTCTGGGGACCCCAAGAACTTGAGGACTCCATCCAAACCTGTAGTAGGTATTGCAGGCAGAGCCTGAAGGCAACTGTGTGGCTTGGCTTCTTTGCCCTCAGAAGCTAATTGAAGCTCAATCTTGAAATTCCTTATAAAATTCCAGCAGAGTGTATTTAAGAAACATCAATGATGAGAGAGAGAGAATCACAATCAGCTGCCTCCCGCATGTCCCCCACTGGGATTGAACCCACAACCTGGGCATGTACCCAGATCAGGAATCTAACCATGACTTCCTGGTTCATAGGTCAACACTCAACTATTGAGCCACACTGCCCCAGCAGTATGAACATTTTTTAAAAATATATTTTTATTGGTTACAGAGAGGAAGGGAGAGATAGAGATAGAAACATCAATGATGAGAGAGAATCATTGATCGGCTGTCTCCTGCACACCCCTACTGGGGATTGAGCCCGCAACCTAGGCATGTGCCCTTGACCGGGAGCCAAACCAACTATGGCCAGTATGGACATTTTAATGATGTTAATTCTACCAATCCATGAACATGGTGTACTTTTTCCACTTGTTTATATCTTCCTCTATCTCTTTTTCAACATCCTGTAATTTTCCGAGTACAAGTCTTTTACCTCCTTGGTTAAGTTTATTCCTAAGTATCTTAATTTTTTTGTTGTTGCAATGGTAAATAGGATTGTTTGTTTAGTTTCTCTTTCTGAGAATTCATTAGAGTATAAAAATGCCATCGATTTCTGGGTGTTTATTTTGTATCCTGCTACATTACCAAATTCTCTAAAATCAATAAAAATATATTTTAAAAAATTATTATGGCTTGCTCATCTTGCATAAGTATATATCTACCTAGCTAATTATCATAAAAGGAATACCAGTTTTTAATTTGCATAGGTTTGCTTCACAGCAGGTCTACCTTTTTCATAATAAATTAAATCAGGATTCTAACATTACCAAAAATTAATTCCCTCCAGGGTTATGGAGGATAGAATTGACACTGAAGAGTTGTAACCCACTCCTCCATTCTTTTAATATTGTATCTGTTAAATATGTTTTTATAAAAGAGGAATTGTTAACTAATATGTAACCATAGATTAGCAGTATATTTGTGTAAAAGTTCCGGAAACTAGCTTTGGGGAAGGAGGCTGACTTCAACAACTGGACATGCTGGCTCCAGGAGACTTGCTAACTCTCAATCATAAAAACCAGACCTCTGCTTGACTGGTTTCAAGATAATCATTGGAATGGACTGTGCTAACTTACACGCAGAGAACCTTCAACCCCTGCCCCCTTGATTTCTTTCTTTGTTCTGCTTTCCCTCTCCCTCCTGATAAAAACCCCTGCCTGTACTGAGATGTTAAGATGGACAGTGGGACAAGAGTTCCCCAGCATTTGAATAAACTGCTTTACTTCTCACCAGCATGTGTCTCACAAGTTTGGCTTTCATTGTGGTAAGCAGCCGAATCTGCATTAAGTTACAACGACTCTTTGGATCAAGAATTTGGACAGCCCTAGCTGGTTTGGCTCACTGGATAGAGCATCGGCCTGGGGACTGAAGAGTCCCAGGTTCGATTCCGGTCAAGGGCATGAACCTTGGTTGCAGGCACATCCCCAGTAGGGGCTGTGCAGGAGGCAGCTGATCGATGCTTCTCTCTCATCGATGTTTCTAACTCTCTATCCCTCTCCTTTCCTTTCTGTAAAAAATCAATAAAATATATTTAAAAAAAAAAAGAATTTGGACAGACACAGTGGGATATGTCTTGTCTCTGTTCCACAGTGTTTGGGGCCTCCACTGGAAAGACTAGAAGGATGTAGGTCTGTCGACAGAAAGGCTCCTTTACTTACATATCTTATGCCTGACCGGGGTTGACTTGAAGATGAGGACTGGAGGCCAGAGTGCCTGCATAGAGCCTCTTCTAGGTGGTCTGGCTTCCTTACAACATGGTAGCCACAAGGTAGTAAGACTTCCTCAGTGGCGGTTCAGGACTCTAATCATGAGTTTTTCAGCGAACAAGGTGGAAGCTGCATCTCCTTTTATGACCAAACATCAGAAGTTTCTCCACATCATTTATGCTGCAACCCATGGTCTATAATCCATAATCTACAAAAAGCCAAAAGCCCACCAAACTAAAGGGGAAAGGAGCTATATTCCACCTCTTAGCATGGAAAACAATAAGGTTCTGGAAGAGCATATAGGATGGGAAATATTATTATAGTCATTTTTGAAAAATAAAATCTGCTGCAGGTGTGTATATTAGAACCCATGGGCCTGGGACCTTGCCAGCCATCCTAGGAAGACATGGTTTGAGCTCTCTGAAGAAGACGGGGCCAAAGATACATGTTCCTGTATGTGCCCTACCTTAACATTCAGAGGACCCTCCCCAAAACCCCAAAAGAGAGGAAATCTGTGGCTGGAATAAGGCCTCAGATAGTACACTGATGAACACTCAGGGACGTGTCACATTAGGGTTAGAGAACTAGAAACTGCTAGGGAGTCTCATCACATCTGACACTGGTTAATGATGATGATGGTGGTGGTAAGATATTTACTGAGGGCCTATTTGGGACCAGGCACTTAAATATAATCTTTCTCATTAAACCTCCAAAGGAAATGTAGAGCCTTAAATGCACATCTTAGAAAAGAAAAAGGATGGAAAATTAATGAGCTAAAGATCTATCTTAATAAGTTAGAAAGAAACACAGCACAATAAACTCAAAGAAAGTAGAAGGAAGTAGCAACATGAAGAATAGAAATTGAAGAAATAGAAAACAAATAAGCAACAGAGAGGATCAGCCAAGCCAAAAGCCAATTCTGTGAAAACTGATAAATCTCTGATGATACTGATCAAGAAAAAGTTGAAACAAGACAAAAATAAACAATGTCAGGAATGAAAAGAGGAATATTGCTATGGATACTTCAGGCATTAGGAAGAAAATAAGAGGATATTATGAATAAAATTTGTACCAATAATATGTGAAGTAACAAATTGGTCTAAATATATAACTTACTAATACTGACTCAATTTGAAATAGGAAATTTGAATAATCCTATAACCATTATAGAAATTAAATCAGAAGTAAAAAATCTTCCACAAAGGAAACATAGGCTTCACTAGAGAGCTCTAATTCTTTAAACACCCCATGAGAGAATTAGGATTCCCTTCTTCAAACGAGGGAACTGGAGCTTTGGGAGTTCAAGCAAGTTGCTTAAGGGCCCAGAGCTGGTAAATACCAAAGCCAAGCTTTGAACCCTGGTGGCCTGGCTCAAATCTACGAAGTTCAGCCACTGACATTCCACAACCTCCTCTTCAAAAGCTACCAGCATATATGTCAGCCGTGGGCAAACTACGGCCCGCGGGCCGGATCTGGCCCGTTTGAAATGAATAAAACTAAAAAAAAAAAAAGACCGTACCCTTTTATGTAATGATGTTTACTTTGAATTTTTATTAGTTCACACAAACACTCCATCCATGCTGTTGTTCCGGCCCTCCGGTCCAGTTTAAAAACCCATTGTGGCCCTTGAGTCAAAAAGTTTGCCCACCCCATTATATGTGAAGGACAAGACCTTGATGCAAAAAAACAAAAAAGCATAAACAGATTTCAGATTTGCAGAGATGGAAGTTAAAGCTCTTTCTTCGCAGGGAAGCCCTAGAAACTAAAAATCGGATTATATCCAAATATAATCAGATTATTCCCAGGACCCCAATCCACCATCCTTCAAGACCTATTCAAATGCCACCATCTTTTCTGTGGTGGTGACATTTGAGTAAGTCTTCCCCTAAGTCCCATAGCTTCCCCAGCCGCCCGCACCCTTAGATATCCACAGGACTATATTTGGGCCTGTTTTATGCATTGTCTGCTGAAGATCATTCTCACTAATGTATTCCAACCTTGAAAATGCATGACTCCCTAAGAATACAGACCCTAATTTGAGAAACCTGCATTAAAAAGTTAAATGTTGTTATTCTAGGTCATCACTGGGACTTTGAAAATTGTAAGGCAGCTCTTGTAGTCATCTAGACCACCCAGAGCATATTCTTTCCCCCCGCCCCCGATTGGTTTGAGAGAAAGAGAGAAGCATCCATTTGTTGTTCCACTTATTTATTCATTCACTGGTTGATTCTTGTAAGTGCCTAAGTCGGTATGGAACTGGCAACCTTGGCGTATAAGGATGATGCTCTAACCAACTGAGCTAGCTGGCTAGGGCCCCAGAGCATATTCTTGTTAAAAGGCATTTTAAAGATATTCATGAAAATAGAAACTAAAAATTTAAATATTCACATAGCAAACTTTGTGATCCCTGAATATAGATTTTATCTTTCTAACAGGCCTGAACTGCTCCATGATATAATGTAGGATTTCATCATCACTCGAAATCAAAATGAAATCCAACTTAAGTACTGTGGAACACTATATTATTGTCCCATCTCTTTCTTCCTGCCTAGTAACAGGATTATATATCCACATTCTTTGCCAGGTAACTTTGGAGTTTTCTTCTGTGGATGAAGTGTTTTTCTCCAACCCTTGACTCTGGGCTTGGCCATATGACTTGCTTTGACCAGTGGTATTTCGGCAGACTTGACATAAGCAGAAGCTTAAAATGAGCTTGCACATTGGGGCTGTTACTCTTGTGCTTTTTCTTTCTCCATTGCCGGGGTCCAGCCCCAGCGGTCCAGGGGTTCCCAAAGGTGTGGACTGAGTCGGTGAAGAATGTTTTACACGGAGACAGTGTTCAGAACTCTCTAGCTCTCTTTAGTCTCCGTGGATCTTCCTGTGCCTGGCTGAGACCACAGAGAAAGATCCCGAGGCAAGCTGAGCCTTTATTTTATAGTCAGAGGTAAACAAGGTAGTGGTTTCCATAGTTACACTGTTCTTGTGAGTTTCACTTGTTTTTGTTCTTGTTCTTGCTGCACCTCCTCAGCCCATTAGCTGCCCAGATAAGATCTAGGGAGCGTCATAAAGTCAAGCCTAATTATGCTTAAGAGGACTGTGCCCTCTAAGCTGGGACTTGTTTGTGACTTTGCCAACAGGTCAGTCCCAGGCTTAATCCTATATCGGCTCCCCACACTCCGTGAGATAAAACATTCCCTGACTAGCCTGCTGGTCCTAGAAAACGGGTGAGACACATGGAGCAGAGCCAAATCTCCCCAGCCAAAGCCAGCCTATAAGCAATTAGCCCCCAGCTGGGCCCCAAGCACAAGCGATAAATAAATGCTTACTGTTGTATGCAGTGAAATATGGTGATTGTTATACAGCATTATTGTAGCCATTGTTAACTGATATAAGCCCCTTCTTACCAAGATTACTAAGTCCTCAATTCATGTCAGTTGCCACAGTTGTGCCCTCTGCCTGGGCTGGGGTATGTATGACATACATCTGAAGGTGCAGGTTCTGAAGCTGCTCTATCGTCTCTGTGAAAAGTCCAGCCACAGAGACCTTTGCCAAGGATCCCAAAATTGTGATCCTTTGTGCTTAGGCCTCACAGGCACTCATGGCTTTCAGTGATTACCTAAGTTTGATTCTCATGTCTATAACTTTGGGCAATTCTTTTGCCTCATCTATAAAATGGAAACAATGATATTACTTATTTCATAGAGTTCTTGTGAGAAATAAATGAATATATATAAAGTGCTTACCATAGTGCTGAGCATATAGTGTGAATGCTGGCTGTTACTATTGTTACGTATTTGTTTGCCCAAATCTTTCTAGGTTGTCTCATCTCAAAAGACCTGCAGTCATGTGAGTTCAGTCTCTCTGCTCTGGTGGAATTCATACCTTCATTCCCATTCTAGTCTTGAGAATTCCAACTAACCGTCCTGAGTTGGGCCCACCCCTCTTCAAACTGGGAAGAAGCTACCAATCCTAATCTCTTTAGGAAAGCTTGTGTGGAATTGTCCTCTGGGTAGTCTGCTGCTTGCAGTTTCCCTTTTCTACCCAGAAACATACAAATCCTTGTGAGGCTCAAGAAAGTCCAAACCTCTGGCCCTGGCCAGTGTGGCCCAGTTGGTTGCCGTGTTGTCCTATATGCCAAGTTGTGGGTTCCATCCGTCAGGGAAAACACAAGGAGCAATCAATGAATGCATAAATAACTGGAACAACAAATCAGTGTCTCTCTCTCTGTGTGTGTCTCTTTCTCTGTCTGTCAAAAAATCTCTTAAAAAATAAAGAGGGGGAGGGGAGGGGAAGTCTGGCTTTTCACCCAGGAGGGGTGGAATGCTTTTCATTCCTTTGAGGTGAACCTGCAGCTGAGATAAACTAGACAAGGTTATTTTCCCAGTAAGCCATCCTGCTACATCTAATTCTCAATAAATCTTCATTGCTAGACTGTGAATTCCTTGTCTATGTTTTATTCACTGTGTACCTCCAGAGCTTAGTAGAGAACCCACACTTAGTAGGTGGGTGATAAATGTTGGGTAAATGAATGAATGAATAATATGGGTTATAGGACCAAGACAATTATCAAACCAGGGGTGGAGAAATAAACATGAGCATCCACTGTGTGCTCAGGCTCATACACAAAGGCCCATACAGGAAAAATACCAAGACATCTTAGTCCTCGAAGACTTAAGTCTACAAAGGAAATAAAGTCAACCACACAAATCATTTGCTCTGTCCCACATAAGTGAGAGAGGCCACTGAGGTGCTTGATTCAGAAGCAGCTGTGGGGAGGCTTAGGAAAGAAAGAGGCAGGATGTGGCCCAAGATTTTAAGGGCTGAGAGGGGTTCAGACACTCAGCAGAGGGCTAGCAGCTTATCAGGTGTCCAAGAACATCATGAGCAAAGGCACAACACAGGAAAGAGTTTGCTATTTGTGGAAAATAACAAGAAGACCAGCCTGACCTGGCTGTTGAACTTGTGATAGGGAGTCATGGCATGGGAGATATGTGTGGCTATTTCAGGCTGTGACCTGAGTGTGGAGAGCTGGAAGTCAGACTGGGAGTGGTTCTTTTTGAGTCAGGCAACGAAGAACAGGTTCCTAAAATGAGGTGTGTGACAAGCATCCACTAGCAATGGGAGCTCTCTTTCCTTTTCATTCCAGAACTAGATGAGATTTGCATCCAAGCCAGAGATTCCAGACATGAACCCACTAGAGACAAACCCCTCAGCTCCTACAAAAAAGTGGAATTTTTATTGGTGAGAATGTTTGGTTGCAAGCAACAGAAAAACTTTAGCTAATTGAAACAAACAAAAAAAATGATTATACTAGAAAGAAATGGGGGTAGCTCACAGAATCAAAGAAAATACTGAAGAGGCTCAGTGTGGCTCAGTGGTTGTGTGTCCACCTATGAACCAGCAGGTTGCAGTTCAATTCCTGGTCAGGGCACATGCCTGGGTTACGGGCTCAATCCCCAGTGGGGGTGTGCAGGAGGCAACTGATCAATTACTGTCATCATTGATGTTTCTATCTTTTTCCTTTCCCTTCCTCTCTGAAATCAAAATATATTTATTTATTTAATTTTTAAATATGTTTATTGCTTTCAGAGAGGAAGGGAGACAGGAAGAGAGACAGAAACATCAATGATAAGAGAATATCAATCAGCTGCCCCTTGCACACCCCACACTGGGGATCGAGCACACAACCCAGGCATGTGCCCTGACCTGGAATCAAACTGTGAACTCCTGGTGCATAGATTGATGTTCAACCACTGAGCCACAATGGCTGGGCAATAAAAATATATTTTAAAAAATAAAAGAAAATACTGAAGAGGCTGTTCTAGCAAGATGAGGAAACAGGAAAGTGAAATCAAGGGAACTGGGGCTCAGAAACAATCTCTTCAGGGTGCTATCTGGGGGATAAATGAATTCTATTTTCATGTCATTGCATTCAAGATTCAAGGGAGAAAGACCCTCTGATTGGCCTAGCTTAGGTTGCATGCCAACTCCTTGGCCAAGGAATTGAGGCAGTCTTCAATAATAGTCTACCAAGATTATAACTACTAAAGTAGTGCCCCAAGCCAAATCCCCAAAGCTGGTGCCAGGGGAAATGAATGCTAGACAGGTCAAAACAGTAGTCTTCTACTACAAAGTGTGTGCACTGGTAAAACCTAGGGCCCAGTTGGTCCTGGATGCTGGGGAGAGAGGAAGAATAAACAGTTACCTAAACTGGTAGGTATATGTGATGGTTAATTTTATGCATCAACTTGACTGGAACACAGGGTGCTCAGATATCCGGTTAAACATTATTACCCACCCATACTGTCAGGGGCAATCTGTTTCACTTTAGTCTACCAATTCAAGCGCTAATTTCCTCCAGAAACACCTTCATAGATACACGCAGAAATGATGTTTAATCAGATATCTGGGCATCACATGTCCCAGTCAGGTTGACACATAAAATTAACCAATCTAAATGGAACTCCCATTTGACCCTGTGATCCCACTTCTAGGAATATATCCCAAGAAACCAGAAACACCAATCAGAAAGGATATGTGCACCCATATGTTCATAGCAGCACAATTCACCATAGCTAAGATCTGGAAACAGCCTAAGTGCCCATCAGTAGATGAATGGATTAGAAAACTGTGGTACATCTACACGATGGAATACTATGCTGCTGTAAAAAAGAAGGAACTCTTACAATTTGCAACGGCATGGATGGAGCTGGAGAGCATTATGCTAAGTGAAACAAGCCAGTCAATGAAGGAAAAATACCACATGATCTCACTCATTCATGGATAATAAAGACCATTACAAACTTTTGAACAATAATAGATACAGAGGCAGAGCTGCCTCAAACTGATTGTCAAACTGCAGTGGGAAGGCCAGAGAGGGTTGGGGGGCAGAAGGGAGGGGAGTAAGAGATCAACCGAAGGACTTGTATGCATGCATATAAGCATAACCAATGGACATAAAACACTGGGGGGTAGGGACAAACAAATAAATAAATAAATAAATAAATAAATAAATAAAAAATTAGCCAATCTTTTGAAGACCCAAATAGAACAAAAAGGTGGAAGAAAGTTGAATTCTCTCTCTGCCTGACTGTATGAACTGGGACATCAGTCTTCTCCTGTCTTCAGTGCTCCTGGTTCTCAAGTCTTCAGTTCTAGACAGGAATCTGTATCATCAGCTCTCAGGTTCTCAGGCCTTCAGAGTACAGACTAACTTCCCTGGGTCTCCAGCTTGCAGATGGTAGATCATGGGACTTCTTAGCCACCATAATTGTGTGAACCAATTCTCGATAATAAATCTGATTTCCAATTTTATATCTATAGCTATATTTATATCTATAGCTCCTATTGGTTCTGTTTCTCTGGAGAACCCTGAATGACACAGTACACGTTTGTGACTGAATTCCTAGGCTTCAGAGCTTCGAGTACACCTCAAGCTCTTCCCTTAGGAACTTTAGGGAGACCCAGGATGAGAAATGAGCTGGTGTGAGGGAAGGAACCAATTAAGGTTCAAGGTGGAAACCCAGGACAGTGTTGGACCCATGGAATTTAATAATTTAATAGTTCTAAGGGGGAGGAGGAAGGGCCTTAGCATTTCTAGGATAAGTCAAGCAAGAATAGGCCCTTTCTTAGTTTTTGAGATGCCGAGTAGGTCAGAGTGTCCCCCCCTCCCCTCCAGCTCTCCAGGCTCCTCAGATCAGATCCAGATAGGGGAGAAGCAGGGGAAAACCCCCTGCCTCATCTAGTTGAAAGAGACTCAAATGGAGGCAAGGATTTGTTAGGAAAGTGTAATTACCCAGTCTGGCATAAGGAGAATGGGGCCATCTGGGAATCCTGAGCCTAAGCAGCTGAGGTAGAGGTAGACTCAGGACAACTGAAATCCTCCCCACATGGTTGGGGCATCCCCTGAGCCTGGCCCAGACCAGGCCCACCTAGCCTGAGAGATGGTATGGGTTCTGAGCACAGATGGCACAGGAACTTATAAGCTTTTTAGGAACCAGGTAGGGACAAGGCAGGCCTAGGGACAGGTGACATCAGGATGAGAAGATGAGAATGTTCTTCTCTGCTTTGCTCAGTACTCCAGGTAGCTATGCATTCCTAGGCTCTGGACTGTAATGCCCTGGCTCTTCACCCTCAGCTCCCTGTTGGGTTTGGCCAGTGGGAGGCACTGGCAGGTGTCAATCTGCACTGCTGGACCTCAGTGTTGGCAGCAGCTATATTCCTTTACACAAGGCCACAGCTCCTGTAGGACCAGGGCTCTCCCACATACAGGTCTCACCAGGTGCTGGCAACACCACTCCCTGCTTTCCCCCTTTCCCATCAAGCCAAGAATTATTAGTCTTTCTTCTGTGGCTAGGCCCTGGGTGTCTCTGTATCCTTTGTTGCTTCCTGTAACCCAGCCCAGGAAGTATTCCCTTCATTAGCTTCTCTTCAACTTACCTTCTGAGTGTGCTAATTCTTTTCTGCAGGGCCCCTGCCAGGTACAGCCTATTACCACGGCACAGCAGTATGGAAACTCTCTGTTCACCCTGGCCCCTTGGTGGGTGTCCCTCCCCAGGGCTGCCTCAGATCAACCAAAAACAATCAAAGAATCTCAAGTGTTTTCTGGTATTAGGCAGAGCCCTTAAAAAGTTATTCTTAAGACACTGGGGGGGGTAAGGGAGGCCAGGGGATTGTCAAGGGCGGGGGGAAAAAAGGAGAAACATGTAATACTCTTTGTAATAATTTAAGCAATAAAAATATATATATATATTTAAAAAAAGGAACAACAACAAAAAAAAGTTATTCTGTCACTTCCTTGACTCTTCACATGAAGAAGAGTAACAGGGCAGAAACTGGCCAGCCCAGGAAAGGCCTTTGGCCAAGCAAAGGCCCCCCCTGGCTTCAGTTGCCCACCAGAATGGGATCTCTCCCCTTCAGCCCTGCCTCAGTTACTCCTGTTGCTTTCTCATTCTGTTCCTGTCCCCTCCATGGACTCTTTCCATCAGGGAAGCTGGGCGTTCCTTTATAATCTACCCCTAAACTTTAGATGTCTTGCAATTACCTCCTGTTTTATCCAGAGATAATCCTTGCTTTCTCCCACCCTCTTCAGAACGTGGAGTGGTGAGGGAGCAGGGAAGAATACTGTGATCCTTCTCTGAGTATTATACTCCCACCCCAGACCTTGGTTTACCCAGGAAGCAGCAGGCAGGGGGAGGCCTGTCTCAGACTGAAGACAAGACAGCTGCTCATTAAGGAAGCTGAGATCTGAGGGAGGTGACTAATGGTGTCAGGAGCAGAGCCCAGCATGAGCAGAGAAATGAGCAACAGTGTTAGAATTAAGTGTGGGAGAAAAGAGAAAACAGAAGAGTCTGTGCAAAGCAGGCAGGGCTCTCACTCCCAAAGGATTCTCGCAGGATAAAACAAAACTAGCCTGACCCCATCCCTCCTGGAGCTGTCATTTTAGAAAAGAGAACTAATCTGTCACCTTGTGTGGAACAAGAGGTGGCTGGGACATGGCTTGGGGAAAAAAAGGAGTTCTACAGAAAGTAACCTCACGGGGTGATATGATCATAAATTCCTAACTGGGCAGGTCATGGTGGGTAGTCACATTGCGAGCATATAACTTTTTTTTAGTAAAACATTTATCTTTGCCTAAGGAAGCCCTCCCTGTCCATTGTTTTTGTGCATCCAAGTTAACACACTTTTGAAATAAGCATAACCACCCTCAAGAGAGCACATAATCTTGTTAGCCATCCTGTAATCCAATCCCCACCAGGCTTTCCCCCACCTCCAGGTAATCTTCCTTATGTTCCCTCCTTAACTTCAAATGCATAAGAAAAAGCTGCAAAGCTGCCATTCTCCAGAGCATTTGAGATCTTGCTTCCTGGTAATTGTCCTCAGTTTGGTACAAAGAAATTCATAAAAATACTCTATAAGTTTGGACATTTCTTATGTCAACAAGGAGTACAGGCAAGCATGTTTATTCACTTATTTCACTAACATTTATGAGTCCTACTACTTACTGAGACCAGCGGTGAATCAAACAACATAATCCCTGCTTCAAAGGAGCTTACTTCCTGATGCATTTAAAATACAAACTCTATTGTGGACCACAAAACTGCACTTGGTCTGGCCCCTACCCTCTCCAATTGCATTCTGTGCCCCTCTTCCCTTTCACTCTGCTCTAGCCACAAAGGCCTTCTTGCTGACTGACCCCTGAGCATTTAATCCCTCCTCAGGGCTCTTGCAATTGGCTTGTTCCCTCTGCCTGGAACATTCTCCCAGATCTTCCTTCTCCTGGCTGCCTCCTAATCCTTCAGGTCTCAGCCAAGGGGCTTCCCTAGCAGAAAGAAAAGCACTCCAGGTGACGGGAAAATCTTGTTTGAAAATCCTGATGTGGGAAAAAGTAAAAAAAACTGAAAAGCAACCAGTGTGGCTAGGACAGAGAGAACAAAAGGAAAAGGGAAGCGATTTAGTCTGAGTACCCTTGAAAGCCAAACATGGAACAAAGACTGTGATCCAGGGAGCAGGGGTGAGGGTCGAGACAGAGGAGAGCTCATGTGACAGTGTACAAATGTGTTACTGAATTGGTTACAGCTTTAAGCAACCAGGGAACATTCTGAAAAGATTTCTGAAGGGTCTCAAAATCGGCAACTGGGACAAGAGGGAAATATTTTTCCAGTGATTCCTACCCCTATTGTCAAGAGTTGTCTCCAGGGTATTAACTACCTGCACTTCAGTTCTCTAGCCACAAAGAAGCCCTTGGGGCAGAAAGCCAGAAAGTAAGGTCAGGGGCCTGAGGGGAAGGTGCTGTCCGGTAAGGTCACATGAACTGGTTGAAGCCAGTAGAGGTAAGGCTGGGACAATTTGAAGTGGGGCACAAGAGGTATCCCATGGAGTAAGAGGGACATCACATGACACTGGGAAGGGAGGCTGTGATGCGAGGGAGAGCTGTGTCTATCAAAAGAGGGGGGTAGAAGCTGGTCTGGGCAGGCGCATGTTCCTGACACAGATGAAGAGGGAACTGTAGTAATCTGAGGCCCTAGAGGGCACCTCCTGTTTGTAAGGCACCCAATCAGGCCACTGCCCACCCCTTTGTGTGCCAAGGAGACCATTTCTGACTTTCGGGGGAATTTACTAAGTATCCACAGCATCATCCATGGGAAAAGTATGGAGGAGAAGCATTAATTTGCTCCTCAAGGTACCTTCATGTGATCCGTTTTGGATGAAAGGCTAGTATAGGGGAACTCACTGAGATGCAATATGACTCCAGCAGCAAAGGCACCAGGGAAATGGTGGACACTTAACTCTCGGTAGCCTCAGGCTTGGCTGACTACCCAGAAAACTGGAGTGCCTCCCAGGAAGGAGGTTAATGAATGCAGAGTGTGATAACTGCCTGATGTCATCTGTTAACTTAGATCGCATTGTTCTTTCTGGTGGTTTTACTATTAATCCCCTATAAAAAGAGGGATATGGATTCTTCCTGGCAGGCCACCACTGGAAGCAGCTGCTTTGTTCCCCATATGTAAGTTTCTCTTATTAAAACTCTCATGAATTTGAATAAGGTATATGTCAGTTCTTGAATTTGACTTTTGGGGCTTTCCCTAGCAGCCGGGAAGGATTCTCACAATGTTTATCAGGAGACTCTGGCCTGGTAACTATATTTATTCAGGAATCAGTATCTATTTAGTGAGCATCTACTATACCAGGCACTGGAAACACAGGCAGTTATCAAGAGCCTCTCACCAAGCCCACATCCTAGTAGGTGACATGAAGACTTGGTACATGTTCTGAATACATTTCAATGTGCACATAACACAGGTATGTGCTTCGTGGTGGGGGCTTATGATGCTGCTTTGATTCCTCCATAATCTACCCCTGTCCCCACTCCCACCCTTGGCACACCCAGGCCCACACTGACAGCCCCAGGCAGGTGAACAATTCCAACCCTGGGGGCCAGCTCATCCTCATTTATCAAGAAGTTTAATTTTGCCAAGAGCCAGGGGCAATGGAAGCAGCTCTGGAAATCTGGCTGCTTGTACTCTGGCCTGGGATAGGCAGCCCAGAAATAATTGCCTCTTTGGAATGTGCACGTGTTTCCTGCTTTTTGTGGGGGCTATTCCCTCCCAGGGCTGCTGCTTCTTTTTTTAAATCATTTTTTTATTGTTCAATTATAGTTTACATACAATATTATATTAGCTTCAGGTATACTCTAGTGATTAGACATTATATAACATACTAAGTGATCATCACGATAAATCTGTCACCCATCTGACACCATACATAGTTATTAGAATATTATTAACTATATTCCCTCTGCTGTACTTTGTATCCCCAGGGCCGCTTCTTAATGTGAGGAATGAATTAGGCCTGTGAGGCCAGTGGAGGCCATTTCAAGGAGAGGATGGAGAATGGGTCAGCCTCAGGGACATTTATCTTGTCCCTCCTCCTTCCTCCAAAGCCACGTTATTCAAGCAGAAGTTTGAAGAGCACCTGCAATCTGTCTGTCACATGCACCGAAGCCTCACTAACTTGTGGTCATATACTTTCCCCCAAAGTCTGCCTCAAAACCCCCGACTGCACAGGAGCCCCTTGCTATACTGGCTAAAGGTGGTGGCCCTGAGACTTGAGCTAGCGAGCGGTTCTCAACCTGTGGGTCGCGACCCCTTTGGGGGTCAAACAATCCTTTCACAGGGGTCACCTAAGACCATCGCAAAACACATACGTATATAATTACATATTGTTTTTGTGATTAATTACTATGCTTTAATTATGTTCAATTTGTAACAATGAAAATACATCCTGCATATCAGATATTTACATTATGATTCATAACAGTAGCAAAATTACAGTTATGAAGAAGCAACGAAAATAATTTTATGGTTGGAGGTCACCACAACATGAGGAACTGTATTAAAGGGTCGCGGCATTAGGAAGGTTGAGAACCACTGAGCTAGGCTCTAAAGGCTGCTTTGCTCTAGGAGTCTTCCCCTTGCTGCTGTGTCGTGCAAGATGTCTCCTTTTACCTGCTCTGAGTAGGGAAACAGAAAGTTAATGATGCCCTAACCGGTTTGGCTCAGTGGATAGAGCATCGGCCTGCAGACTCAAGGGTCCCAGGTTCGATTCCGGTCAAGGGCATGTACCTTGGTTGCGGGCACATCCCCAGTGGGGAGTGTGCAGGAGGCAGCTGATCGATGTTTCTCTCTCATTGATGTTTCTAACTCTCTATCCCTCTCCATTCCTCTCTGTAAAAAAAAAATCAATAAAATATATTTAAAAAAAAAGAAAGAAAGAAAGAAAGAAAGTTAATGGTGATGAGTCCAAATTTTCCCAGGTGTGGAGACAGCCAGATGGATCCTAATGCCATCTGGGCTCAGACCATTAGACCTGTAACTGCACCAGGATGGCCGCCTCCTTTGCAGCTGTGGAAAGTGTGAGGAGAGTGACAGGAAGAGAGAAAGAATGGAGTGGAAATGACTGTAACAAAGGAAGAGGTTTCACTTATCTGCCCCAAATCTGGTGGGGTCTTCTGCAGGCCCTTGAGATTATCTCCCGGATACCAGCCCTGGCAGTGACTCTCAGATTCCCTGGGGATCCCGATGTAGACCCTTGACTCACTGGGTCCTTGGCTAAGTCAACAGGTATGGTGAGAGGGGCTCCAATGCCATGCAATTATTTTAACTCCATGCCTCAGTGAAATCCTCTGGGATTACAGGCCTGTTGACTATATTCTCCCTAAAATAATCACCTTTCATGTAGGTTATGATATGGTCTTGAGAAGGAAATGGTTGTCAGGGTAGGTGCAGGTAACCATGGCCCGGTTTAGTGTTCCCTAGTGTGAGACCTGAAGACCTCCAGGCCTGAGGAACTCCTGCTGGTGCTGCTTGCAGCTCCAGTCCTCCAGCAGACCCACAGAAGTGCTGTGCTTTCTGTTCCTTTCCTGTCTTGGCTCTTGGAAAACTCCTATTCATTCTTCAAAATGCTGATCAAATATCACCTCTTCTTGAAGCCTTCCCTGATCTCTTTTCAGACAGAGATCACTCTCCTTCAAGTCAGTACTTCACTCTGCAAACAGCCTGATCTTGAGCAAATTATTATGAAACCTTTATAAAATGGGGGTAATATAGCCCTTGCAGGGTTAGGGAGGAATTAGAGATGATGTATCTTTTTAAAAAAGATATTTTATTGATCTGAGAGAGAGGAAGGAAGGGGGAGAAAGAGGGAAACATTGATGTGAGAGAGAAACAATTGATTGGATGCCTCCTGCATACATCCCAAACCTGCAACCTGGGTATGTGCCCTGACCAGGAATTGAACTGCCACCTTCTGGTGTATGGGAAGATGCTCCAACCAACTGAGCCACACCAGCCAGGACAGAGAGAATGTATTTTATGTATCTTTAAAACCTATTATTGTGCCTGTCATAGAGTAAGGGCCAGAAAATGACAGGTCTTAAGTGATGCTGGCAGTGGTAATAATTTTTCAGTGGTCTGTTTACATATCTGTCACCTCTAAGAGATTACGAACTCCTTAAGGACAAGGGCTACAGTTGAATCACTGCTGTATCCATAGCACCCTGACTGTCTGAATAAGCACCCAATAAAGGGTAATAAATGTCAGCAATATCATTAGGATACTTCAAATAATATTAACTGGCCTTTAGTGCATGTTTACTGTGTGCCCGGCACTGTTCCAAGCAATTTACCAGGATTATCTCACTTAATCTTCACAACAATTCTATAAGGTGATATCTCCATTTTATAGATGAGTAAACTGAAGGTTAGACAATTTGTCTGAAGTCACACCATTAGGAGTGAGGAATGAAGGCAGTTTCAGAACCAGGTCAGTCTGACTCCAGAGTTTTCCAATAACTACGTATTTGACTGCTGAACATGCTCTATGCAATCTTCAGTCCACCTGTCTTTCTCTTCCACCTGACAACAGAAACTGGATTTGGTTTACTTATGTAGTCCCAGACCCCAGCATAGATCCTGGCACACAACTACCCCCAACCCCCAACCCCCCAATGTTTTTTGGATAAGTAAATGAGAAAAGGAGAGGGAGAAAGGAGAAAGTCAACTGTGCCTAAAAGGGTGTTCCCTTGGGAACAGATAGAAGCTCAGAAAAATGTGAGCTGAGGGCTCAGGCAGCCCCTCCCCATCCCCAGGACCCCTACCATAAGTTATAGGGGACAGAGAGATGTTTGTGGCACATGAGTGAGCCAGCATTTGAGAGAAGAGGAGACAAAAGTAGGCCACAGCATCTCTGTGCCTCAGAAAACTAGACTGCAGGGGACCAAGGAGTCACCCCCAATTTCTCTGAACTCAACATTCAGGGCCTGACCTCACTCAGCAGGGTCACGGCCTGAGAAAAGACGACCTTGCTGGAGGTAAATCTCTCTTGTGAGTGGGTAGAAGGTCTCTGCGGCTTGTCATCCTGTCAGCACCCTGAGGTGGGGGCAGGGCCCATCTGACCTCAGGGCCAGGGTTGTGGGATCTTTGTCCAGCTGTGTCCTAGCTCGCCATGCTTCTACAAGTCCAGTTGGAGCTAGGGAGGGAGAAGGAAATTTAATTTACATTTCTCCCCTCAATTCAGAGTCTGGGCAGCTATTCTGACTGCTTCACTGAAATATTCTTTAATTTTGAGTTTCTTTTCTCATTATGACTCGAAAATTAAAATGTCTCTGCCTTGGGCAAGTTAAGACTGAGTGAGGGCCGGCTGCTGTAACACATTTCTTACTTAAGTCAATTTGGAAACACCAACACCGACTGCTTTCTCTCAGGGCAGGTGACCCATAGAAGGGGACAGAGCAGACTTTAGCCTCCCTCCTCCCCAGAGCATCGGCATTAATCCTCCCATTATTCCTGCAGCCCTCACTGACCTGTTCTAATCACAAACTTAATAACACTCTGTGCTTGTAAAGCTCTTTGTGTATTATTTCCAGCTTATCCTCACAATAACAGCGCTGCTAGGAAGAAAAGCAGATATTCTTGTCCTTGTTTTTTTAATGAGGGAACTGAGGGCCCACAGCATTTTACAGATGCTAGACAAAGCCCCTGATATCCATGCGGGGGAGGGGAGGGGGTTGTGGAACTTGTAAGCTCTCCCCTTCAGATCTCCCTGCTTTAGAGAAGACAGCTGGAGAAGGGCTGCCTCTTTCCATTGCCCCAGAACACTGACTGGAAGACCCACTCAGGAGTGGTGTGATCTAGGGCAGGTTCTGTCCCCCTCTGAGCTTCAACTTCCTTATATTGAAAAGAGGAGCACCTGGCCAGGTGGCTCAGTTGGCTGGTGTGTCATCCCATACACCAAAAGGTTGTGGGTTCGATTCCCAGTCAGGGCACATACCTAGGTTGCAGGTTCAATTCCTGGTTGGGGCGTGTATGGGAAGCAACCAATAAATCTCTCTCTCTCTCTCTCTCTCTCTCTCTCTCTCTCTCTCTCTCTTTTTGAGAGAAAAGAGAAAAGGAGAAAAGGAGAGGGAGAAAGGAGAAAGTCAACTGCACCTAAAAGGGTGTTCCCTTGGGAACAGATAGAAGCTCAGAAAAATGTGAGCTGAGGGCTCACATTTGAGAGAGAGAGAGAGAGAGAAGAAAAAGAAAAGTGGGGTTGCTCAGTAGGTACTTGATATGGGGGGGGAATCATTTTGTAAAATGACTGTCTAACCACTATGCTGTACACCTGAAACTAAAAATAACATTGAATGTAGATTCTAGTTGAAAATTAAGATTTTTTAAAAAGGAGCGTTGCCCTAAGTTTTGCCTAGAACCACCTTGCAGCACACGTGCCCCGACCCCAGCGGAAAGGAGGACGATGTTCTCTGCTGCTCTGCTCCATCTCCGTGATTATGGCTCTCTCCTCAGGTGGCATAGTGACTGTGCCTTCCTGCATGACAATACCCAGTTGTCTTTGCCCTGCTCTTTTTTTCACGCTGCAGATCTCTCCCTGATTTGCTCACAATTCTGAGAGGAATATTTGGTCCACATGGGTTCTCCCAGTAGAGCTCCAGAACATCCCCTCTGAGAGGGGCCTGGAGAAGACAGTCTGGTGGAAGGTGGCCCCAAGATTGCCTCAAACCTTAGCAACACATTGTTTTCTTTTTTGTTTTTTGTTTTTGTTTTGTTGTTGTTGTTGTTAATTCGCACCCGAGGATATTTTTCCATTGCTTTTTAGAGAGAGTGGGAGGGGGAGATACAGAAAGAAAGAGAAATATTGATGTGACAGTGACACATCAATTGGTTGCCTCCCACATGTGCCCCAACCAGGGCCAGGGATTGAACCTGCAACTGAGTTATGTGCCCTTGACCAGAATCGACCCTGGGACGCTTCAGTCTGTAGGCTGATGCTCTATCTACTGAGCCAAACCGGCTAAGGCAACACATTGTTTTCTCTGAGCGTATCAGGAGGTGCCTGGGGCCTTCCAAGGTCTGGAATAGGTTCATTCCACTGGGGAACACAGAGTCTAGTAATGCAGGCTGAGCTGCGTCTCAAGCAGCATTAAAAGTTGTGACTGCCCTGTCCCAAACAGCGGCATTAGCCTGCTGGGGCACAGGGTCCGATGGGAAAGGGATTTTCCTGTTCCACCTTTGCCCCTATCCTCAGCTCCCTTGAGGATCTGGTAGTTTTCCATGTTCTTCTATTCCCTTTTGTGGGACTCCACAGAACCAGGAGTCCAAGGCACCATGTGACCCTAAACCTCTCCAATAACCTCATGTTTTTGTTTGTGGTGTGAAATGACAGCCACTCCCCCACCCACCCCACCCAGACCCTCTCTGGGGAGTGGGAGTGGAGGGCCAGACTGCTTCAACCCCAAGAGCTACAAAGGGAAGTCCAAACCTAGTAAGAGCTTGCAGGAGGGACAGTCTGGGCAACCAGGGGCTTCCTGAGGCTGGTGCAGGAGGGAGAGCTAAGGGAGGGAGCAAGGAATGAGTACTTCCTGGAAATAAAGGCTTTCAATTGCAATTCAAATTGAAAAGGAGGCTGCAATGTTGAAGCAGGGACTATCAGACAGATCTGGGATCAAATTTCAGCTACACCATCCTAACACAGGGGTCTTCCTCCACCCAACACTCTGTGGTCTGGTGAAACCCCAACCTTACTTCTCTGATTGAGTCAGACACAAACCCAAAGGCTGTTTCCTGTGGCAGCTCAATTTACACCAGGAACAAACAGCATCTTGGGAAATTAGAGTCACAGACTAAGCAGTCAAGTCTCTTTCATTTCAGATAAAGGGGCCCCTGTTCTGATTCCCGTCAGTGACCAGGGATGATGCTCAGGCTGCCACTGAGCATGAGGGTCAGGCCAGAGGGAACAAGGGTTGGGCAGGTGCCAAGGGCTTGGAAAAAAACTAAAGTCCCAAGAGAGAAACCAGAGCTGCCCCAGTGGATGCTGCCTTTCCTTTCCATGCCTCTCACTCTTGCTCCTCCCCTCTGTCCGGTTTCTACCTCCCCCACCCCCATCTCTAATGAGGGTGGGACTATGATGAGACCTCAAAGGGTAGACATTGGGGCTCCTCTGGCAGGGAAGTAATTTAGAGTGTTGGGTATCCTCCTATATCACCAAGTCTTGGAATCCAAATATAATTAGAGAACTGTATTGCTACTTAGGTAGCAATCCTAAGATCCTGAGAAATGAGAAACCACAGATGTCAGCTTCACCTCATCCCACCTCCCTTCCCCAATCCCAGATCCCTCTTTCTTCTTTTTTCTGGCTCTCCTTTCAGTTTGTTTTTTCTTTCTTTCTTTCCTTCCTTCCTTCCTTCCTTCCTTCCTTCCTACAGAGAAATTTGAAGACAGCTGACTATTCTTCCCTACTCTTCTTTTTTTAAAAATATTTTTATTGATTTCAGAGAGGAAGGGAGAGGGAAAGAGAGATAGAAACATTAATGATGAGAGAGAATCATTGATCGGCTGCCTCCTGCACACCCCCTACTGGGGATTGAGCCACAACCCAGGCATGTGCGCTTGATCGGAATCAAACCCGGGAACTTTCAGTCTGCAGGCCAATGCTCTATCCACTGAGCCAAACCGGCTAGGGTTCAGTTTTCTTTTCTTTTCCGTTTTCCTTCCTCTGCCTCTTCCACTTTCTCCTCTCCTTATTCACAGGCTGGCTCTGCAAGTTTTCAACATTTGTTCCAAGACCCCCCTATACATACAAGAATGTCTCTCTTTTTATTTCTCTTGTTCCCTCTCTTCTCTCTGATTGCCTCACCCAGAGGCAGGGATTCCTGCCTTATCTGATAGAAGTTTAAAAGAGAGCTAAGTCCCAGGGTGTAGGCTCAGGCTGGGGCTGGGGCTGGGATACGTGGAACAGAAAAGCATGAATTGGCTCATAAGAGCATAAAAGATGGCATAGACAAATGTAATGCAGTATTGATTGGGCTCCAGGTGACTCACCACCTCAGAGGAGCAATCTGGGAGAGTGATGTCATTGCTGGAACTGTGGTGACACTGGCAGCTGCACCCCATCCCTGCCCTGAGAGCTTTCCTTGACTTATTAGCTTCTTTTTGCCTCTCCATTACAGAACAGGTCTGGGGAAGCAGATTTCACCTTTGATGTCATTTAGAACCACAATGTGGTTTTCTTAGACTGAGACCTTCCTTCCCACATCCTCACCTCCACTTCCTCTGCCTGTCTTAGTAGATGTACTAATGTGCACATGGTCATTCACTGTCTCACAAATGTGTGCATGCTTTTTATATGTATGTACAGTTTATGTGCATATGCTTGCACACACACACACTCACTCATACACACTCCCACCCATCATCTGTTTCTGTCAGTGAGGGGGAAAATCTGGGCTTCCAAACAATGTTAAAGGGCTCTGGGGGGCTGATTCTCCTGGGAGTAATTTGAGGAAGAACTCCATGTGTTCTCGTCTGCTGGCATCTTGATGCCGCGTGCCTCTTGATTTCAGGGACTATACACTTGAGCCACAGGAAGCCCAGCATTTGGACAGGTGTGTGTGTCCTTGAATATTGTATGTGCATTCCCAACTTCATAATCATGAGGAAACTGGGAAGGGATGAGGTTGGCAGGGGACAGGGATAAGTGGAGGAGAATTTCAGTAGGGCTAGAGACTTTAGAAACTGACTTCAAGACAAATGTCATCATCATACCCTTCTCCCACCCACCCCCAAGTTGACTGTATTTTACCCTCTACATCCTGGGAAGAGAGTTCAATCTCATGTGCTAATTAAGTACCAAGAATCCAGCTTACACTGAGACTAAGGAAGGTTTCCAAATATGAGTGTGAATATTAATGTCATGCAAATCACATGCAAATGAATTGAAAAAGAACAGTTAGTCTGGAGTGAAGGCAGTGCCACAGTCCTCATAATGGGGTGCTTCTGGAACCTGGGTGGAGGAAGTGCCCACTCTAGAGCTCTGGAGGTCCTGGTCTATAACACAGTAAAAATGGTTTGTTTTGGCCATAAAAACTGACAGGTATTTGTCAAATGCCCACCTGAAGTGGTGGCGGTGGCAGAGGTGGATTTTCCATGAAGCTTAAGCTTCAGGGGGCTTCTCATATGCACAGGCCCTGTTCAAATCCTGCTCTTAATTTTATGTTTATAATTTTATACTATTTTTCTTAAAGAGGGCTTCCCCAAATTGTAATAAACCTGGGTTAACCTCTGCAATGAAGAGAATAAACTCTCTGGTCTTAATTAATTAGCAGCCTCATTTGAAACCATCTCTCTCTGTCAAAGATGCCCATCTGCCAGAATGGCCTAGTATGCCCCTTCCTTTGGGCAGAGGACCCTATGGCCTTCAAGGCTGCTCTTAGCTCCAGAACGCCACCATTTTCTTCTGTGAGGCTGGTGAAGGAGGAAGATGAAGGCAATGCTTGGTTGTTAAAGGGAAGGTGAACCTCTTGCCCAAACCTTGAAAACCTCAAGAAGCAAGTACCTGATAAATAATAATACCTAACATTTGGAGAGCCTTTGAGAGTTTGAGGTAGGGAAGAGATATGTTATGGAGATTTGCTATAAACAAGGAAACTGAGACTCTGAGAGGTGAAATTACAATAATAAATAGCTCACGATCCAGGGAAGATTACAAATATTATTACATATTATACTTCTTTAATCTGCACAACAACCCTACAAGCTAGGTGCTATTATCATCCTTATTTTAGAAATGGGGAAACTACACAGAGAAGTTAAATAACTTGCCCTAGACAGACTAAAGAGTAGGAGACTAAGATTCAAACCCAGGCAGTCTGGCTGCAGAGTATTTGTTCTTTTCTTTTTTAATTTTTATTAAAATATATTTTTATTTATTTCAGAGAGGAAGGGAGAGAGATAGAAACATCAATGATGAGAGAGAATCATTGATTGACTGCCTCCTCCATGCCCCACACCGGGGATTGAGCTAACAACCCGGGCATGTATATGCCCTAACCAGGAATCGAATCATGACCTTCTGATTCATTGACTGACACTCAACCACTGAGCAACACTGGCCAGGCACATAGTTCTTGTTCTTAATCAGTTCACTACTCAAATAACTGGTGCATGGTCCTGGCCAGAATTCAAATCCAGATCTGTTTGATCCCAGAGAGCCCTTTCTCATCACCATTAAGTACAACCACCTCCCTAATGAACCAGAAAGTTGTGGCTGGGGCCCTGGAGAAAGGAACAAGGTATGTGTAGGAAGTCCAAGTGATTGGTCTAAGGACCAAGGTCTAGCCAGGGAAGGAAGGATGAGGAGTACCAGTGTTCCTCCTGGGCTCAGGGTGGGCAGAGAGCCAGCAATCACCAACCTGCAAAGAGCCTGGGAAGAATTCTTCCCTCCTGAGCCCTCAAGAACCCAAAGTCTTTGACCATTTTTGCCCACACTTACAATTCCCTGACCAAAGAGATCAAGATTATAGTCAGAGGTGTATTTAGGGAGGTCACCATGGCAACAAAGAATATTGGATTAGGGGTAAGGGTGAGTTAGGAGACAGTTACGAAAATTCAAGAGTAAAATAATGAGATCCCAAACAAACCAAGGTAGTGGCTGTGGTGTGAAAAGAGATGCTGCAGGAGCAAATGAAGGGTGGACAGAGGTCTTCTTCAAATGACAGAGCCCATATTCAAGCCCCAGTAAAAAAGGGGGATAGAGAATATGGGAGGTGAGGGGGGCAATAAACAATGAGGCTTTTAGGATGAGCAGCTCCTGGAAGCTGACAGAAGTGTCACTATCCCATCTTCCTGCTCTGTGGGTCCCCTGTCAGGCTGGTCCCCCCGCCCCACCCCCAGCTGTGTGTGTGTGTGTGTGGGTGTGTGTGTGTGTGTGTAGAAGTGTCAGTCCTGGGCTCTGGGGCCACATCACAGTGGTGAGCTATGGGGAGCATCAGGGAAGTGTGATTTAGAGTCTCATTCCCACTGCCCTTCACTGTGCTACAAGGACAGTTCAATGTAATATATAATTACCACTGCCCAACAAGGCTGAAGTGTACACAGAGCAGAGCTCCCCACCTTCCTTCCGCTCCCTCCTGCCTGCCGGCAGACTATAAATCAGTTTTCAATCCTGAGTGCTACCTGTAAATGTTCAAGCTCAGGATCCTTGCCTCATATTCCTGCATCCCTGGGGGGTGGTTCAGGCTCTGAGCGGGCCCCTCATTCCCCTAGTCCTGATTCTGACATCCTTCTTATTCCCTGATTGATGGTGGGAGGGGCAGCTGGGAGCTGCAATGGCTCTAAGGCAGTGGTTCTCAACCTTGGCTGCACATTAGAATCACCTGGGAATCTTTTTAAAATCCTGATTTCTGGGCCCCATCTCGAGAACCACTGCTCTAAGGTCTCTTGAGCTCTGTCTTAGGGAGTGAACGTGGGTGGCTCTGTGCCTTCCTGACTCAGCCAGGTCTGAGCTGGACACTACCCAGTGTGTAGCACTATGGACATGCTCCGCATCAACTGGGCAAGACATTGAAACTTACCCCTCCCCCTAGAATGGCAACCTCCTCCCAGGCCTTGCAGGTTTTGCCAGAAGGAGGCAGGTGGGCACCTTCCCTGGAGAATCTTCAAAAGACAGCACCCTCACCATGGGCTGATATGGGGATGAGAAGGCACCAGCCATGGCTTTGTCCTGAGCTGGGATGGCAAATCCCATGATGTACCTTGGTGATAAGAGAACAAATCAAGAGAGGAATTCATCTTTTGTCCCTAGCAGGTACCTTGAGGACTTCGATTCTCCCTAAAAAAAAAAAAAAAAAAAAAAATGTTGGCTGCTTTCCTTCCCTCTTTCCTGCCTCTCTTTGCTAGGATGACTGCAATAGCCTCCTTATTGACCTACCTGCATCCACTAGTACCCTTCTAACACATCCTCCTGCTGAATGAAGGTCAGTTCATGGCTCTGATTCCCTGATTAAATCTCTCTGTGAACTTCCCTCCATCCTTAGGATAACACCAAATTCCTTGCCATGGCTCACAAGACCTGACCCTGCCCATCTTAACCAGGTCAACCTCATCAAGTACCACTCCTCCTCTCATTACCTCACTCCAGCCACACCAGTCTCTGCTTTCCAACACTCCCGCCATAGGGCCTTTGCACTGGCAGTTCCTGCAACCTAAAATGCTCTTCCCCTGGCTCCTATTTTTCCTGGTCTGTTGCTATGTTACTATCCTTCTCTGATTACTCTATCTGATGTAGGTTCCCCTTTCTATCTCAGCACCTGTTTGTTCACTTTATAGTACTCATTATATCATTAGTAATCCTGTATTCATTTCCTCGTTTTTTTGTGGTTTTCCCAATTAGACTAGCATCTGTCTTATTCACCACTGTATTCCAAGTGCTTAGCATAAAACCTGGCACATAGTAGGTATTAATTATTCTTTGAAATAACTGAATGCATGGGAGTGGCTGCCAGAGGAAGTCTTAGAAGTTGAAACTGACTCTACCTACCCCCTCCATCGTACCCCAACTTGTAAGCAGCAAATAGATTCGTCCTTCCCTAGGTCAGGCAGTCGCCCTGGGTAAACTAGGGGCATTCCCTGGGTCCTTGGTCCTCCTTCCTCTCCTTTGGCAAAACTCTGGATGTCCCTGGAGCTGCCCCTCCATGGATCATGAGTCAGTGGCCAGTGCTGACCACCTCCACTCCCCATCAAGGTCCCTGGGTTGCTGAAAAGCATGGCCCAACCAGACTCATACCTGTGCCCACCGGTGGGGGCAGAGAGGAGAGGAGCCTGGAAGGAAGGAATGGGGGGTGTCAGGGCCTTAAAAGGGGGACAGTGAAAGGAGTCTGAGGATGCTGCTCTTCCGCACATTACAATGTCCATGAAGTAAATGCAAATTAACTGAAAGCACCTTTTGAACAAGCAGCTTTTATTGAGGGAGCTGCTCTAATCCCTAAATGTCTTTATGACTGTGAGGCGCTTCCTGCTGGGGGAGGGGGTGGGAAATGTGAACTCGCTGTCAGGAACTGTTCTGCAGTGCCCTTGTCCCTGTGCTTTTAGATTCCAGACATGCTCCTTTTGGCTAATGGAACTCACAGATCTCTAACCTCTGCTTCCACATTCCATTCCCCTCCCCTGAGTCTGGGGAGCTGGCCTCTGTGTTTGCAGGAGGCTGAGGCTGCTGGATGCTGCACTGCAGGTCTAGATGTTGAGTGAATCTCAGGGACTGTAAGCAACGGAGTGTGGCTACAGTGAATCAGCTCTGTAGGCTCTCTAGTAGAACTACACCTGGGCATGTAAAAAATCCCCATGTCCGTGTGCAAAAGTATGTGTGCTGTATGCACCAGGGGGTTTGTGTCCATTAATACACCCCTGGGACCAAGTATCACTGTTTGTGTCTGTGCACCTATGTGTGTGTGTCTGCCCCCCACCCCCATGTCTCCATCCATCTGTACTCCTCCTCAGGTTGTGGGGGGCTGCCTCAGCTGGGGGGTCAATGCTTTTTCAAGAACTAGTGACTTTTATCAGAATGGTAATGAACTGGTGATATATGGAGGCCCTTGGGCTCTGGAGAGAAACCAGAAAACAACTGGGGACAGAGTGGAGGCTGGCAATGCTTGGGGCTAAAGGACCTTGTCTCTCAGAGAACCCATTCCAGCTCTGTTCAAATTTTAGAGGGTAAGGGATGGGGACAAAGGAGGCCCAGGAGATGTCTGAAACACATTATCAATATTCCCAGCCTGGCCTGCCTGCCTCTTCCAGAACCCTCCATTATTCCCTGCTTTGCTGACTATCTTGCCCTCTCAACGTACTCACCTTGACTATGGAGCTATGAGGAATAAGCCTGGCTATTCCACTCTCCCAGCCTGCCACTCTGGCCCTCACCCAAAACCAAGTCCTGCCCAGAGATGGATAGAGGGGACCACTCTAAGCACAGGCTGTTAACCTCTGTATTGGATAACATAGAAGTCTGACAGGGACAGGGACACACAAGCAGGCCTTGGAGCACAAACTCTGGAAAGTTGCCCCTTGGACATGGAGCCTGTCAAGGATTTAGGGCCAGATGAGTTGTCACTAGAAAAAGAAGGGGACAGTCCAGAAGCTTGCCGAACATCACAGTAAAGGGACCTGGATCGCAAACAGAAATTCCTCTCCTGGGTCAGAGTAGAATAAGTGCTACCCAGCTCCTAGAGGTTTTAGAGAGACTTCCTGCAGACCTGGCTTACAGCTCACAGGGCTCACCCACTGGAAAGCTCCTCCACTCACTGCCACAGAGAAGGAGCCATTTCTCCCCAAGCTGGAAAGCTCCCCTCCCCCTCATACAGCCTGACACATAGTAAGTGTTCAGTAAATATTAGTTCTTGTGCATATTAGCATAATCTCCTGTTGGAAAGTCTCTGAGGGTGGTCCCTGCAGAGAGGGCTGAGCCTCTAGGATCCTAGCAGTTAGGAGGGACATGAACAGTGCAAAGCAGGCACGGTGCCAAGATGCTCAGCTGAAACACCAAGGAGACAGGACCCCGGCCTCCACTGTGGCCTCTCCTTGACCTGCCCCAGCTTCTGAGGGACCTCCTCTCTCTGAGCCCTACAGGGAGTCCTCCTTCTTTCCCAGGTAGGCCCAGTGACCTTAAGCTAAAGTCTGCAAATACTCGTATATTCTTGGTGAATCTTGGAAATGAAATTGTACTCAACATTTGTATAGGGCTTTCCTGCCATCTAGCCCTTTACAGACATTAGCTAATTAAATGGAGGGGGAGGGGAAGAAAGAGGGCCTGATCTTTGAAGCCAAGGACTCCAGCCCTCCTGACCTGGGCAGCTCCAGTCTCATTCCTTCTTTCTTTCCTTGCAAGGTTGGACTTACTTTAAAGAAAAAGCAATTCCTGGGGAGTTGGCCACTGAGTCAGAAAACAAAGGGAAGAGGGAGTTTGACAATATGTTGAAAAGGTAAGTGTCTTCCTGAATTTATTCTGTCTCACTGCCAGTCATATCCAGCAACTGGCTCTGTCTGAAAGTGCAATTATGTGTCTGCCATGAATGGGTCAGCCACCTTCTCTCCCTTGGAAGAGGACATGAGATCAGACAGACTGTAACTAGAACCAGAACAGGTTGTCAAAGATCCTTCCCAGAGGGAGCAAGGCACAGAACTGTTCAGCCTGGTCTAGAGACAGGGCCAATCTCTCAGCCTAGCTGGGAGTCACAAACCTGGATGGCAGCTTCTAGCCTAGAGAGATTGAGTAAACCTCTGGCCCCCATGCTCTCCCTGAACACGAGGGTTAGAAGTAAGCCATCCCAGCACTGGTAGAATTTCTTGCACTGTCCATCCCCCACTGTCAGCAGACCCTGTCTGTGCCAGCAATCAGTCAGTGAGTGGAGCTGCCCCTGTAATGGGCAGCAAGTCAATTCCCACCTGGGGAGGAGAGAAGGAGCAGGAGGGAGGGAGAGAGGTGGAAGGGAGGGGGATGGATGGATGGATGGATAGATAGATAGATAGATAGATAGATAGATAGATAGATAGATAGATTGATTCAGGGGTAGGACTGAGGGGAAAGGATGGATGGATGGATGGATGGATGGATGGATAGATAGATAGATAGATAGATAGATAGATAGATAGATAGATAGATTGATTCAGGGGTAGGACTGAGGGGAAAGACCAAGAGAGAAACAGAAACCAGTCATAAAGACTGACTTAAGGAAGAAATAAGCCGTATTTTAGACTGAGACTGTGGGAGAATGAAAAGGATGAAGACTAGGAAAGAAGGAAGAAGAACCAGCTCCATAGGTAACAATGGTGTCAAGATTAAGGATTTCTTGGAATCAGAAACACCAATCAGAAAGGATATATGCACCCCTATGTTCATAGCAGCACAATTTATAATAGCTAAGATTTGGAAACAGCCTAAGTGCCCATCAGCAGATGAGTGGATTAAAAAACAGTGGTACATCTATATAATGGAATACTATGCTACTGTAAAAAAAAAAAAAAAAAAAGAAAGGAAAGAAAAAAAAAAAGGAATGCTTACCATTTGCAACAGCATGGATGGACCTGGAGAGCATTAGAGCATTATGCTAAACAAACTAAGCCAGTTGGAGAAAGATAAATATCATATGATCTCACTCATTTGTGGAATATAATGAACAACATAAACTGATGAACAAAAATAGAGCCAGAGAAAAAAATATCTTACAATATAATAGAAGTAATCTTGTTACTTGCAGATTTTTAATATCTTCTACTTTTGTGATATTATACTATGTTAGTATAGTTTTGGTAATCCTATATAATAAAAAGCTAATATGTAAATTGTCCCCTTGGGAGTTTGACCGGGAGACCGGGAGTTCGATTGCTTGCTATGATGTACGCTGACCACCAGGGGGCGGCACAGACCATGATGGGCAACCAGCGGCGGTGGAGGGAAGGAGGAGGCAGGGAGGCAGGGAACCTGATTGGCCCTGATAGCTGGCCAGGCCTAGGGCCCCTATCCGTGCACAATTTCATGCACCGGGCCTCTAGTATTATTATATTTAAGATCTTTTTTTTTGAAATATTAATGTTTATTGCATGTATTATTATATTTTAAATCGTTTTTCCTGAAATATTAATGTTTATTGCAAAAATAAAAAGATTGAGGATTTCTTGGCACAGCCAGGACAACCCCATGTAGGAATCTCCCTAGAAACCTGAGAGAGTTGCCATAGGCCCCAGGAAGGAGATCCACACCTCTCCCTCCCTTTCCTAAGGACAGCATTTGCAGGGGCCCACCTCAGATATGTGGGCTTCTTCAAAGGTCAGGCAGTGCACATGCTCCATCTTGATCTCATCACAGAGACTTGGCACCTCCGCCCACCCCCAGTTTATCTCCCCCTCCCCCACCAACCTGCCCCAGCCCGCTGGGATCTCATCAGTCTGCCTGGTGCTGATTGGGGAGTCAGCAATCTGGAGGCCCCACCAAGTCTAACAGAGGAGGACCTGACGTCCCCTCATTGAAATTAGCTGTCTCATAAGAAATAGTCATTGAACATCATAAAACCAATTAAAATTTCGGAGTCAGGGCACAGGAGCAAGCAGGAGTCCGGGGAGCTCTAACAACAATGAGCCAACTCCAAGGGCACAGCAGTACCTAACAGCTCCCTCCTCCCAGGCCCAGACCCCAGAGCTGCAAAGCTTCTACAGATGCAACAGAGAGTATGAGGCCAGACCCAAGGAAGGCTGGCTGGCTTGCTGGCTGGCGGGGGCAGTGAGTACTGGAATGGTTTCTTCTCTTTTGTGACTGGCTGCCTAACAGAACATGGTTCCTCCCTCCATAGTCCTCTCTGGTTCTAGAAAGCCTCAAACGTTCCCCATTAAGTTACCAAGGCAACCATAGCCCAGTAAGATTCACAGTGAGGTTGGAAAGAGAGCAGAGACTGACAGCAACCCCACAACAGGCTGCCAGGGTGGGGGTACACATCTCAGAAAGAGCAAGGAAGCAGAAGCTTCAAGCCAAAGCTAACATCCCCTGCCTCCCTGTCCAGCCTGTTCCAGGGTCTGTTTTCCTGCAGTTTGTGGGTTTGCACTACCAGGTGGGTGAGAAGATAGCATCAAAGCTTCTCTCACTGTCAGGTGGGAATAGGGGGGATGCTCTTCCACAGCTTCCCTGCATGGCAGATGTTTCAGTTCCTGGCTGAGTCTATGGGCCCCCTGCTTTTAAAGGCCAATAGAATTTAAAAATAAATAAATAAATGCCAGTAGAACTCTCTCTCATAACCACCTGCTCCCTTCATGATGGCCCCTTGGGAGGCAGTGTTGCTAAGGAATTATGAGAAGCACAGGCTGTTTTGGAATCAGACAGAAGTGGGTTTGGCTCTTGCTTTGTCACTTTCTAAGACTGTGTGACCTTGGGCAAGTCACTTCTCTCTCAGTCTGTTTTCTTAGCTAAAAATGGGGATAGTATGATAAATTCCCAGGACTTAATAATATCATACATATAATGTGCTTCTGCAGGGCCTGCCACTGGATTAGCTTTAAAAAATTAGGCCTGGCCAGTGTGGTTCCACGGTTAGAGCATCAGCCCAGGCATCAATTGGCACATGCAGGAGGCAACCAATCCATGTGTCTCTCTCGTTTCTCTCTCTCTCTCTCTCTCTCTCTCTCTCTCTCTCTCTCATCTCTCTCTCTCTGTCTCTCCTCCCCAATCCTTCCCTCCCTTGCACCCTCTCTAAAAATAAAAATAATAAAAAAATCAATGGAAAAAATATCTTCAGGTGAAGATTAACAAACAATAAAAATGAACACAAATAAATAAAAATTAAAGCTGTTAAAATGTTTTCATTATTACTATTTTAATTGTTATTGTCATTAATTCCTCAATTTACTCATTTGCAAAATAGGGCTCATTATTTAATGGGTTGTTTAAAGATTATAAAAGATAAAGCATGTGAAATGCTTAGACCAATACCTTAAGCATAGAAAGTGTTCAATGAATAGGAGCTGCTATTATTATGATTTCTACGTCCCCCTTTTCACCTCAAGGCTTTCAGATTATATACCAGGGAGCCATCACTGAGCTGGCCCAAACTCCTAATTCCCTAAGCAGTAGGGGCTGTGAAAATGAAGCTTCTGGAATTGTAATGGGTGAGTGGGTGGGGATTGGTCATTCCTAATAGCCATGCTAGTGAATTCTAACTCATGTCTAGACCAAGAATGAGCCTTTGACATTTGCACTCCCTCACTTCCATCTCAGGATCCTGAGGTTTCCTGAGCAGGCTGTTGTCTTCCTAATGTCCAGCACACTGGGAAAAGGAGTAAATGGTCATTTAGAATGAAAAAAAGTTTTGCTCCTACACAGAGGGTCAGATGCCAGGCTGGGATAGGAGACACAAGAGAATGGATGACAGAACCATGCAGGTGGGGCTATAATGCATCGTAAAGGTTCCTGACTTTTATTGGTCCAGCTGAGGCCTCATTTCCATTAGGAGACCTCAGATATGACTAAGCAACTACAGACTGCTCCCAAACCCTCACCATCTTCCTCCTTGAAAACACCAACATTCCTCCATCCCAGTAACACTTCCAGACCCATGAATAGGCTGATTTGGGATGCAGTCTTCTTCATCCTTAGCCCTTTTCACACATCTGTGCCTCACTTATCTAATGGCACACGAATTGCATAGATGGGTGTCCCAGGGGTCTCCAGAGTGTGCCACAAGCTAAAGGGTTGGCTAAAACTATAGTTGGGCCCTGGCTGGTTTGGCTCAGTGGATAGAGCGTCTGCCTGCGGACTGAAGGGTCCCAGGTTCGATTCCAGTCAAGGGCACATGCCTGGGTTGCAGGCTCGGTTCCCGGTGGGGGGCGTGCAGGAGGCAGCCGGTCAGTGATTGTCTCTCATCATTGATATTTCTCTCTCTCTTTCCCTCACCCTTCCTCTCTGAAATCAATAAAAATATATTTTTAAAAAATAAAAATAAAATAAAACTATAGTTGGAAGAACTTAGATAAAACCTCAGGGAAATGTTCTGGTTAAAAGAGATGGGAGACACATGGAAAAGGCTACAGGCAAGCTATAAAATCTGTTTCTTTGCAGATTTTTAATCAGAAAAGGCCCAATCCCTAACCTCTACTGCCCTAGAGAGCTTGAAAGGTAATGCCTGGGGTAGGGTAGGGTGGGAGTGGGCTAGGGCTGTCAGGACCCGTAAGACATTGAGGAAAGTGAGGCAGTTCTCATGCTATACATGTCCAAGGCCTTCAACACTGGCTTTATCCACCCCTCCTTAGCCTGGAATACCATCTGCCTTTACACTCCCAGCAACCCTGAAGCCCTGTGGGGTGCACTGGTGCTCTGACAGAGACAGACTCTAGGGAAAACCAGTGACTTTGGGTTCTGATGCCAGAAACCAGATCTGAGGATGACTCGGATATGTCCTCTCCCAGAATAAATTCACAGACTTGGGCCTGTGCCCTCAGCTCTGCTGGCAACAAAGCCTTTGTCTCCAGCCCAGAGATCCCATCCTCCACACCAGGCACCATGCCCTGTTCTTTGAATAGAGAGGACTTGGAGGTGCTAGAGCTAAAGGCCAGATTGGGGGGTGGGGGGGTGGGGGGGGGCTGTGTAACCTGATACTGGCATCTTACCCTCCTTGTATCCATAAATCAGTGTCTAAACAGGCCCTGTTATTGGAAAGGAGGAATTCCTAAGTGTCCGTGGCTTTATGGAGACTAGAAGAATGCAGGAGTGGAGTCTTGGGAAGCAGCTGCTGCCCAGAAAGCTTTGGCTGTGTCAGCTAAGGTCAGGAATGTGCCACACTCTACTGACCTGTTCAGCACTCCCTGCCTCACCCCATTCCCATCTGAATCCCAAATGGGTCCAGGAACAGTCACAGAGCACTCTGCTAGATCTGGGAGAAAAGAGAAAAAGACTTTTTTTTCCCCTTTCCCACAATGAAGAACCTAGTGGGCAAGGTATGGGCAATAGCTACACAGATTAATCTGGAAGTCATTCTGAAAAAGGTTCAGTTCTCCAAAGAGAGCCAAACCAGAGTCAGCTGCTGGGGACAGGCAAGGGGCCAGGAGTTACATCGTGTCCAAACTGGGACCCACCTGGCGTTGGCTATGGCCTCAGGATGGAGACTTGCCCTACTAGCTGATCTCCCAGAGGCAAAAGTCAGGTTCCTTCCTGCCTGAGGAATCTCAGGGACAAGTCAGAAAAGTCAGTTCTCTCTTACATCTCTGTCTCTGCCTGCTAGAAAAATATTGTTTCCAGCTCTCAAAAGGTCTGCCCTGCTCACCCTCAGACTGATAAGTGGATAGAAAAATTTCCAGTGTTCTGAGTCCAGGCTGAACAAACCTGTTGCCCAGAATTCTCTCCTGGGATGACCCAGGAGCGCCCCCTACTGCCTTGTTTGGCTGAAGCCAGCTTTAGGGGAAGGAAGGAAGGAAGGAAGGAAGGAAGGAAGGAAGGAAGGAAGGAAGGAAGGAAGGAAAGTAGGTTGGTTAAAACAGATTCTAGTTGCCCCAGCAGGAGGGACCTTACTTTATACTGCCCCCTCTATACACTGTAGAGCCTGAATCAGAGCTGGACTTCCCCTGGGGTCACTGAGGAGGGAATGTCCAGAGAACAGTCTGGGCGGAGGACAACATACTGGGCCCTACAGCCTGGCCTCTGGGCATATGAGGGCTGTCCAGCCTGCAGATGTCCCTGGCTTCATGTTCTGGGTAGCACAATCAACCCCTTCCTCTGAGCCTCAGAGGAAAGAGGCTGTTCCATACTCAGTGAATCATCTCAGTGAGTATGTGGTGGGGGATCTGCCAGCCTTTTAGGGGGCACAGGAGAGACCCCACTTCTTCGCAGGTACCAGTGGGACACATCCAAATTTACCACTGGTAATACAAATTATAACAGATAATAATAGTTGTTTATCAAAGAACCTCTGGCTACATATCTGTAGAGTCTTTAGGTATCTGTAGTTCCAATATTCTATGAGTCTATAGGATTCCATAGCCCACCCCAGTAGTTGCCTTCTCTCCTGACCACACACTATTCCCCACTCCTAGTTCTTTCTTTTATGTGATTTAAATCCATCTTGCTGCATCCTGAATAGTGGCAGCTAAAAGAAGGGTTTTTGTCCAACACATCCGATTTTCATGATGAGAGAGAAAAAGAGAGAGAGGACTTTGTCCAACACATCCCATTTTCAAGATGAGAGAGAGAGAGAGAGAGAGAGAGAGAGAGAGAGAGAATATGAGAATACTGGAAAACCAGAGGAATAGGAAGAAGAAGCAAGAATAAGGAGTGGAGAGATGACCAAATAAGACCCAAATAAATATCAGAGAAAAACCATCTGAACAGCTGGAGAGGTAGGGAACAAGCCTCAGTATAGTTTCTAGTAATTTTCCCTCTAAACATTTCATAGCTGTATCTCTGTGATCACACTAAATATAGGAGTGCACGCATGTGTACACACACACGTGTTTAGATTGTGCGCAAGGACTAGCTGTGTGGGGGTTGGAGGGGGCAGCTGTTCCCTCTTAGCCCAGAGAGTTCTGTCCCCCACCTGCATAATTATCTTCCCTGTTCACATCCCCGCCCCCCTCCCAGACTCCAAGCCTTACAGCACCAGGTCTTTGTGCTTTCAAAAAACTCCCTCCCTGAGTGCTACCTTCAGGAAGTGCTGAGCTGCTCCAATAAGGAATGGAAGGGAAGAGAGATAGTTGTCTTCTCTCCAGAGCACAATCCCATCAAACAGACCCCCTTCATCTCCCTTCCCCTCCTCTCCATCTCTTTCATCACTGCCAACAATAGCTGCAAAAAACAGCCTGCCTCACCCTGAGCAGTGGGCTGCAGGGGATATGCCTACTTCCCAGGGCAAGAGACAGCTGGCAGAGGGGGGGTCTGGGGCAGAATTCCCAGCAATGCCAATATCCTCTGCCTCCTTTCCCTCCATAATTAAAGAACAAAAGGGAAAGCCTTCCCAGTCAATCTCTACAGCCACTTTGCAGTCATCCCAGCTTCCCAAAATCCCTATCCAGGCTGCCCCCAATCCTGCCCTCCCACAGTAGCCTGTATTTCTCACACCTTGGGAAGTCACTGCAAGATATCTCACCCTGAAAGACAGATCTGCTCTGGGAATACAAAGAGACAGTGATGAATTCGCCCACACACTAGCAACCTACTTCCATTAACTCCTATGTCCAAATAATTTCTTTAAACCACCAAGGAGGAGGTTGGGGGAGGGGAAGGTAAGTCTGTGACATCAATATTCAATGGGGATTCCTTCTTCAAACCGGGCCATGGCTGGGCAGGAGAAAAACCCTGCGCGCACACACACTGGGGGCTTCTGGGGCAATGAGACCTCACTAACCCACCCCATCCCTCCTCCCCACCCCATCCTCACCTCCCCAACCCATCCCACCACCCACAGTGCCTCCTCTGACCTAAGTTATTTCCCACCCACCTCCCCTCCCTTGGGTCCTTGGAAAAAATAACAGAGATACGAACTCACACATCCCTTCCTGGAGGTTTCAGAGCTCTGGCTGCTCCTGGGCAGAGTGGGCCTACCTCTTAGGGGCATCCTGACCCCACGGGCAGACAAGAGAGCATCTCCTGTGTGACCAGCATCCAGGGGCACCCAAAAGAACAGGGCAGGAGAACTAAGATCAGATTTACTCATTCCCTCTCAAATTACCCTACTTAATGCCCTCATTTTATAGATGGGGAAAGTAGATTCTCAGAGGGTTGACTTGAACTTGCCCAAAGCTACCAGCTAGAAAAGGAACAAATCTGTGTCAAGCACAGGACTTCCACCTCTAAAGCCTGCTTCAGGGAGATCATGTCCTGGTAGGGAAAAGGACCAGGAAGCAGGTGACATTTCATTTGCTAAATGTACCCACCTACTCTTGGCTTGAAAACATAGGATCATGAGTTTAAGGCCTACAGTTCTAGACCTTGCCCAACTTACACTGCCTGCCTGCAAGCCATCCTCCAGCTGGAAGGTTTGTGCATCTTGGGAATGGGCCAGGTGGGACCCAGAAGGCAGAGGAACAGAGAAGGGGAATGCTGGCATTTCTCCAGGGCCCAGGAGCAGGAGAGGGGATGAAAGTTGGGCAGATGGGTCTGAACCGGCCATGTGGGAAGGCTGGGCTGTAGGAAAAGTGTGGACACAATGTGGCCTGGCTTTGCTCAGTTGGCGACCTAGCACTTCTCCCTTCCTCCATTCTCCCCATCTCTCTCCAAATTGCCTGCTTCAAATGTGATTCTTTCCAAATGCCCCCCTCACCCCCCAATGAAGGGATTGGCATGTGGAGGGATGCTGTAGACCGATTATTGACATCACAGCCTTCTTCCAGCAGCAGCAGGCTGGGGGGCTGGCTGCCCAGACCACAATAGGAGCAGCTTGTGAAGTTCTGTTCCAGCAGATTGGAGAGGGCTCCCCATGGCTCAGACCTGAGGATGAGGAGCCAGGATGGAGAAAGCAGGAAAGAGGAGGCCCCAAACTCTTGGCCAACCAGTGGCTTATTGGTTGTCTGGAATATGGGTGTCCATATGGGCTCTCCCTGCCTAGAAGGAGAAAAATCAACATTGTCCAGCCCTGTGATTCTGATGGATGTTGGGGCTCAGTGTTGGGATCCCCATTAGAGTTATTCAACCTGTTCCAGGCCCTGGAGTTCCCAGAGTGAGGGGAGGGTGAGCATGAACCAGTCACTGGCATTTGCTGGCTCCTTCCATGCTTCTTAATAGCAGAAACTCACCTTCTCTCTCTCTAGTGTTTCTTTGAAGCAGATGGGGGTAGAAGGGAGTCTTTGCTTCCAAGCATTTTGTGGAGCTACCAGTAGTTTGAGTTATCTATATAGTAGGACCAAAAGCATCATGAGATGTCAAGAGGAGCAAGAGACAAATACTTTGAGATTGGATTCAAGGCATACATAGCCTCCTCTCTGAGAATATTATCTGGTTACCTTTCAATGAGAGCACTCCCAATATTCTGCCTGTAGATCAAAACCCCCACAGAACTCTTTAAGAGCAGCTGCAGAAGTAGCAGCCAACACAGAACCACAGATTCTTTTTTTTTAAACCTCTTGCCTCTAAACTCATGTCCATATTTGTTTTTGTGTTTTTTGTTTGTTTTAAATATATTTTATTGGTTTTTTACAGAGAGGAAGGGAGAGGGATAGAGAGCTAGAAACATCGATGAGAGAGAAACATCGATCAGCTGCCTCCTGCATACCCCCCACTGGGGATGTGCCTGCAACCAAGGTACATGCCCTTGACTGGAATCGAACCTGGGACCCTTGAGTCCGCAGGCTGACGCTCCATCCACTGAGCCAAACCAGTCAGGGCAGAACCACAGATTCTTAGAGCTAAACAGTCCTCAGGGATCCCCAGGCCAAAGGATCTCACCATCTATTTAATGACAGAACAACATTTGGATTTTGAATTTTGGAGGGGGAAGCAGGTGGTGTGGGAGAGAGACTTTCATGCATAGAGGTCCTCAATAAATGGTTGATGAGGGTCAGTGGTACAGGAATATGCTTCCAAAGGAGCCCACTGTCCTTTAATGTGAGGAGAGAGCAAGCTAGAGTAGGAATGGGGGTGAGGGGAAGGGATGGGGGGGGGTCTTGCTATTTCACCCAAGGTGATTAGGGGGTCTACTCTGGCATCTCTACGAAAATGTAGGTGGAAGGACAGGATACCATTAGATGGGCCTCCTACACCGGCATGAATCATTTTCAGGACACCTTTGAACCTATCTGGGTCCTGATTTCTGTCTAGATGCTTCCTCCTCAGCTGGGGCTGGGAAGCTGGGGCTGGTGCTGATGCAGACTCCCCACAACCTCACTCTTCACAGCACTGCCATTAAGGAATCTGATTAGCAGAGCCCCATGCCAGGCTGCTAATGGGTTGGAGACATTAAGCATAAATGGTTTCCCAGACATCGGCATTAAGCAGAGCCCAGGAACAAACAAATATTTTAATTTCAAAGTAATAGAAGTGTGGGAGGGGAGAGGTTCTCTCTGCTTATTCTGCATCTTTTGTTCTCCCATTCCCCACCTGCAACAGTTTCTACAATTCTCAGATCTAGGGATTCCCTACCTTGGAGGGGTTGTATGCAGGGGTTAAAGTTGTATATAAATAACAGATCTTCACTTACCCAGACATATGGGAGTGGAAGAGATTCTCAAAGATTTACATGGAGGAAGATTCCTGGGACTGACTTGGCTAACAACTCTGATGGTCAGGAAATCCTTGACATTTAATTTGAATTAATCTTGTGATAACTCAAGGCCCATTTCCCTGTGTTTGGAGAGTAGAAGGAAAGGACTGGAGTGGAAGATCAAGGATGGGACATTTTTAGACCCAAATTAGTTGTTCTGGGCTAATTGTTCCCCCATTAGCCTGTGTGGTTGGGACCAGCAGCAGCAGCAGCAGCATCTGAGAATTTGCTATAAATATAAATTCTCAGGCCCCACCCCAGATGTACTGTATTAGTAAACTCTGAGGATGACAATAGCAATCTTCTTTTAACAAGCCCTCAAAGTGGTTCCATTGCATGTTTAAGTTTGAGAACTACTGCTTTTGGCATTACCTCTGACATGGAAGGGGGTTGTCAAAAGAGAAAGAAGAATTAGAAGGGGACGCAACAAGCAGCCTTTTCCAAAGAGAAAAAAAACTGGAACTTTCCCAAAGTGGAAGTTCAAAGACAGGCCTCAGAGGAGGCTCTGCTCTTCTCAGGCTGTAAATGTCAAAGCAGTGTCTAAGTGGCCCTGCATGGAGGAGTCTGGGGAAAATAACCAACCCTGACCTTTTGCATTTTGCCCTGAGCAGGAAAAGATAATGGAACAATTGTTTTAGGTAATATATTTCCTACTCAGCTTTTCTGAGCTCCCTTGTCCTTCAGCTGCAGCCCTTCCTCACTCTATTCCTCTGCTCCAGCCCCCCACCCTCTGGCCACCCCACTTTTCCCTCATCCATTGAATGATAACTGGTTCAAATTGTTACTTCTTAAAATATCCTATATAATAAAAGGCTAATATGCAAATCGACCTAACGGCAGAACGGACGGTCGCTATGATGCTATGATGCGCATTGACCACCAGGGGGCAGATGCTCAACACAGGAGCTGCCCCCTGGTGGTCAGTGCACTCCCACAGGGGGAGCACTGCTCAGCCAGAAGCCAGGCTCATGGCTGGCAAGCGCAGTGGTGGTGGTAGGAGCCTCTCCTGCCTCCACAGCAGCACTAAGGATGTCCGACTGACGGTTTAGGCCCGCTCCCTGGGAGCCTGACCTAAGCTGTCAGTCGGACATCCACCGAGGGCTCCCGGACTGCCAGAGGGCACAGGCTGGACTGAGGGACTGCCCCCCTGAGTGCACAAATTTCATGCACCGGGCCTCTAGTGTGTAGATATAGATATAGATATAGATATAGATATATAAAATTGATTTCAGAGAGGAAGGGAGAGGAAGAGAGAGATAGAAACATCAATGATTAGAGACTCATTGATCGGCTGCCTCCTGCATGCCCCCTACTGGGGATCGAGCAATCCAGGCATGTGCCCTTGACCGGAATTGAACCCGGGACCCTTCAGTCTCCAGGCTGACGCTCTAACCACTGAACCAAATTGGCTAGGGCCAAATTGTTTCTTAATGAGACCAGCAGTAAGAGAGGCCCTAATCCCTAGGGAGTCAGAGAAAGAAGCCCACCATTACATAGAACTATAACCTATAATGGGTCAGTTTCTCTTTACTGGTATACCCTACCATCCTCCCTCATAGTGCCACCAAAAAGAAAGGAGTTGCTCTTTCCCTGACCTTTTGCACTGTACCTCAGTGGTCATACTTGCAAAGAAAGGGGGGGGGGAGGAAGAGACAAAATTAAGGCTCCTAACTAACCCGTAAGTTTCCTGAGGGCCAATACTGGTTTATAGCTTATTCTCCTTTTATATCCACCACACTTGACACCTAACACACTAGGTGGCTAATGAATATTTGATAAATTGAACATAAGAGACCTCTCAGAAGCAAGAAACTAAAGTGTCTCTGCTTCCAAACTGGAACCATGACAGAGATCAAGAAATAGGTCTTCCCTGAAATAATTAGGGAAGAAGCCCCTTCCCACCATTTTTGAGCCCAGGCTCTGGCATCTTCATCTATCATTCATTCAACAAGCATGTGCACCACAGGTTATGTTCTAGTGGGGAAAAACAAAAATAAACATATAATATTACTTCAGGTGGCATCTGAGCAGATACCTGAAGCAAGTGGAGAAGCTAAACTTGCAACAATCTGGGGGAAGAGTATTCCAGGCAGAGGAAACAGCAACTACAAAAGCCCTGAGATGGAAGCATTTAGAAAGAGTCCAGCATGGCAGGAGTAAAATGAGCAAGAGGGACAGATACAGGAGATGAATTCAGAGGGCCTTGGATTTTAGGTTTCATTTTGAGAGAGAAGTCATTAAAAGGTGTGCATGGAGAAATGGCATGTTCTGATTTTACAGGACTGTTCTGGCTGCTGTGTTGAGAGCATCCTAGTGAGCAGAGGGATATCTGCAACTTTCAGGTCATGTTCTTAAAGGAATGGGTCTGCCCTCTACTTCTCCTTCTCCCGTTTCCACAGACTGGAATCTCATGGGCATGATATGGCAGCTGGAGCAGCTATCTTAGGCCATGAGATGAAAGTTACATGTTGAAGATGACAGAGTAGCAAGCCAGGAAAAGCTAGGATCCCGACATTGTGGAGTGACTGTATTAACCCTAGACTACTTTGCACAGGTCATACTTGAGAAAGAAGTAAACTTCTATCTTGAATAAAACACTGTATTTTGGAGACTGTGATATTGCAGCTTCATTTGAATTGTAACTCATTCAGAGGTGATTGGAATTGCCTTGGCAAATAATGATGGTGACTCTGATGAGGGTAGGAGTGGTATAAGTGACCAGATTTTGGAGATAATTTAAAGGGTACAACTGACAGCACTTCCTGAGGAATTGGATAAGGGGGCATGAAAGAAAGAGAAGAGCCACGAATAACTTCAAAGTGTGGAACCTGGTACAACCGAGTTGCATTTATTGCAATAGAGAAGACTTGGGAACCAGTGTGTTTGAGCGGACTGTGAGTGACATTCACAAGGAGATGTCAAGTAGCAGCTGGATATGATTCTAAAGTTCAGGGGAGATGTAGGGGCTGACGATATCCATTTGGGATTTATCAACATGTAGCTGAATTTAACGTCCTGAGATAGATGGGATTTCTTAGGGAATGAGAGTAGATAGAGTAGAATAGAGGTGTGATGATAGTCCAGGGGCATCCCAGAGATGGGGAAGATGAAGAGGAGCCAGCACAGGTAGGAAAAGAACTGAAAAAGAAGTGTCTTGGAAGCCAAATAAAAAGAGTGTTTTAAGAAGAAATGAGTGACCATCCATGACAAATGCTGCTGCTAAGATGAATAAGATGAAGATAGAGAGATGAATTCTGAAACTGGCAACAGAGAAGTCATTGGTGACATTGACACGAGAATTTTCAGTGGAGCGTAGAGAACAAGACAGAATGAAAAGAGAGGAAGTACAGACAACTCTGAATTCTGGGCAGGTAGAAATCATTCCAGCAATCTAACTTCCACCCTTCCTATCATAGTTCCAAGCATTCTGAAAAACATGAGGGCACCCGTGCCCACGTGTCTGAACGACCCTGCAGTCTCTTCTCTCCTGGATTCCCCAGGCTTCGGAGCCCAGTCTCCCTGTAGCTCTGTCTCTGCCCTGCTGGCTCCCAAGGCCGCTGTCAAGGACTGCCTGCGCAGGCTAGCAGCCAGGCCTGACTCTCCTGGATCATAATTAGTGCTGCTGCTAACGATGTTTGGCCCCTGTGGAATAGCAACCTGGGAAATTCTGGTACTTCCAATTTTCCCCCTCAGTGCTTTCCCAGATGCAATTTCCCAGTCAGTGCCCGTGCTGCCTCCTCACCAGGGAGAATGAAGGCAGTGCCTCAGATGCCATTCCAGACGGCCTAATCAGCTAGCTGAAGTCATGTCCTGGCCATTATCATGGCATTATCACATTAATACAGGCACCAGCTTTGAAAAAGGCAGGGAGGTTGCTGTGAGGAAGAGGTGGGGGCACCAGGCCAGCTCCACACAGCACACAGTAAGCATTGCTAGTGGCGTGATCAGAAAACTGATGGCTAGAAAGGAACCCGCCCGGAAGAGCTCTGGAGTTTCCAGCAGAGATGCAGCTCAACCATTCACTCTTCCCCAGCCTAACTCCTGGCCTCTTGCCCTGGAAAGTGCTCATATCATAGCAGTCCTAATCTCTCAGGTTTAGAGAGTTTACTTCATGGCCCCAATGGGCCTCCAACTCTCTAGAGCAGAGGGCTACGGTGGGTCCCAGGGCGCAGGGTCTTAGAAGAGAGGGTTGCCTTGGGTTAAGGGCCTTGGGATTAACTGGACCTTGGCTTCTGCTACAGGAGATGAAGACAGAAACCAACATTTACAGGGCAGCTGTTACATGAAAGACTAATGTAAAGGTTTGGTGTGTTTTTTTAATGTAAAATATACATAAGATTTACCATTTTAAATGTACAGTTCTATGACATTAGTACATTCATAATGTTGGACAACCATCGCCAATATCTCGCTCCAGAACTTTTTCACCTTACCCAACTAAAACTCTGTACCCATTAAACACTAACTCCCCCAGTGTAGGGTCTTGCATATTTATCTCTTGTAATCCTTATTGTGAGATAGGAATCCCCATTTTACCAATGAGGACACTAAGAAACAGACTGGGAAAGTAGTGCTGCCTTTCCTGAGGACAGACAGACAAGAAGAGGACCTGAATCCCACTCTACCCTATTCCAAAGCTGTGCTCTCTGTAGTTCCCCACCCTGAGCTACCCAAGGTCTAGGGCCATTATGTGAATGGCACTGCTGAGTGATGTCACTGACAACTAGTGACTTCACACATAACATCACACACCAAACTGTGGCTGGCAATGGGAGGGCTTCTAGTCAGCATGGTTTTTACTTCTCAGGAAGGATTCCCAAAACAAAGGCAGACATGATTAATGAGGCTTTTGACCACCTCAGAGCACATAGCACATCCTTCTTTAAATTGGTACCTCTCTCCAAAATTAACTGTGTTCATTCCAGGGTGTTGAGTCCTTGACTGCTCAGGGACGCGCCCTCTACAGTGTGAATAAAAGGAGCACAAGTTGTGTGGTCAGATGGGCTTGGGTTCAGGTTCTGACTCTGTAATTCTAAGACCATTTGAGTCCAACTCTTAAGGTAAAGTTAGCTCAAACATGGAAGGTTAGTGTCAGAATGCACGAGGAGCCACGTGGGGCTTCGCAGGACACTCCAGGGACAGGTGCTCAAACTGGAAGGAATCTAGACTGAAGATTGCTCAATGGCTGAAGGTCATAGCTCTTCTTTGCCAAGTTCCAAATGCCCTTAATGTAAATCGGACACACTGGGCAAGTTTGTTTCTCTCCTAGGCTCTGATTGCTGCTGAGAACCCTTTACTTTAGGTTGCGGTTTGTAAGAGAGGGAATCGAATTGGCCCAGTTAGTCTTTTTTCCACTGGGCCATAAATTAGAGTGACTGGCCAGCCTATATACTGACTGACTTTGGTCAGAACCTCCCTCTGGTCCAATCACCTAGGGCAGAGGAGGTAGGTGAGTGAAGATTTAAGAAACTGGGGGTGAGGTTTCATGTGGTATAGAATATGGCCTGCAGCCAAGTTTTGGCCAGTACAGAGTCTCTTAAAAAGGGCTGTGGAATGGGTAGATAAATAGGTCTAATATACTATATTAAATATACAAGTAACTGAATCTCTCTGGCCTCAGTTGTTTTCTCATCTATATAAATGGGACAATAATTTCAACCTCATATGGTGGTTGTAAAGACTGAATGAGAGAACAAAAGTCAAAGGGGCTGGTAGGTGCTTAACCCTTTTCGGTCCAACCTCGAGGCTGACTTGACAGACCAGGCGCTAGGAGCAGGTCCAACGTCGAGCAATAAGAACATTAAAAAGTTCAACATTCAATCCCGTCAATTAATTTGGACCAGACTGTTTGAATTCCAAAAATAACATTGGACCGCAAAGGGTTAACACAGCAGGTGTGTAATAATAAATGTTGGTTTCCCTTCCTTCCTATAGGAAAGGCCACTTTCAGTGCTATATTTACCTCAGCTAAAATAAAATAAACCAAGATGGGGGTTCTGTCTTCTACAGCAGATTAAAGTCTCCCTGAGGACAAACATCATGACTCATTCTCCTTTTGTCCCCCTCTTGGCTCCTTGATATATTTTATTCTCTCTTGCTGAAATAGGCCTCCTAGCCAAGCACCTAGTAGGAGAGAGATGAGGTGTCCTCCTTTATATTCCTGAAAGGCCAGTATTGCTAGCTAACCTCCAAAAGCCACTGGCAGCATAAGTGATGGGGAGCACTGAGGGCTCCTATGTCAAAAGGAAGATTAATGTGCCCCAGCTCTTAGGAGGACACTTTGATGGAAAGCCTAGGACAAGGCAGCATTTTTCTTTGAAATGCTATCAGACAATAGAAATAAAAATAGGTCTTCCCCCAACTCAGGGGCCTAGGGCAGAAGACTTATTTTTCAATGGTTAATCTATGCTCAGAGGAGTTGTCCTAGGCCTCATTTGATCACTGACTCAGTAAATTAAATATTTATAAAATTTCTGCTATCATGGAACTTAGGAGCTCATCAGGGAGAGACAATAATCAAACAATCCCACTCGTGATAGTACAAACCATAACGAGCATTATGAAGGGAAGAAACATGTTCTAGGAGAGCATATACCAAAGAACCTGACCTAGAATTGGGAGTCAGACCATGTTAAAGATTTTGACCTTCATTGTGAAAGCAGCAATGGGAGGTCACTGAAAGATTTAAGCAGGGTTTTGGCATCAGATTTGTGTTTTGAAAAGACCACTCAACTTTAGAGACTAGCTTGTAGGAGAACTGCTGTAATTCCAGCGAGAGATAATGGTATCTTTGACTTTGATAGTGGTGGTGGTGGTAAAGATAGAAAGAAGTGATAGACTAAAAGGATATTTAGCCCCAGCCATGTGGCTCAGTGGTTGAGTGTCAACCTATGAACCAGGAGGTCACGGTTCGATTCCCAATCAGGGCACATGCCCGAGTTGTGGGCTCGATCCCCAGTAGGGTGTGTGCAGGAGGCAGCTGATCAACAATTCTTTCTCACCACTGATGTTTCTATCTCTCTCTCCCTCTCCCTTCCTCTTTGAAATCAACTTAAAAAAATTTTTTTTAAATAAAAGTATATTTAGGAGGCCCTGGTCAGGTAACTCAGTTGATTACAGAATGTCGTCTCTATGTGTCAAGCAAGATTGTAGGTTCAATCCACCATCAGGGTGCATACAAGAATCAATCAATAAATGTACAAATAAGTGAACTAACAAATCTCTCTCTCTTCCTCTCTCTCTCTCTCTCACCAAAAAAATTAATAAAAGAAATTTAGGAGATAAAATTAACAGACTTGATATTTTATTGTATAAGGGGGAGGTGAATGTGGTAAGGACAAGGATTCTGGCTTCTTAAATGTAAATGGATGGAAGACAATAAGGGAGAAGACCACAAGTGAAGTCTTAGACAGGTTATCCGGGAGGAGTCTTTGAGTCAAGTGCCAATGTTGAATCAGCAGCTAGATATATGGTTCCAGAGCTCCAATGAGAAGTCAGGGCTCGAGATAACACATGTATGGGTCATTTGCTCAGAGGCTGTTCAAAAGAGTAGAAGAGTTCACCTAAGGAGAGAGTAGAGAGTGAAAAAGAAAAGAGGACCTAGGGTCAAACCCTGAACTCAGACATGTCATTTAGGGCAGTGGTTCTCAAGGTGTGATCCATAGACCTTTAGGAGTTTTCCAAGACCCTAAGAGTCCACAAGGTCAAAACTCTTTTCCTAACACTTTCAGACATTATTGGTCTTTTTCACTGTGTTCACTTTTGTACTAATGGTACAAAAGCAATATTGAATAAAATAGCTTGCACCTTAGCACAAATCAAAGCAGTGGCACTAAACTGTACTAGCAGTCCTCATACTCCTGCCATACATATGCAGTTAAAAAAAATCACTTTCACTTAGGAATAGCCTTGATAAAACAGTACAAATTATTAATTTTCACTAAATCTCAACCCTTGAGTAATGTTTTTAATATTCTGTCTGGTGAAATAGAAAATACACATAAAACAGGTCTTCTGTATTCCAAATACAATGGTGGTTGTCTCCAGGAAAAGCACTTTTGCAATTGTTTGAGTTTCAAGCTGAACTAGCCTCTCTCTTCATGGAACATCATTTTTACTTGAAAGAACTGAAAGACAAACTAAGATTATTCAGACTTGAGTGTTTGGCAGACAATTTCCCCAAAATGAACAAAGCGAGCCTGTCACTTCAAGGAAAACAACCGAAAGCATTTGTTGCCAATGATAAAATTCAAGCTTACAAGTAAAAATCAGAATTTTGGAACACTTGTACCTACCACCATGAACATGACAGCTTCCCAATGCTTTAAGATTTCTCTAAAGAGATTGATGGTGATATTATGAATGTGATTTAGAAAACATAATGAAATGTATCAACATTTGGAAGATCTGTATAATTCAAGAGAATCTATATTTTCCAAATGACCAGTGCATGACGTTACAAAATCTATTCCAAGTGTAAGATAATATCCAGGCCAGGTATTCATTTGGTTAGAGTGTCATCTCAATACACCTAGGTTTCAGGTTCGATCCCCAGTCAGGGCACATACAAGAATCATCCAAAGAATGCATAGGTAAGTGGAAGAGCAGATCAATGGTTTGTTTTTTTTCTCTCTCTCTCTCTTCCCCTTTCCCTTCCTTCCTCTCTTTCTCTAAAAATCAATCAATCAATCAATCAATAAAGTCCTGGCTGATGTACCTCAGTTGGTTGGGTATCCTCACATGTACCAAAAGGTTGCCGGTTTGATTCCCGGTCAGGGCATATGCTCAGGTTGCGGGCTCAATTCCCAGTCGGGGGTGTGCAGGAGGCAGCAGATCAATATTTCTCTCTCTCATCACTGTTTCTCCCTTCCTCTCTCTCTAAAATCAATAAAACATATTTTAAAATAAATAAATAAAAGGATTTTTTAAAGTGCAAGATAAACAAATACATTTAATGTAATAGAGTAGGAATTGATTGATATGGTTTCAGATTCCACATTGCAACTAACCTTTAAGAAGTCACTATGTGTCAAGTTTCAGTGTAGTATCAAAGAAAAATAACTACAATTATTTGAAAACTAAAATACTCCCTTTCCCAACTCTATAGAGGTCAGATTTTCTCCATGTACTTCAACCAAAACATATGGAAACTGATTGGTGCATCTGAGAGAGCAAGATGAGTCATCAGCAGCTCTACTGGAGTCATCTGACAAAATTTGGCCAGGGATCTCATTCTTTTCCCCGATGACAGAGATAGAGATAGAGATAGAGATAGAGAGGGATAGATAGAGACAGAGAGAGAAAGAGATGAGAGATAGAGATATATAGCTATACCGACAGTCCACAGGTTACATCAGACTTGACATACATCGTTTCGTGGTTATGTCACCAACTCCCATTTATTTATAAAAAAAAAAAAGTTCCATCATTTTGACGTATGTACACATATGTGCTTTATGTTTTTTATTATTTATTTACCACAAGTAAAGGTCAGGAATTGTTATCTTTGTTTTAAATTTTTTTTACTGTTTCACTTCATTACTTCTGTGTATGTGCTCCACGTGAGTGACGTAGGTGGTTATGTAGGTGGGTTCCGACTTTTGGCGAAAATCGCATTACGTCGCGCCATAGGAACAGATCTCCGATGTAACCCGAGGACCTACTGTATACTAGTATATACATATACACACATATACATATACATACTTAAATATATTTTTATTGCTTTCAGAGAGGAAGGGAGGAGAGAGAGATAGAAACATCAATGGTGAGGGAGAATCATTGATCTGCTGCCTCCTGCACACCCACTACTAGGGATTAAGGCCACAACCCAGGCATGTGCCCTGACCAGGAATCAAACTGTGACCTCCTGCTTCATAGGTCTACACTTAACCACTGAGCCACACCAGCTGGGCCAGGGTTCTCATTCTTGTCCCATTTGCTCTCAACATGTGTCACCAGTGATTCTGTCAGTTTGCGAAGAATATAGGCTTCATGGACTTAGTGAACTTCCTTGAATGGGTTATTCAAGAAAGAAACAATGCTAGCTAGCTCTTTGTACATAAAATAAAATTTTGCCTAGCCAGCGTGGCTCAGTGGTTGAGTGTCTACCTGTGTACCAGGAGGTTATGGTGTGATTCCCTGTTGCAGGCTCCATCCCCTGTGCGAGGTGTTCAGAAGGCAGCCAATCAATGATTCTCTCTCATCACTGATGTTTCTCTCTCTCTCCCTCTCCCTTCTTCTCTGAATCAATAAAAATATATTTTTTAAAATAAAATTTTTTAAACTTAAAAAAAAGAAACTGATTTAATGCAAAAGTAGAAACGAGAATCCGGATGTCTTCTGTTAAGCCAGATATTAAAGAGATTTTCAAAAATGCAAAACATGCCAATCTTATCACTTTTTTTTTTCATTTTAAAAAATATAGTTCTTTTTTCACCAAAATTTGTTATTTATGTTAACATATCATGGTTTATTGTTGTTATTTTTAATGAATTAATATTTTAATTTCTCAGTTTTAATTTTTAATACAGTAAATATCAATAGATATAACCCACATAAATAAAAGCTCTGGGAAGCCCTCAATAATTTTTAAGAATGTAAAGGAATCCTGAGACCAAAAAACTTGAGAACTGCTTATTTATAAACTGCAATCCCCTCCATTTCCATGAACAAACAACTGGGAATAAAGTATCCCTTCTAATCTGTAAATATCTCTAGAGAAGAGAAAATATTATGGCTCACATGTACTCACACAATGTTTTGGAACTGCAGAGATGGACCCCCCTCAGTACACAAAAGGTACCAGGAAACGTCCCCCACCCCAAAAGCCCCACCCACTCTTGCTCTCTTCCCCCCAAAAGTGATGGTTCACATGAGTCTGTAAAACCCAACATCTTACTCTATTGGTGCCACCTCCTCTTCCCATCAGCATATCCTACCCTTGATTTTTCATTCCAGGTCAAGGCACTGCTAGAGGAAGGGAACACGAAGGGGCAAATAGGGTCAGATGTGTTTCTGAAATGCCAGCACATTCAATTTGTTGGTATTTTGCATGCATTTCCTCTTGAGTTCACAGGCTCCTAACTCAGCAGAATTAAAATGGAATGAAGTAATTAGAGCAGCAGGCGGCTGGGATGTTCTGGGTCTGGCATACACAGAAAATGTGGAGCAGGAGAAAAAGAAGAGAAGAGAGCCTTAAAACCAAAGGCTAGGCATGAGACCCATCCCAAGGACCAGCTCCTTGGGAAAGCCTCCCCTAACCTCCCTAGTCCCTGGATCAGAAGCTCTCTCCTCAGCTTTGCTTCCTAAGAATCTACTCCTAGCCTGGCCCCTCATAATCAGGCTCCAATCTTCCTTTCTAGTCCTCTTTTCAGACACTCCCAGCAGATGCACCTTACCTCTACTCATACTAATCCACCATTGCCCCCTGATAGCATGGTTCTTTGTGGCTTTGTACCTGCATTTATCACACTGTACTGAAATAACTGCTTACAGGTCTGACTCTCCCATGAGACCAGTGGCTCCCCAACCTCTGGATTTCAAGCATACATTGCATCCTACTCACTAAGCAAATTGCCACCTCAGAACAAGATTTTCTCCATTTGGTGCCCAGACTGACTCCTAAATTAGTTTAAACCTACAAACCCTGCTACAATGATGTAGCCTGGTTGTAGTGCATTAGGTGCTGACTAAGCTATCACAGGGATGGGTGGGTGGGTTATTTGTGCTTGGGCCATGAAAACCCTGAATGCCTGGCTAATTTTGATAAAAGCTGGTGACCACATTCCATTACTCCATAAAGGACAGGGTCAGAGGCATCCCACTGGTTTTACCAGCTTTTCCTGTTACATTTGCTGGATCTCTCTGTAGAACTTCTGACCTTCCTCTAACTGGATGAGTTAAACCCAGACCTCCTGTGATTGTGAATTCCCGGAATATCAGCCATGCCTTCTTTTATTTATATACTAGTATATAATTTTATTTATTTCAGAGAGGAAGGGAGAGGGAGAGAGAGATAGAAACATCAATGATGAGAGAGAATCACTGATCAACCGCCTCCTGCACGCCCCCGCCCCTACTGGGGATTGAGCAGCCGTGGGCAAACTACGGCCTGCGGGCCGAATCCGGCCCGTTTGAAATGAATAAAACTAAAAAAAAAAAAAGACCGTACCCTTTTATGTAATGATGTTTACTTTGAATTTATATTAGTTCACACAAACACTCCATCCATGCTTTTGTTCCGGCCCTCCAGTCCAGTTTAAGAACCCATTGTGGCCCTCGAGTCAAAAAGTTTGCCCACCCCTGGGATTGAGCCACAATCCGGGCATATGCCCTCAACCAGAATCGAACCTGGAAACCTTCAGTCCACAGGCTGACACTTTATCCATTGAGCCAAACTAGTCAGGGTGAGCCATGCCTTCTATGTTATCAGGAAGAGAAGCCTCTCCCTAGAGAGGAAATTGCTGAATCCTGACTCTCTTGGGACCAGGGACTCTCCCTTTCCCCATATCTGAGTCTAGAAGAGTGGGATGTAGCCTGAGAACCTGCTTTTGTCTCAGTCATCTCCGTTAAGTCCACGTTCCCTGCCGTAAGTCCACTCCTTTGGGTGAAAAGTCCTTTACTTATTCCCACCATTGGAATGACAAAATTAACCCTTAACTGATATGGGAGAAAAAACGTGTCTCATCCTTCCCCATTGCTAGTGGGGGTGAGGTTCTGGGGGTCCCCACAGGAGGACAAGATATGGTAGAAAGCTTTATTTATTTTTGTGGAATTACAGCCCTGAATTTCCAAAATCCCATTTCCCTTAGTCCAGTCATAGAAGAAGTGTAGCTGGGGTTTCAGTAGAGCTAAAATCAGAGCCAATGTCCAAAGTTTCCCTTCCATGTTGGAACTGGGTCCAGTACAGCATCAGGCTAGTTGCAGTCCATTAGTCCACTGTGTGTGGGGTCCACATGGCCATGGGCCACATGGGAGAATGCCAGGAAGCCAAGATTGTGCCATGAGCCAAGTGTGCCAACAGGAAACAAGAGCATAAGAAAGTGAACTTTTTTGTTTAGGGGATTATACTAGTATATCCCAAATTTCCACATGCACGCAGTGGCCATGCCCATTGTGGCCAACCATCTCTGTCCCTTGGTGCACATAGGCAAGAATCTTCCCTGTGTAGTTCCCACCTCCAGTGTTTTGCAGGGAATCCTATATAATAAACACCTAATATGCTAAGGTTGCTCAACCGCTCACTATGGCATGCACTGACCACCAGGGGGCAGACGCTCCGACTGGTAGGTTAGCTTGCTGCTGGGGTCCGGCCAATCAGGACTGAGTGAGACAGGCCAGACACGCCCTGGAGCCCTCCTATGGTCCCTCCCTGGCTGGCCAACCTCCTGCATCCCTCCCTGGCCACTATCGTGCACTGGTGGGGTCCCTCAGCCTAGCCTGTGCCCTCTCACAATCCGGGACCCTCGGGGGATGTGAGCGAGCCAATTTTGGCCCAATCCCGCAGGCCAGGCTGAGGGACCCCACTGGTGCACGAATTCGTGCAACAGGCCTCTAGTATGTCTATAATGTCTGGCCTTCCCTTTGCATCTTTGCTGTTATTAATAACTAACTAATTACAACAGTATCATAACCAGTAAATTTCCCTTACACACAATTTTAATGAAATATAACAAAAGATTGCTAACTTTTCATTTTGCCAAGTAAAACAAGAAAACAAAACAGAAAAAAAACTACTACCTACTATCATCTTTTCAGGAAAGTGTGAACATATGAATATAACCTCACATTGAAGAGGAGAGGTTTTATATTGAATATATTGTCCTCATTTTTTCTCATTTCATCGTGGCAGTGAAATAAATAGACCAGTGAATATTCTAGTATGGAGTTTAGGAAGAACTAAATCAGACTGTGAGCTCCTCTGAGCAGGGAATGATTTTTATTCATTTGCATTTTCCCAGGACCTAACTCAGAACCTGGCTTATTTATGATAAGTGCTCACCACATATTTGTGGAAGAAGAGAGGAACAGAGAAAGGAAAGAATTCCCTGGTTAAGGACCAGAAAAGGAGACAGATGTGAAACCCTACTGTATGTGGGACCCAGGAACAAACTATCTCCACCCCACTCTACTCTGTGACCTTTTTATAAAGCAAAGAGATGATTATCTTTCTCCTTTAACAGCCTTCAGTAGTTCCCCACTGCCTATGTGACAAAGTCCAAACTTCTTAGCAGAGTATACTAGTTCATTCACAATTGGTCTCTACTTTCCCTTTCTAGTCCCGTTTTCAGACACTCTCACAGAATTCCCTAACCTCTACTCATACTAAACTCACCATTCTCCCTGTTCAATATGCTCCTTTGGGCCTTTGTAATTCCTGTTTCCTCTGCCTGGTATCTGCTTTTTCCCTCCTTCCAGATTGGCCAACTCTTAACTCAGACTTTAAGAAGATCCTGGCCAGGTATCAGTTGGTTAGAGCATCATCCCAATAAGCCAAGGTTGCAGGTTCGATCCCTGGTTAGGGCACATACAAGAACCAACCAATGAGTAGAAAACAAAACAGAAAAAAAACTACTACCTACTATCATCTTTTCAGGAAAGTGTGAACATATGAATATAACCTCACATTGAAGAGGAGAGGTTTTATATTGAATATATTGTCCTCATTTTTTCTCATTTCATCGTGGCAGTGAAATAAATAGACCAGTGAATATTCTAGTATGGAGTTTAGGAAGAACTAAATCAGACTGTGAGCTCCTCTGAGCAGGGAATGATTTTTATTCATTTGCATTTTCCCAGGACCTAACTCAGAACCTGGCTTATTTATGATAAGTGCTCACCACATATTTGTGGAAGAAGAGAGGAACAGAGAAAGGAAAGAATTCCCTGGTTAAGGACCAGAAAAGGAGACAGATGTGAAACCCTACTGTATGTGGGACCCAGGAACAAACTATCTCCACCCCACTCTACTCTGTGACCTTTTTATAAAGCAAAGAGATGATTATCTTTCTCCTTTAACAGCCTTCAGTAGTTCCCCACTGCCTATGTGACAAAGTCCAAACTTCTTAGCAGAGTATACTAGTTCATTCACAATTGGTCTCTACTTTCCCTTTCTAGTCCCGTTTTCAGACACTCTCACAGAATTCCCTAACCTCTACTCATACTAAACTCACCATTCTCCCTGTTCAATATGCTCCTTTGGGCCTTTGTAATTCCTGTTTCCTCTGCCTGGTATCTGCTTTTTCCCTCCTTCCAGATTGGCCAACTCTTAACTCAGACTTTAAGAAGATCCTGGCCAGGTATCAGTTGGTTAGAGCATCATCCCAATAAGCCAAGGTTGCAGGTTCGATCCCTGGTTAGGGCACATACAAGAACCAACCAATGAGTGCATAAATAAGCTTTTGAGTTTTCAGTACAAGCCCCACTGGAACATTTATCTCTAGAAAAGCACTGATTACAGCAAAAGGCTAAGGGCATGCTGACATCTGCTCATCAGCAGGCCAGAAATGATGGCTTCAATTTCCTTCCTTGTTTCATTTATTCCCAGGCTGCTCCCTCCCCACCTTCATAAGGCAGATATTATTTCAAAAAGCCAAAGTAATGAAGCTGTTCTCCATTCTTCATTGAGTGTATACTTCCTCCGTATCACATACCCCTCAGGCCTTCTCACCTCTTCCCATCACCTTCCTTTTCTCCCTTTGTCTCCTCTCTCTCAGCCCTACCAGAGGGAATTCAGGGTTATTACCTTTCATCAAAGTCCTACACTATCTAGAACATCATGAAATTGTTCTTAGCTGGGTTGGTGATCACAGTGCTGAACACATAATTTATGATATACTTTGTGTATTTTTGTGATTTCCTTGTGTCAGTGTCCCAGGCTATATCTCTATCTGCTGTTCTAGAGAGAATTAAAAAATCCCAAGGGGATTAATGGGCCATAACCTGGCTGGGTTTATCCTCCCCCATCTCCAAGATGGGCTGACCCCAAATACCAAAAAACTGGCCCTGCAGACTGGGTCTAGATTAGGAGCCACGAATTCTGTAGTGACAACCCTTCTGCACAGTCATTCCTCTTGCCAGCATACTTTGACATTATATTTGGCAGTAAATCTAAAGGTACACAATAGAGCATGTGGGGTAAGGCATGGGCTTTGGAGTAGAAACTTGAATTTAAGTTCTGTCCCAATATTTACTATCTTCATAAACTTGGTTAAGCTACTTAACTTCTCTCTGCCTTAGTTGTAAAGTAACAGTACTGCCCTAGCCAGTTTGGCTCAGTGGATAGAGTGTTGGCCTGCGGACTGAAGGGTCCCCGGTTTGATTCCAGTAAAGAAAGGGCAGGTGCCTGGGTTGGGGGCTCAATCCCCAGTGAGGGGCGTGCAGTAGGCAGCCGATCAATGAGCTCTCTCTCTCCCTTCCCCCTTCCTCTCTGAAATCAATGAAACTATTAAAAAACAACAACAGCCGAAACCGGTTTGGCTCAGTGGATAGAGCGTCGGCCTGCGGACTGAAAGGTCCCAGGTTCGATTCCGGTCAAGGGCATGGAGATGTGCAGGAGGCAGCTGATCGATGTTTCTCTCTCATCGATGTTTCTAACTCTCTATCTCTCTCCCTTCCTCTCTGTAAAAAATCAATAAAATATATTAAAAATAATAAAAAATAAAATAAAAACCAACAACAATAAATAAATAAATAAATAAATAAATAAATAGTAACAGTACCTTCCTCGTCGGAAGGACCAAAAGAGAATACACATGTAAAGCATTTAATGCAGTGCCTGGTACATGAGAGCACCCAATAAATGTTAGAAGTTATTATGATCATATATGAATAGATATAAAAAAGTCAGATAAACTGTTCAAACACATTATAGGCATTTACATAAAGAAAATACAGCGTTACCTTTTTTTTTTTTAAGTATTGCCTCTAGGGGTTGTTTTAATGAATTGCTAGAAAGGAGTGATTTATAAGTACCATATTGTTGAAATGCAAATTGATACTTCAAAGAGGTGAAAAGTGACTTGTTTCCTTGAGTGGAATAAACATTCCCTTTGGGATCTTGTTTACAAACTAATAGTACTAAGATGAACTCCAGCCCTTATTTAGGTGAAATGATCACAAATGAGGTTCTACTCTATCAAAAAGGAGTCACTGCTCAAATGAAATGCCCTAATTTCAAAAGCACAAAAGAAAATGTCTATCTTGAGGTTTTCCTTTTATATATCTTTATTCTAATTTTGTAAAATATTGGGTAATGGGCAACCTAATGCACAAATATAGTCAATTTTTAATTATTCATGGGTGAGCTATCCAAGACAGATATCTAACCACCCTTATGTTTGCTTCTTTCTGCCTTTTATCTTTTTTTAAAAATATTTTTTTATTGATTTCAGAGAGGGAGAGAGAGATAGAAACATCAATGATGAAAGAGAATCATTGATCAGCTGCCTCCTGCATGCCCCACAAGGGGGGTCGAGCCCGAAACCTGGGCATGTGCCTTAACTGGGAATCGAACTGTACTAGTAACCTCCTGGTTCACAGGTCGAGGCTCAACTACTGAGCCACGCTGGCCAGGCTCTGCCCTTTATCTTTAATCTTTAAAGCCCCTGAACATACACATATACACACTCATATACTAACAACACACTCTCTCACAGATACACACACTCACATACATTAACTCTATTTCACACACACACACACACACACACACACACACACACACACACACACACACACACACACCACTTTGCCCAAAGTAAGCATTGCCCAGAACTGTCTATTCTGGTGGTTACAGAAAATGTTGGTCCCTAGGAAAACATCTTTGTTCCTTTCCTCCCTTCACTGCAGATCTCCCTTTCCTGAATATCATGAGGGGCAGGGAGGAAAGGGAAGGAAGGAAATGAAACTGTGGTATATGTCCCCCAACCCAGCAGTGCAGGCTGTGAGAAACAGAAGGATCCTGTTCCGTGTGCTGGCATCTCTCTTGCCATTTTACTGAAACTTTGGGGTGTTTTTCTCTCTGCAGCACCCACGCTCCCTCCCTTTCTGCCAAAGCTCCTTGTGACAGAATGAGAGGCTGGTGGGTTGGGGGGAAGTGGAATGTAGCTAGGTAGCCTGAGGGTGGAGTGACAGCTCCCCCTCCAGGAGCAGGGAGGGTGGGGGAGATAAAGCTACACACAAATCCTAGAAGACCCCCCAGTGTTGAACCTCATACATATCCGAAGCATCTGTATACACACAGAGCTGTGTACTGCTCTCCACCCCAACCCCACCCCCACAAACCCCATGACTAAAACTTGGCAGGCACTGCCATGCATTCAGTAACATTCAGACAGGAAATCCCATGTTACATTGGCGCAGATCTGTTCAAAGCAACACATGCCCCAGGTCCCCCTCCTTTGATCCCTTTCCTTTCTGATGAGTCAGAGAATGCTGCTGGGTGCTAGGTATACTGTGGTATAAGAGATGGCAAATCGAGTGCATAGGCTAGTCTGTTATCACTTGGCTCTTCAAACAGGTAATACCAGTGGCAGGGCCAGCAGACTACTCAACCCTCTCCTCAGTAGTCTCTACACAGAGCACCCATGGGCTCCCTCCCAGGACTCCCAGAAACACGCCCTGGAAAATACAGACCCAAGTTCTGGTTAGGGAGTAGAGAAAGTTTGAGTTCTGCAGTCCCCTCAGGCTTAGCTGATATCCTGGACTTGTCTGAGGGAGAGGCCCTCTATATAAGGAAGGAGAAAGGATCCAAACAACTCTCAAAGCTCCAGAAGAAGCAGCAAATGAAAGTTGATTGATCCATCTGGATACCAGCCTAAAATTAGAGGACCCGAGCATTGCCAGGCTAGACTCTGATCAGGAAAGTCAAAAGGAGATTCTCAACTGCGTGAGATGAGGCAGCCAGTCTAAGATGGACTCAATCCTTCTCCTTCCTAGCCACTGCTGGGCAAATACACTGCCTTTTCACCTCTCTGAATCCTTCTCTTTATTAGGCATCTACACCATTCCTTGTATTTTATGCACATTATTTTAATTTAAATAACTCCACAGGTGTTATTGTAGAGAAAGTTGAGAAAACTTGAAGGTCAGGGATTTTACGTGAATTTATCAAGATAACACAGCTAGTGCCCAGCCTGTGTCTCAGTGGTTGAGTGGTGACCCATAAACCGGGAGGTCACTGGCTCATTGCCTGATCAAGGCACATGCCCAGGGTGCAGGCTTGATCCCCAGTAGGGAGCATGCAGGAGGCAGCCGATCAATGTTTCTCTCTCAATGGTGTTTCTATCTACCTCACTCTCCCTTCCTTTATCTCTAAAAATCAATAAAAACATACTTTAAAAAATAAGTAAAAACATATTTTTTATAAAAGACAGCATGGCTAGCAAGTGAAGGAGCCAGTATCCACCCCCATGGCTGGGTGACTCCAAAACCCTTACTCTTTCCAATGTTTCTCAAGAGCACTCCATTGGGAACCTTACCATCTGCCTCTGAGAAAGTGTGACACCATGTCTAGTGGTAAAGATAATGTTGGAGGAGTTAGAAGTGGATGAATATTCCTGTTGACCTTCTTCCAAAGGAGATAAAAAGCAGTACAGCCTGAGTCTCCCGACACTGTTGAACCTCCATCCAAGCATTGTGAGTTGAGGGCAGCTTCCATGGAGCAGGGTCCTGCCCTGAGTAGGCAGTGCCCAGTGGCATGGGTGATTCATCTGGAGCTGCTTCCCCTTCAGGACCCCCCACTTTCTGGGCTAGCATGCTGCATGGCTGCAAAAGTCCAGCCCTGGACATGCAGAGAATATGCTGATTCAAAAACTTTTCAAAAATTAACCAGCTCATGGTGACACAGGTTGTTTGTTCAGGGCAATGTGCTGCCTAAGTTTAATGTGCCAAACTCCCTCCTTCCCCTTCTCCCAACTGCTTCCCTTCCCCAGGTCCTGGCTGTTACCCATGTCATTCTGGCAATCAGCATTTGCTCCCTCATTCTCTCAAGGGTGACTGTTTGCAAAGCTCAACTTGCCAACTGAGCAGATTTCCCAGGTGTGTGTGTGTGTGTGTGTGTGTTTTCTTCTTCCTAAACTGAAAAGTGGTGAATCCACTGGTTTCTCTACTTTCTGGAACACATCCTAGGAGGACAGGTACTTGGTTTAAGTTTCAAATCTCCTTTCAGGAAGCAGGACTCCTTGAGGCAAGAACTATGGGTTGGACTTCCTTGAGAATGACCAAACTAGAGATTATAGTAGTCCCCCTTATCTACTGGGGATATGTTCCAAGACCCCCAGTGAAAGCCTGAAACCCTGGATAGTACTAAAAAATATACGTTTTCCTATGCATACATACCTATACGAAAGTTTAATTTATAAATTTGGCACAGTAAGAGGTTAACAATAATAAAACAGAACAATTATAACAATATACTGTGATAAAAGTTATATAAATATGGTCTCTCTCTCTCTCTCCTCCCCCCCCCTCTCTGATAACCAGGATGACTACACCTAAGTGACCAAGGGATGGGTGGGTAGCATATACAGCATGGGTGTGCTAGACAAAGGGATAATTCACGTCCTAGGTGGGATGGAGCTGTATAGCTGAGATTATTACCCCACTCAGAAGGGTGCACAATTTAAAACTTATGAATTGTTTATTTCTGAAACTTCAGTTTACTGTGGGTAATTGAAACTGTGGAAAGCAAAACTATGGAAAGGGGGAACTACAGTATTACTCCTGGAGGGGCTGCTATCAAAAGTTTACCTTATCTCCTTCTAAATAGGACTGCTCTTCCCTTCAGTCCAGACAAATATAATTCATTCAAGCACTCAGTCATTCAACAAGTGCTAAAGATATGTTTTTTCATTGATTCTAGAGAGGTATGAAGGGAGAGAGAGAGAGAAACATCGACGTGGTAGAGAAACATCAATCAGTTGCCTCCCATATGCACCCCAACTTGAGCACCTACTATGTAAGTCAGAAACTGTTCCAGGTACAGGGATATGGTGATAACAAAACATACACTGCTTTCATGAAGCTTGCATTATAGTGAGAGAAGGCAGATAAGAAATGAATAAACTAAAAATCAGAGTTAGGATGAATATCAAATAAAATATGATAGAGCAGAGATCAGCAAACTATGGCTGATGAGGCAAATCTGTTCACTGCCAGTCTTGTAAATAAAATTTATAAAGTAAGTAAAGAATGTTCAGCAAGGAGCTACTTTCTTTTTTCTCTTTTTATTTGAATTAATTTTTAAATACATAATATAGTAAGTCTAAATTAAAAGAAAAAATAGAAAAGGATATGCAGAGAAGCCCCTGTTTCCCAGCTATCCAGTTTCCCTCCCTGTAAACAACAAATGTTAATTTCTTGTGCATCCATCCAGAGAAATTTATTCATATAAAAAGTAGATACAGCCCTAACTGGTGTGTCTCAGTTAGTTGGAACGTTGTGCTGTGCACAGAAGATTTTCCAGTTTGATTCGGGATTAGGGCACATTCCCAGATGGGGCATTTGATCCCCAGTTGGGGTGCGTATGGGAGGCAACTGATTGATGTTTCTCTACCACGTCAATGTCTCTAGAATCAATGAAAAAACATATCTTCAGGTGAGGATTTTAAAAAATCAGGTACATGTGTATAGTCAATATCCCCCCCGCCCCCCCCCCCCAAGGAAGTTATTTTAAATTGGGTGATAAGGAAAGACTTGTAACTTAGGCTAAGACTAAATGATATGAAGGTGCCAGCCAGGCGAAGATCTCTGAGCAACAGCTTTTAGGCTGTGAGACTGAACATAGCAGATCCTAAGATGAGAAAGGAGGCTCATTTGTTTGGGGCGCACTGGGCCAGAGGGCAGTGATTTGAGGTAAGTTGGAGAGAAATTAAGAAGCAGGAAGTCTCCTCTTAAAGGCTCTGATATCTAACTCTAGTCTTCTTTACTATCCTCTTGAATCTTAAAGAAGGGCCACTCTGTCCTTTGATAACAGAATTCACCTGTATATGCTGTATGTATTTGTATGAACATGGAGAAAGGTATGGAGCAGGACAAGGAGATGGAAGCGGGGGAGGTGGAGGGTAACATGATTAGCATTTCTAGAGGCAGGTCCTGCAATAAGAATTCTATCTAGGAGCTTGGTAAAGGCTTTGTAAAGATGATGGCTATTAACCTGAATGGAGCAGAGGGGTCCTTTCCTAGTGGCCAAGACAAAGAGCAATAACTAACTCTTGACTCAGGGCTTTGCTTTGTAAAATGTAGGGAATTCTCAATTTATGCAATAGCTATGTGGCCAGAAATTTCAATCTCAAGTTTTCTAGAGCATTTACTATGTGTTCAGTATCTTGGGGGAGGCAAGTGAAGTAGAGCAACTTGAAGAAGTTTAGACTCCAACTGGGGAGAGAAAAGTTGAGCTTATGAAATAATGGTGGGTTTATTTAGAAGGTGCAAACTAGTTTAGAAAAGTTAAGAACTAACGTGAGCAAGAGCTGTCAAAAGAGTTCTTATGGGAAAGTGAATTGTCAGCTGAGTCTTAAAGGACAGGGAGCTCTCAATAAAAAAAATATCTTGATTAAAAAGATAATATGAATAAAGAGACAGCAATTGGCACAGTAGCCACTCAATACTGGGCAGTAACTGCTTATTGTTCTTTTTTTTTTCTTACTTTTATTATTGAGACTTACAGTTTACAAAAACACTTTCTCATAAATTACTTCATTTGCCATTTACAATAATAACCCTGTGATTGAGCAGGGTTTCCATTTTACAGGTGAAGAAATCGAGGCTTAGGATGATTAAATACGTTGCTCTAGTCTAGTCACAAAGCAGAAACTGAAACCCAGGTGCTTTGAATCTACATAGTGTAGGCTTCCCTTTCTGTGGGGAAAGCAGCAGGCAATTCAAGCAGGCAGAACAGCAGGAACCAGAGAAAAGAAGCAGGGAGCCTTGATAAACCCAATTAATGTCAGTTGCACCAGGATATCTCTCTGTCTGTCTCTCTCTCTCTCTCTCTCTCTCTCTCTCTCTCTCTCTCTCTCTCTCATCTCCCTACATGTTCTGCTTCCTCCCCTAGAAAGTGCTCATATTCCCAGATCACAAATCCTAGATCAGAAAAGGAGAAACTTATTGGTGGGCAGCCTCAACAGAGTAGGAAAACTGTGACCAAGAGAAATTCACCATTTCTGCAATCTCATTAGCACTACAGACCGACACGTACACACATACACCTACACACACATAGACCTGCAGGTTGTCAATGGTTAAGTTACTAAGCCTGAGGCCTGAAGTAAATTAGGCTGTCTCAGAAAAACAAGGTTATGTTACTCATATTAAACATTCGGGTGGATTAAAATGCCATCTGTTTTTCGAATCCTTTTTCTCAAGATCCTGCTGCGTGGCTGGAGGGTTATCTTCCACACCCTTCACTTAGACCCACCTGTGCACATTGACCCTGTCCTGTCACTTCCTAGGGGGACTGACTGAGACCTGTGGGTTGTCTATCAGAGCCCTGGGGCAAGGGGCTTCAGTGACTGCCTTTAAAATGAGGCTGCCTTCTGGGGTTGCCCCTGGCAACCAAGCTGCTCCAGTGGCATGCATCTCTTAGATGTGACTTGGGAATTGGGGGAGGTTGCTAAACCATAGGATGCAGTGAACATATCAGTCATGTCCTCCTTCCCTCCTCCCAGCCCCAGAATCCACTCTCCTGGTGAGTATGCATGCTTTACCCTCATCTATCTTCCCCCCATCAACAGGATCAGTCTGAGCTTCTTTGTGAGGATGCTCCCTGAGGTAGGGAGAACCTGTCTGTTAGCCCAGCACCAAAGACCTGGGTACCACATCCTCATTCAGTCCCCAGCATACCACATGCCTTTTCACCCTTTAAGTGTAAACATCCCTTTCTCCAGGAAATCTACCCTGAATTGCCTTTGGTGTGCCCTAGGCAGGGATAGGTGCCGTGTCCATGAAACCCTAAATATCACTATATCATAGTACGCATCACCCTGCATGCATTCATCTGCATTTATTAGCTCCTTGAAGTTAAGGACTATGTCTTATTCTAGCACAGGATCTAGCATACAGGTAGCACAAAATAAATGCTTGTTGAATGGAATAAGTGAACAAATGAGAACACAAGATCTGACAGGAGGAAACGGGGATGGGGAGTGGGGGTGGGAGGTAGATTTTCAAGCACTGGATGGAAAAATTAGCACACATACAGCACAGAGGGGCTCCAGAATGAGTCAGCTTCATCTACAATGTAGGATGTGAGGAGGGAGCAGGAAAGGTAGGCTGGGGACAATCAAAACATCTTGAAAGCTGAATTAATACATTTGGGACAGGAGAGTGACAAGCTCAAAGCAGAATTTTAGGAAGACTGATCTGGCCAGGTGTGCAGGATGGACTGGAGCAGAGAGCCAGCTGGCAGGGAGACTAGTCAGGAGGCTGTTTTGACAGTCCAGAATTGACATGTAAAGGTTCTAGACAGCAACAGTGACAAGGGGAAATGAAAACAAGAAATAAACCACCCAAGTCTGTCGGATGGCCTCCTCATGAAGCCCAGGAATGTCAGCCGCTGCCCACCTTGGTTAATTGGCATCTTCCTGTTGCCATCTGAGCTGGCTGGCCACTGAACACTTTTTGCTCTCCACAGAAATCTTACCTGCCATCCTAAGTGCAGCTGTTACTTCAAGTGGACCGAGTGGTAGTGGGGTGGAGAGTAAGTCTAGAAGAGCATTTTTCAAATCAGTCGTCCTGGAATAGTGGTCTATTGTACATTAGTAGTCATCTAACAAAGAAAAGAATGAGTTCTCTGCTGAAATAATTTTAGAAAGTTCCAGATTCAATAAAGGACAAAACCATTCTTTCTTTTTTTTTTTAATTGCTTTTTTTAGGGAGAGAGAAAGAGGAAGAGACAGAAACATCAATTTTTGCCCTCCCACTTATTTATGCATCTATTGGTTGACTCTTGTATGTGCCCTAACCAGGGGTCAAACCCACAGCCTTGACCTATCGGGATGATGCTCTAACCAACTCAGCTACCCGTCCAGGGTCACAAAGCCATTTCTTTGCTGTAATATCTCAAGAGTGCCATATACCCCGCAGTGTTTATCAACCTTAAATGGCAATGTAGCCTTTTTCACACCACACCCATTCCCAGCTCTTAAAGGAGCACTCATAAAATAGCTGGAAGACTCTGGAATCAAATTTGTTTGCCTTGAGTCCTGCAGGATGTGTCTGGACTACACACGTAGATCACATTGCCTGCATGCCCACCACCTTTGCTTAGAGGACCAGCTTCCCACAGCCCTACCTCAGAAGCTGTATAGAAGCTGCTTGCAAGCTCTGGCTTTGAAGCCAGTTGGCCTGAATTCAAATACTAGCTCTAACACTTAATAGTTGTCTAGCCCCTCTGTGCTTCAGTTTTCCTTATCTCCACAATGGGAAAAATATTACAACCAACTTTAGTGGGGTTGTTTGGACAATTATATTCCTGAGATAAATGGTAAAGAGCACTGACCACTGTGCCTGGTGCATAGTAATACCTCAGTAAATGTGATCTACTCTTTTTATTTTATGCAGCCAAGTATTCTATGATGGGAGTCCAAGCTCTCTGACCATAGCTCTGAACTCAGACAGTCTGGTGAGGCCTAGTATGAAAAGGTAAGGGGGTCAGATGCTCTCTTTGGGGAATTAGGAATGGAACATGGCTATAAATTTGATGTGTCTCCCCCACACCCCCAAGGTGCAATAATTTGCTACAATAGCTCACAAAACTAAGGAAAGCACTTTACTTATATTTACCGGTATATTATAAAAGACATTCTAAAGGATAAAACGAACAGCCAAATGAAGAGGTACATAGGACGAAGTCTGGAAGAGTCCCCAGCACAGGAGCCTCTATTCCCATGTATTTGTAGTGCACCACCCTCCTAGCATGTGGATGCATTCACCAAACTGGAAGCTCTCTGAAGTTTGTCATTTAGGAGATTTTATGGAGGTTTCATCACATAGGCATAATAGGTTATTTACACAATTTCCAGCCCCTCTCCCCTCCTCAGAGGTTGAGGGAATTGGAGCTGCAAGTTCTAGGCTTCTAATCAAGGCTTAGTCTTTCTGGTGACCGGCCTCCATTCTGAAACTATTTAGGGTCCCACCAAGAGTTGCCTTGAAAGAAGCTTTGCCCAGCCAGCATGGCTCAGTGGTTGAGCATCAACCTATGAACCAGGAAATCATGGTTTGATTACTCGTCAAGGTACAATCCCCAGTTGTGGGCTCAATCCCCAGTTGGGGGCATGCAGGATGCAGCCAATCAATGATTCTTTCTCATCATTGATGTTTCTATCTCTCCCTTTCCCTTCCTCTCTGAAATCATTTATATATATTAAAGCTGGAAAGGAAACAGCGAAATTCCTGCAAGAGTAGGCCTTCCTTCCCCTGGCTGTCGGCACCGGCTTCCCTCTGGCACCCGGGACCCGGGCTTCCCTCCGGCCTCTGGCAGGCACCTGGGACTCAGGCGTCCCTTGCAGCCCCAGCTTTGTCCAGAAGGTTGTCTGGAAGGACCTCCGGAAGGACGGATGGCCTAATTAGCATATTACACTTTTATTATTGTAGATATATATATATTTAAAAGAAACTTCTATCACCCTGGAAATTCCACAGAATTTAGGAGCTCTGTGTCAGAAATAAAAGAAGCTGTTATTACCCCCCCCCCCCCCCCACACACACACACACATACACACACACACACACATACACACACACACAGGCACACACTCAGGAACTTCCAAGGGTTTGAGGAGCTCTTTGTCAGAAACTGAGGACAATAATAAAGTAAGTATTTCCTATTATACAACAGGTAGCAATTCAATAGGTATTTACAGATTCTTAACTGTGTAAGAAGCTCATGTCACATCCTCCATGACTACAGGGGACACCATTTAACCACATCTTTTACTCTCCCTTCATCCCTCCTTGCCCTCAACACATACATACCTTTCCTGATGCCTATCTTGAACCCAATAGCTTTCACACCTTCCAAGCTGAGGTCTTTGTCTTTATCAGACAGAATAAAGGAATGAGGAAATAATTCTTTCCACCAAAACAGCATTTTACAAAGGCCCTCTCGGGGGAGGTATATTATCCCCATTTTAGAGATAAAAAACTAAATTTAAAGAACTCAAGTAATAACTCAAGGTCACACAGGACCTGAACCCAGCACTTTTGACCTCTAAGCCAGGGGCCTCTTCACCATACCCTCCAATCTGGCCTGCACTACAATCTAAGATGTAGGGTCAGGTCTGTATACTCGAGAATCATAGTCTTGATCTGACCTAGAACTTGTCTCTGGGCAAGTCATACTCAATTCTGTGTATTTGTGGATAGGCAGCACCCTAAATACCTAGCTTTGCCTCTGGAAGTGACTTTTGAGAAGAGGTGAGCTGGCAAGGGCATTCAGGAAGGCCAGGAACAAAGTCTTGGGTCAGAGCTACTCTGCCCATTCTTGTTGCACATTCTCCTCTGGGGAAATCTAGCAGTTGTGATATGGTTAGGTTCAATATTCTGCCCTGATGCAGTCTGAAAGCAGCTAAAAGGCTGCAATGAGAAGATACTAAGAATAAAAATCACTCAGTGGAAAGAAAAGTGATTTCATGTTACTACCCATTGTGTTCTCTGGGTACCAGGGACCCAGGAAGTGTCAGGCACCATGATTATCTGATAGTTTTTTGAGTGTCATTCATTAGCCATGGTAAAAGCCATCTCATCCTTCTCTTGCCTCCAGAGAGGGCCTGAACCTAATCACCCTCAAGCAGAAGATGGTGTCTGCTCCTTTGTTTTCCTCTTTAGACTTGTCCTTCCTCTCTTCCTGCAGTGGGAACCAGTTTATTTTCACTCATGAACCAGTTTCTGAATCCTGGGACTCACTTTACCTCTCCATTCCCTTTTCTCCTCATCCACCTGCATTATCACAGAAGCTCTCAAAGGGCACCCTCCAATACCCCATGTTTTTATCTTCTGAATTCTAGGACCTACAATTTCTTCATTATAAGGGGGAAAAGATATATCCCTTCTCATCCTCCCTATCCTGTGGGAATCAGGTGAAGACAGGTGATATGAGTCCTCATTCTATCCTATCCAAATTGCTACCCTTCCCAGCTCTACCTCAGCTTTCAGAGCCTGTGATGACACACAGACTATAAGAACCACATGAAGATCCCTCTGGGGACATAGAGGAAAGCTCCAAGCTTTTTAGCTTCTCCCAACACACACACACATACACTCACTCTTCTCTCTCCCTCTTTCTCTGCTGCCCCTTCTCCCTCTCCTTCTCCCTTTCTCTCCCTCCCTCCATCCAATAAGATGTTAATGGAGTTGTCCATTAAATGCAGCAGCTTACCAGAGTGGTAGGCTGACTGGGCAGAGGGCCTGAACCCATTTATTCCAAACTATAGCCCCTATCACATATCTCACGTTTTTATCTTTTCATTTCTACATTGTGTCTCAGCCAGGTCGCTAAATGCCAACTCCCGGTCTGAGAGCCCACATGCTTCCCTGGAACACACACTGATGCCTGCTTGTCTGTGGAAAAGCATGAGACTTGGTTGGAAAGTTTGTAAGGAGGACATTCCGAAAAAAGGGAAGTGTGCAGAAGGCCACCCACCCTGTTTATCAGAATTCCGATTAGGGGGTGCCAAAGGCGGCACCCCTAATTATTCCTTGACCTTTTCCAACCAAGTCTGTGCACATGCAGACCCCCAGGTGTTTACTGGAATCCTTATGCTTAATCTTTGGGTGTCCTTGCTTAAAGGACACTACAAACACATGTGTCTTCCCAAGATTACTTACCCTACTGATTGTATCTTAAAGATAAACTTTATCTCAAACTGCTGTTACAATAAAAGCCTAATGAGGCAGGTGATTGAGGCTGTCTGGTTCCTTTAGCCAAGCAGTCCCTTAGCCCTCTCTTTCACAGCAAACGTTGTGTCGGAGAGTAATCCATTCATCTGTCGCTCAGGGTCTGCTGGTCAGGCCCCGCACTTGTCTACCAGCCACAGTAGTGCATGGAACCATGGGAGGGAGGATGGTGGAAGCCCACCCATGTCCAAGAAAATGTTGCTTAATAAAAAACAATTGTGGAATCTTTCTCTGACACTTGTCCATAATTGTGATAATTTACTACAATATCACAAAGTCTAAAAGCCACTCTAAAGAGGAACATTGCTTAGCATGGCCAGTGTGGCTCAGTGGTTGAGTGTTGACCTATGAACCAGGAGGTCACGGTTCGATTCCTGGTCAGGACACATGCCTGGGTTTCGGGGTCAATCTCCAGTGTGCGGTGTGCAAGAGGCAGCCAGTCAATGATTCTCTCTTATCACTGACGTTCTCTCTCTCTCTTCCTCTCCCTTCCTCTCTGAAATCAATATATATATATATTTTTTTAAAAAAGAGGAACATTGTTTTCTTAAGACTCTGGACTGAGACCAGCATCTGCCTGTCATTGTTATCTGGTACTTGTCCTGTGAGTTATTAGAAGGTCATATACTTACATACAACAGCAAAGCAATAACTTGAATCATAGTATGGGAAAATCCTAGAGTATCAGCTGTGTATAATCTGGCAAATTATGGGCACATGGTTTGGTCAAAGAGTGAAATCTGGCATAGCACAAGAGTCTGCTTTGAGCTCTTGGTTCTTCCTGCTTCTTCCAGCTTTCTCTTTGACCTGTGATTCTCGGAGAAGCCATTCCACAAATATTAACTGAGTGCCACTATGTGCCAAGCTGCTCCTTCTGGCACAGCCCTTGGGTTAATGGCAAGACTGCCTCCTCCTTATGGTTCTCCAACACCCTCAAGCTGGTTCTCTGGATACAATGACCAGAGGCTCCTCAAACCAGATGGACTGATTTAATCCTTTCTTGAGCTAAGCTTGCCTATCTTCACATCTGAGTGTAGAAAGCACCATTCCCATGGACTGTGAACCCCAAATTTGTATTTCATAAGCACTTTTATTTGAATGAACGAGATGTACTCTATGGTCAAACAGGAGAATGGAAAATGCATGCTGTGATGGACATATGTTCTTCCCCAAGCATCACTTCCTTAGGGGATCAGTCATTCTCATTCCCTAGTTATTCCACAACTACACAGTTCTAGAGAGAGGCAAGATACTCCCCCCAGCTTTAGGGCAAAATTCAACTCACATGATTTATTGAGGTGTGCCCTCAGGAGAAAGAAAATGAAAGAAGCAGGAAATGGTAGGAAAGAAGAGTGCGGTCACAGCTTTGTATCTGGCTTCAGTCTGATCCCACAGGGGAACTCAGCACCGTAAATAGCACCAAAATAAATTAGCCTTCCTTGAGGTAAAGTGGCTGGTTTTTGTTCCCCCTTGGCTAGAAGCTATAGGGAGGTAAAGAGGGATCTTCCATCCACCAAGAGCAATTTTCTGGAGAAGGGCAGGCATCTGTGAGCCACTACAACCCAATACAGCAGCTGGGAAAATGGATACACTGGTATGTAAAAGGATTTGGGCCAGGTACCACAGCATCCATTAGAACCACTGTATTAGTCAGTTCTGGTTTTCATAGCAAGATACTATAGACCAGTGGTTCTCAACCTTCCTAATGCTGCGACCCGTTAATACAGTTCCTCATGTTGTGCTGACCCCCAACCATAAAATTATTTTCGTTGCTACTTCATAACTGTAATTTTGCTACTGTTATGAATCATAATGTAAATATCTGATATGCAGGATGTATTTAGGCGACCCCTGTGAAAGGGTCGTTCGACCCCCAAAGGGATCGTGACCCACAGGTTGAGAACCACTGCTAGACTGAGTAGCTTAAATTTATTTTCTCATGGTTCTGAAGGCTGGAAATCGGAGGTCAAGGTGCCAGTGTGGCTGCGTTCTTGTGAGGGCTTTCTGGCTGCCTTCTTGCTGTGTGTTCACATGGGTGGGTGAGGTGGGAAAGGGTAGACAGCAAGCCTTCTGGTATCTCTTCCTGTAAGAACACTAATTCCACCATGACAGCCCCACCCTCATAACCTCATCTAAACCTAATTGCCTCCCAAAGGCTCTTCTACAAATATTAGCAAATTGGGGGATAGGGCTTTTACATATTAATTTTAGGGGGATACAATTCAATCCATAGAAGCTAGCATTTTGCAAACAGGAAAAAGAAACAACTGTTAGCTAGATTTGTTCAATTTCCCTTGCACCTAAGTTCTGGAATCCCATTTATTGACTGATGCAGAAGAGACAAGTTAAACCCCTACTAGCTGAGCCAGGCCTAGGATATCCCAACAGTCTCATTTTTCTCAACCTCAGCAGGTAGTGAGTCTCACCCTGGGAAAGTGAGGCTGTAATTGTTTGCAAGCAACAGTCATTGGTAAGTATCTGTAGGTGACAGCAGAGGCATCTGTGTGCGATCCTATCCAGCTCAGACTTTGAAGCTCAGGAGCAGAGCCATTAACATTCTCTTCAGCCACAGACAGTTCTCTTCAGCACTTGTTAGTCTCATTTTTCTTCCCTCCTGATCTTTGCATTGAGAGCAGCAGCTTCCTTGTTCCTAGAACCTTTTTTTCTCTTCAAAAAGCTCTGGGCTTCTGGCAGGCCTGTGGCCAAAAGACTTGCCAGAAACCTCTGGGCTCCCAATGAAGAACAAACTGTGCTGCCTGCTCTACAGCTAACTCAAGAACCCCTAACTCCCTTCACTTTAGGAGCAAAGGGCCAGTTAGGGAGCCACCTTCTTTCTGGCTTCCTGGGCAGTCTGCAGTGGTAGGCCTTGGGTTATAGAGGCTATCCTGCTGAGTCCCCCAATCCACCCCTACTCTGAATTTGGGTTATTTAGATAAAGGAAGCCAGAGGAGGGTTGGGAGGGGAGGGAAAGTCATAGGCCCTGCCCTCAGAGTAGTAATCCATCCACTGCCCATCCTCCTTATTAATTTTTTACATTTTTATTGATTTTTAGAGAGAGAAGAAGGGAGAGGGAGGGAGGGGTAGAAACATCAATGATGAGAGAGAATCATTGATCGGCTGCCTCCTGCAGGCCCCCCACCAGGGATTGAGTCTGCGGGACAGAGGGAGGGAGGGAGGGAGAGAGAGATCTGACCAGCTACCTCCTGCACATCCCCTACCAGGGATCAAGCCATAACCTGGGCATGTGTTCTAACCCAGAATCAAACCGGCAACCTTGCAGTGCACAGGACAATGCCCAACCAACTGAGTAACCAGCCAGGGCCCATCCTCCATTGTGAAGCCCCTTTACATTCTTATGGGATAAAGTGGGGAGGACTCTCCATTTCACAGAATGCCTGTAGGCCTGAGAGAGGTAAAAGAGAGTTCTCAATGGGAGCGCCATTCATACCTCCATTATTTATTAAGAACTGCCATATATCCAGCTACTTCTTAGAAAATAGAAAGAAGTAATCTCAGGGAAGCTTAAATTCTACTACTGGCCCCAAAGTAAAGTTCTTAAGCAATCTACAGATTTTAGTAACAAAGACCCCAGTGCCTGGAATTTAGAGAAGAGTGAGTTAGGCAGATGGTAATTTGGCTTCATTGTCCAAACTTTCCTCTTAAGATTGCCCTTTCCCATTAAGAGCCACTGGTTGTATTCCTGTGTCTTCCCTAAGGTTTTTCAGGGGTGAGGAGATGGTGCCATATTCCCCCACTACTCAGGACTTGATTCTGTCATCTCTATATCTTCCCTTCTCTTATGCCGCACAGTTATCTCAGACATACAAGCACTCATTCCTTATAATTGCTTCTGCAGCAATTCCAGAGAGGCACATGAAAACGACTTTCCCAGGATCATATTTTACCAAACTTCCCTGCAGACAGGACAACAGTGCTGGCCACAAGGTGCAATCATTTGTATTCATTTCCTTGTCCCCTCTGGCCACAGGCTGGGCCCAGCATCACCCAGCATACAGCCCAGGTGGGCCCAGAGGCACACAGAGAAGGACTGCTACTCCATCTGCTGGCTTGACAGCAGCTCTGGGGTGCAGCCTTTGAATTCCTTACAAGGCAGGCTCTGGCTCTGAACCAGGAGACCAACATGCTTTTCATCATGATAGAGTAGATATTCTGCCATTTTGTCAAAAGTGATGACATCTACCCACTCCTACCTACAACCCACAGACACAGACACAAATACATCTAGAAAACACAGAACCAAGGATTACTGGTTTAATAGGAACTGGCTCTGCTCTGAACAAGCATTGCTTTAGTGCTATAATAGGGACCTGTATATAACAAGAAAACAGCTCCAAACCAGGGCAGGGGTAGGAGGGGTTAGGATGGGTTTTAGAAAAACACTGATGACCAGGGTATTTTCTTTTCTTCTTTCCATTAAGCCCTTCATCTCTACTTCCCCTCTTTATGATAAATTATTCCTCTGCAGATTATTTAACTATTCCCCAGGGCCTGTTGTCCATCCAGAGTCATTTTATGCTCACAATTTCTTATTTCTCTGTCCTTACTGAGGCAAAGAAAGGATGGGGTTCCATTTTATAGATGAGGATAAGTAAACTTCCTAAACAGAAGAGAGATGGAGAAAATGACATTACCTACCCTTACTCAGAAATAAATTACTTGTTTCCTAAAATACATGTTTAACTATAGTAACTACTTACTCTATTTAGAAGCTGACAGGCTTCACTGTGTAGCATCCATGTCATACCAAAGGGAGGTGCCAACAAATATGTAAATTTTCATAGAAATCTGCCCTAGCCAGTAATGCTCAATGGATAGAGTGTCGGCCTTTGGACCAAAGGGTCCTGGGTTCGATTCCAGTCAAGGGCATGTAACCTTGGTTGCAGGCTCTTCCCCAGCCCAGGCCCTGGTCAGGGCTCATGCAGGAGGCAACCAATTGATGTGTTTCTCTCATATCAATGTTTCTCTCTGTCTTTCCCTCTCCCACTTTCCCTAAAAATCAATGGAAAAATATCCTTGGGTGAGGATTAATAACAACAACAAAAATTTTCATAGAAATCAGTTGAAAAACAATTATAAAACTCTAAAACCTTCACCCCATATCGAGGGGAAAAAGAAGCTGGTGGATATTAAGAGAAAGGTTTTAGAAAGGTTTTATTGGGCTAGAAGTGTTGATATGCTGTGGGTACCCCCTCCAAAAGGGGGGGGGGTACCTGCATTTTACCACAAGCCTAATGAGAAGGGCTTCAAGGGGACCTCTAAGCGAGCTTCAAGGGGTCTCCTGAAGTTAGAGGGGCAGAATGAATTGATTTCTGACTCCAGCTCAAGAAATTTAGGGATCACTATATGGGCTAGCAGCTGTTTTGCAATACTAGAATCTGCCCATAGTCTCAGAGGTTGTGTGAGCAAAGACCTGTTTCTCATGGAGAAACTGAAAATAGACTGTTGCATTACGAGGGGCTATTGAGGAAGAAAGCAGCTGACAGAGGCGAGTTGACTTGTACAGGTCAAGTGTGTGTGTGTGTGTGCGTGTGTGCGTGTGTGCAAGGTAGTACAGATTTCTGAAGAACCCACAAAAGTGCCCCAGGAGAAAACCAGTACATGAATGAACAGCAGGAGAAATGCATGATTGAGAGAGGAAGCAGAGTCGGCCAATCAATGAATGTTTACTGAACAGCTATTAGGTGTCAGGCATAGGACTAGGTTCTAGCAATAAAATATTGAACAGAACAGACAGAGTCCCTGCACATGTGGGGCTTTCAAAATGCTGGGAAGATAAACACTAAACAAAATTTTACTAAAAAGTAGTTTAACTAATACAAATGCACAACATACTATGGAAGGTAATATGCAGGACTATTTTAGATATTAAAAATCTAATCTAGTCTGGGGGTTAGAGAAGCTTGCCTAACACAAGTGACATTAAAACTGGGACCTGTGCCCTAACCGGTTTGGCTCAGTGGATAGAGCATCGGCCTGCGGACTCAAGGGTCCCGGGTTCGATTCTGGTCAAGGGCATGTGCCTTGGTTGTGGGCACGTCCCCAGTGGGGAGTGTGCAGGAGGCAGCTGATCGATGTTTCTCTCTCATCGATGTTTCTAACTCTCTATCCCTCTCCCTTCCTCTCTATAAAAAATCAATAAAATATATTTTAAAAAAATAAATAAATAAAATAAAACTGGGACCTGAAATAGGGTTAGACAAATGACTGGTGGGGAGTACAGTGATTCAGGGAGAAGAAAGGGCATATGGAAAGTCAGAAGCAACACATTCAAGGAACTGAAAGAAGGCTGCATGGCTAGAGTGTATCTACCTATAATGCAGGAAAGAGGCCAAGCTGAGAAGGCTAAAGAGATCAGCAGGAAGTGGGGGATTTTAAATGTTAATTAAGAACAAAGCAAGTGAAAATTGTAGGATTGAAGGAACTTAAAGGCCTCAGTCCAGCTACCCAGATGATACTGAAATCCTCTCTGCCTGTTTCCTATCACTGGATCCACATGAATGGAGGCCAGATAGGGCTTGGCATGGGGTCACAGGAGGCAGGTGTAAGGGAGCAAGGGAAGTACCATGGAGCCCCAAGGGTTTCTCCATCCCCAGAGTATGAGTTGGAACTTTCTGACTGATCAGCCTGCTTATTTGTGTGAAGACACCCTAATAGAAATGGCCAAGGAGATGCAGATGGCAACCATAGCTTGGTGGGAGGATAATTACTCTGAGCAGGTATCAGAAAGGTTGGTTTGTTTAAGAGGGACCATTCAATCCGCAGCCGACACTCTATCTACTGAGCCAAACCAGCTAGAGCTAGTTTTTATTTCTTGATGAGAGACAAGAGAGAGAGAGAGAGAGAGAAAGAGAGAGAGAGAGAGAGAGAGAAAGAGAGAGAGAGATTTGTTGTTCCATTATTTATGCATTCATTGCTGACCTGGGATTGAACCCACAACCTTGGTTTATTGGGATGACGTTCTAACCAACTGAATTACCTGACCAGGGTGGCCCCTATGATCTTTAACCAAGGATAGGCTATCCACATGATGAACACAGGAGAGGTAGCTATTCACATATTCACACCAAAAGGACCTCTGTGGTCCGCCAAAGAGAAGTCACATGTTATCCATGAGTCACATGGCCCTCTGCTGGAGACTATACAAAGGGATACAGACACTTAACTACTCTTGGAGTACCTAACAGCATCAGGAAAAACTTTATTTTTCTCTTTAAAGATCTTACCAAAATCACTCTTATGTTTTTCTTGAAATATCCTTAGCCTTCTTCATTTTCACCAAATGGGCAGCTCTCAGGGAAGACAATTCAGTTTAATATTCATATTCCAGCAGTCTGGATAAAGCCTGGAAACTTAAAGGGGCACAAAATACTACACAGCTTTCTGTCCCGAGCATCACTTCTCTTCAGGTCCTAAGCTTCCCCCTTCTTTGGTACCAAAGACATAGGCAGTGTGAAAGAGGGCTAAGTTTGCCTACTATTCATGTAAAATAATGGCACAAGAAGAAAATTGCCCCAAAACTTCAAAGGGTTTTTTCCTAATAATGTGCCTCAAGATTTACTGAAACATCTAAATCTCATTTTCAGCCCATTAAAGTCTGGATTTGCAAATGTACAGGTTATGTATTTTGTGATGGATTTCTGATAGAATTCAGGGGTCAGGGAAGAAAAATTTTGTTGATAGATTATTTGAGGGTAAAATAGGGTCCTAGAAAACTGACTTTAACTAAAAAGAGAAAGGTAATTTAGTTTAACTCTTCAAATAAAAAGTACATTTGATTTTTTAAAATTGATTTGAGGGAGAGAGAAGGAAAGGGAGAGGGAGAGAGAGCGCGAGAGAGCAAGAGCGAGAAGGAGAGCGAGAGCGAGAAGGAGGGCAAGAGCGAGAGCGAGAGCGAGAGAGAGAGAGAGAGAGAGAGAGAGAAACATCAATTTGTTGTTCCACCCATCCTTGGTGTACCGGGGTGACACTCTAATCAAAGAGCTACCAGGCCAGGGCAATTGCATCTGATTTTGAAAAACAATCATTGAGACTCCCATTTTTGTGTTTAACTACCACCTTGATATTGGTCTGCCTCAGAAGACAGCATGATTCTGGGCTACCTTAGCATGAATGATTTATGACATTCATGAACTTGGCAACCACATCAGCTTTTCTAAGCCTGGCACCCAACACCACCTGCATGTTAAGTGAAGATTTATGATTTATAAGACTCAATTCATTATGCAAAGGCACATGAATTGTCTTATATGTGCAGTCTATAACTCCCAAGACAGATAAGGAGACAGCTATGTCACAGAATTTATGATGGCTCCTTGCTAAAGCTGAAGTTGTAGAGAAAAACAAGAGAACTAACTGACCCTTTAGAGAAAAATAGCTTTAGCTAATCGTTACACCCAAAATGATAAACCAGCTATCACATACCACTATATCTTATAGTGGCTATCGGTGAAAGTCACTTTAATCACATTACTGAACTATGTCTACATTTTGAACGTGGCGATAATAGAACTTAAGTGACTCTTTGGAAATATCAAGTACTCTGTCAGTTTAATTTCCCCCCCAGTTTGGTGTCTGAGACCTCTTGCTGAGATTTCTTATAGACCCAAAGACATGGAAAGATAATTCAATACCTTGGTGTGCCCAATGGCTTCCTGCGTGCACTCTTAAAGTAGAAAAGGAAATGCTGGTTTCAATTCTGAAATGCAGCTTGTTTTCAGAGATATTTTAGAAATGCAGCAAATCTCTCCGCATACCTGCAAAAAATTAGAAGATTCAGTGGAATAAACTTATGAATCTCAAGAAAGAATGAGATTATATAGACAGCCATTAAAAATGACAAGTATATGGGACCAGGTTGACAAGCAGATATCTTTAAACAAGATAATGCTAAGCATAAAAAGCAGAACACAAAAATCGTAAGCACACATGCCAACTGGAAAAAGGCAAAGTGACAGAAAGAAATGTTTCCAGCCTAGAGATTTTCAATAGTATAAAGTTTAGTGAAAAACAATAAAATTCTAAGTAACTTATTTTCACATATCCCTATCAATCAGGAAATAGCCACATATACATGACTACTAACGGCCCTGATTCCAAGAAGTACCCTGTCCCTCTCTCCTCTGCAGAGCTCTCTAAACAGCATTCCACCCTCCTTGTGCCATACACATCCTGGTACAGCAGCCTGGGGCAGAGCAGACTTCCTTCTGGGAAGCCATGCAAAGCTGCAGAGGGCACACACAGCCTCTGTGGAGTCACCTTTGCACTTTGCCATGCTCAGAAACAGTTCACAATTCTATGATAGAAGACACATGTTCATAAGACCCATGGCAGCTATCATGCTCACAGATTCCCCCTTTCCTCTAGAGGGTTCACAGGGCTCCTTCCAAGTAAATTGCTTACTTAACATCATGTAATATAGACTCACACAGTCACTACCCCCACCCCAACTGCTAGTTGAATAAAAGGCCTATGAGCTGATCCTTGAGACACCTTGGCACTTTCCTTACTCTTCCCAATAAAGGAACTCTATAGGGATGGTGTAATTTAAGCTACACAGAAAAGTAGCAAGGAAAGTGCAAGCAGCCCAAGGGATACACTGAGGTACAGGAAGGAAACACTGAAATGTATTTATTTTTATCTTTTCCATTTTTATTGTCTATTTTTATATCTCTATATATAAAAGCCTAAGCGACCGGTCGACTGAACGACCGAACGACTGGTCGACCGGTAGCTGTGACTCGCACTGACCACCAGGGGGTAGACGCTCAACTGCAGGAGCTGCCCCCTGGTGAACTCCCACAGTGTGCTCCCACAGCCAGCCAACCTCCCGTGGCCCCTCCCCCTGGCTGGCCAGCCCTGATTGCCTGCCAGGCCAAGGGACCCCACCAGTGCACAAATTCGTGCACCAGGCCTCTAGTATGTTTAATAATACTAGTACTACATACATATACAGTTCACCCTTGAACACACAGGTTTGAACCGTGTGGGTCCACCAATACACGTTTTGTGTTTGTTTGTTTTTCAATAAATACTGTAAACATACTTTTTCTTATGATTTTCTCTTTTAAATTGACTTAATTGGGGTTACATCTATAATAATCTATAATAATAAAAGCATAATATGCTAATTAGACCGGATGTCCTTCTGGACAAAGCCAGTGCCAGAGGGAAGCCAGTGCTGGCAGCTGGGGGAAGGAAGGCCTACTCTTGCATGAATTTCGTGCATCGGGCCTCTAGTAAATAAAATTATATAGGTTTAAGGTGTACAGTTCTATAATGTATCATCTTATATTATATTGTGTGTTCACCACCCCAAGTCATGTCTTTCCACCACCTTATGATTTTCTTAATAATATTTTCTTTTCTCTAGCTTACTTTATTGTAAGAATACAGTATATAATACATATTCATAAAGCTTCCAGTCAACAATAGGCTATTAGCAATTAAGTCTCTGGGGAGTCAAAAATTTTATGTGGATTTATGTTTGGGGTGTTTCTATGTAAGGTGTGATCCTAACCCCCACCCCCTCCTATAAGAATCCCCTGTGGAAGTTGTTAAACATGCAGATTCCTTGACCTACTTCAGATCTACAGGATCTGAATCTCCAGGAGTGAAATAATTTAAGGAGTCTCCTAGTCTGATACTATTGGAGTTTGGGAACTACTGCAAAAGAAGAATTAGAGAAGCAGATACAAAGAAGATGGGCTATGGAAAGGTGCAGACAGAAAAATCAGAAGCCCAATTCTGAGGGGAAGACCAATCACTGGCAGCTACAAGCAGGTCCTCCTGGAGCCTAAGGAGGAGCCATCCTCCTTGTTCTTCCAGAACTCTGGCTCCAAAGGTATTGAGACAATGCCTGTACTTCCCTAATTAGCCCTCATTTAAATCCTCATCACCTAAGTAAACTTGGGTACTTCCTGTCCTGATGTTTAAGGAGCCAATAGTCCCTCACATAGAGACAGCATGTAATCCAAGGGAACTAAAAAGACAACAGACATAATTTCACTAATCATGTACCTTAAGAACTGAGAATGAGGTAGGAAGAAAGGAACATATGGCTAAAGTTGTCTGTAAACATTTTTAAAAGTTCCTGTGTAGCCCACCTGGCATGGCTCAGTGGTTGAGTGTCAACCTATGAACCAGAAAGTCATGGTTCGATTCCCTGTCAGAGCACATGCCTAGGTTGCGGGCTCAATCCCCAGTATGGGACATCCCCAGTGTGGGACAAGCAGGAGGCAGCTGATCAATGATTCTCTCTCATCATTGGTGTTTCTATATCTCTCTCCTTCTCCCTTCCTCTCTAAAATCAATAAAAAATATTTTTAAAAATAATAAAAAGGTTCCGGTACTGATTGAACATTTAATCTGAAATCACATGGGTGATTTCTAAAAAGCATACCAAATAAAAAAGAAGTCTGTAGAGCAGAAGCTAACACTGTCTGTGTAACTTTGGACAAAATCACTTATTTTTTCTGCTCCTCATCTATATATATGAAAGCCTAAGTGACCTTTAGGACTACCGGAACGACGAGTTGACCAGTCACTATGACACACACTGACTACCAGGGGGCAGACGCTCAATGCAGGAGCTGCCCCCTGGTGGTCAGTGTGCTCTCACAGACAATCTCCACCAGCCAACTTCC
>NW_005370597.1:1088042-1090396 GCF_000412655.1 Myotis brandtii | reverse complement strand
CCCCAGCCCCTCCCCCCAGCATGCCAACCTCCCACAGCCCTGATTAGGACTGGGCAAGATGCCCTAATCGGCCCCAATTGCTGACCAGGCCGAGGGACCCTACCCATGCACGAATTCGTGCACCGGGCCTCTAGTCTATTAAATAAAAGGTTAGACTTTAAATGATCTAAGGTCCTTTCTGTATTTCTAGAACCCAAGTTTGAACTCAACTCCTAGTTCAGGGTTCCTTTTACTATATCATGCTGATCAAGAATAAATTAAAATTCTGGCTCTTTACACCAAAAAATTTCAGAAAAGTCTCCTATATCCTTAAGAATTAACTATTAAATGGGTCTTCATAAAGAGCAAATCTCTGCTTTTGTCAGCCCTCCCCCACCCCAAATAGGGACCTCATACACAGGTCTTTGACCTATCCAAGAGCCAACTGTTTTTCAAACCTCAATGAAAATTCAGTGAGATTAGTTGACTGATTTTTACCCTGTGCAATGAGACTGGGTAAAATATAACTGGGATGTAACTGTTCTATCAAATTAAAGTGACATTTTATTTTGATTTATTGCTGCCTCACTTTTCTTTCAGAGTCACACTCTATTTCTTTTTTCTCCTATCAGAAGGAGGGCAGGTTGAGGGGTTACCAGGATCCTATATAATAAAAGCATAATATGCAAATCAACCAAATGGTGCAAAGATTGGTCGCTATGATGTGCACTGACCACCACGGGGCAGACGCTCAACACAGGAGCTGCCCCCTGGTGGTCAATGCACTCCCACAGGGGGAGCACCGCTCAGCCAGAAGCCAGGCTCACGGCTGGAGAGCACAGCAGCAGTGGCAGGAGCCTCTCCTGCCTCCGCAGCAGCACTAAGGATGTCCGACTGTGACATCCCCCAAGGGCTCCCAGACTGCGAGAGGGAGCAGGTCGGGCTGAGGGACCGCCCCCCCCCCAAGTCCATGAATTTCATACACCAAGCCTCTAGTTCAGTATAAAATGAAACCTGCTAATTGTCACCACCCCTAGGGACAGAGACATCACCTGACATAATACTTCCTATGCTTCACTGGGGCAAGCTCTGTTCAATCAGGCTTGACTACAGTGACACCATGTAATGCACTTCAATATAGTGCAGCTAATGCCAAAACGGAAAAGTGGTAACTGCTCCTGAAATCTGCTACAGATACATGAAAAATTCCAATGAGAACAAAAGTGACACATCCCTGCAAGATGCCACATTTTTATTTCAAGAAGATGGAAGGTGCCACAGCATGATAGTCATCTTTAGCAAGACTGAATAAAACATTACCTGAGTCACCAGTTTAAAGAGAATTTGCTTTAAAAATATAAACTTGATCCTATGAATTATATTACAAATTGAATTTCCTTTATAGTTGTCCTGAAACTTAAACTATTTAAAATGTTTAAAAAGTATTTCTAAATATATTTTATTACATTGCCTAAAATAACTGTTAATAATGGATTAGGCCAGTATTATAAAATTCATCTTCTGTATATGTGTAGGAAAAAGATAAGATCCAGTTTGGCTATGAGGCAGCAAAGCCTAATGGTTAGCACTGCAGATTTAGAGTCATATAGCCTGGCTTCAAATTCTAGCCTTATTCTATTATGTGACCTATATAACAAACTATTATGTGACCTATGTAACCATTCAAAACCTCAGTTTCTACATCTGCAACATGGGAATACCAATAATATTTACTTGAGATTATTGTTGGGAGCATTCCATTAGCTAATAAATTTAATACTTAACTAGACACTTAACAATTATTAGTGATTACTATCTAATGACAATTCCCATTAATGACTAGGAGTTAAACACTGAAACTAGTTTCCTGTTTTCAAATATGTTAAAATATACCAGTTAGAATACAATTTAAAATATAGTATGTACAGGGATTAGACAGCCACCTGTTCTTTCTGATAAGCATTTACCCAGATGCAAATCATGTACCAACTCCTTTCACTTTCCAGTGTGACACTGAGATGACAACAGAAATAAAACATAATACTGTGTTCGATAGTAAAGAATTACTAGTATACACCTGCAACCTTCCAGTGCACAGATGACGCTCCAACAGAGCCACACCAACCAGGGCTAACCATTCATTCTTATTTATTTGCACCCTATTTATTTTTAGACTCAGGCTCATTTCTTCAAGCCTTTGAGCTGTGGGCCCGATCAATTTGCAAAGCAGTCTATAAGCCTGCTCTCCAAACTGGCAAAGACAATATATTTTCAGGCTCCTGCTTTTATTTCTTTATTTAAATCTTTATTGTTCAAAGTATTGCATATGTTCCCTTTTTTTCTCCCACTGACCCCTTATCTCCCCCCCATCCCCA
>NW_005370597.1:1086061-1087997 GCF_000412655.1 Myotis brandtii | reverse complement strand
TGCTTTTAATATCTAGCTACCACATCCCCCTTGTGGTCATGGAGAGAATTTGCCAGGCTCTTGAAGAAACCACCAGGAATATGGTCTCAGACACCCTTTAGCTAACACTATTTGATTCCAGGATTCCTTTGATGAATATTTTGTGGCTTTTAAATGTATGCAACAAGAAGAAAAAAAGGAAACTCTTAAGAGAGCCATTTGAGAGGAGAAGGAACCATTTGAGATGAAAATGTAGGTACTCCAATTATTCCACTCGCCCTCCTCCCTCCCTGTCATGTACAACATAAGGATGTAAAGTTTTCCATTTCTATTTTGCTTCAATGTTTAATATTATGTCTTTGTCATTCCTCTCTATGTTCTTTTGCATCAATATATATGTTTTTAGAATATTAATCTCTACAAACAGGGGTCATTAGCCTGCAACTTTGAAGTCTGTACAGCAAAGTCTAAAGCAGGGGTGGGCAAACTTTTTGACTCGAGGGCCACAATGGGTTCTTAAACTGGACCGGAGGGCCGGAACAAAAGCACGGATGGAGTGTTTGTGTGAACTAATATAAATTCAAAGTAAACATCATTACATAAAAGGGTACGGTCTTTTTTTTTTTTTTTTTAGTTTTTTTCATTTCAAACGGGCTGGATCCGGCCCGCGGGCCGGGCCGTAGTTTGCCCATGGCTGTTCTAGGCCATCTTTTAAAATGCAAGTTTCTGGGAGGTAACCCTTATTGAAAGGAAAAATACCTTAGCCATGTGAGCAGATCAAATTAACTCATTTCAGCTGTTAAACATTAATTGCTAGACAAGTCTTAAGTTTACCTACTTTGGGCCTCTTAATACAAAAGAGCTAGAAAATTGATTTGGAAATCTTGGTATAATGTCTTGTATTTTGAAGGTGTATTGGGCTTGAAATTGAGAGTGTTTAAAATGTTCATAAAAGTCAATTTAAGGAATGCTGGTTGCTTGCTTTTTGGTTATTATTGGAAATTGAGGTTTCTACGAGTTAAAAGTTCACATTAATTGGAAAGAAATTGTATGGTTTTGGTAATGGAATATGAAAACATATTTTGAAGGAAAAAGTGAATTGTTCTAAAGCTAGTTGTTTCTGAATGGGTTAAAAGGTTTGTGAAGGTTGTAGACAGGTTTGTGAAAGTTATGGAAGGTTTGTAAGAGAAATGTTAAAATGACACAGTCTAGTAAGCCAGAACAAGCAGAATAGAGAAACTGAGACAGATATTTAAACAGCAGTATGCAGTCATCCATCAATCCTATCTTCCCAAGGACACTTAAGAGTAAATGGTTTACACTTTTCCTCCCCAAGCAGAGGGTAAATAACAACCTACTCAGAGAGACAGATAGCAGAAATCCAATTAGTGTCATTTGCTCACCACACCCAAGGACAATGAAGTTGAGAATAAACCTCATTTTGGTATATCAGCATAAAGCTGATTTATTCTATTGTGATCCTCCCCTAAGACATCTTGAAAATGCCCAGTCTTTAAAACCCCTCAGAATGAAGGCCCAGCATGCACTTTCCTAAATAATAAATTTAAGGAAATAAATTTAAAGATCAAAAGTAAGCTAATAGAGTTAGAATTTGGTTCTTTTCCACTTCATCAAAAGGACCAGGACCCAGCCAGCGTGGCTCAGTGGTTGAAGTCACGGTTCAATTCCTGGTCAGGGCACATGCCCCGGTTGGGTGCTCGATCCCCAGTAGGGGGCGTGCAGGAGGCAGCTGATCCATGATTCTCATCATTGATGTTTCTATCTCTCTCCCTCTCCCTTCCTCTCTGAAATAATAAAAATATATATGAAAAAGAAGAAAAAAAAAGGACCAGGATTTTCCTTTTGCTTTCCAGATACAAGAAGACTGTTTTATAAAGCAATTTGGTAAATTATATTTTTCTCCCTATTCGATCTCTCCATAATTTGCAATTCTTTT
>NW_005370597.1:1077717-1086005 GCF_000412655.1 Myotis brandtii | reverse complement strand
ATATATTTTAAATATATATTTTTAAATATTTTTTTATTACCATTAGCTTCCTCACTCCCAAGCTCCAAGTTCCTTTACCTCCATAACTCATTTCTAAGCCCCTTTCTTCTAGGAATTACTTTTTCTTTTTTTTTTTCTTTTTAAATAGATTTTTATTGATTTCAGAGAGGAAGGAGGAGAGAAAGGAAGATAGAAACATCAATGTTGAGAGAGAATCATGGATTGGCTGCCTTCTGCACACCCCCTACTGGGGATGGAGCACGAAATCCGAGCATGTTCCTTAGGTTTGATGGAGCAATTGAATTGATACCCTTCCCCCGGAACTGGCTTTTCAGGTCATTTCACTATGGACATTCCCTTTGCTGAGACCACATTCCATTATCTCCCCTCCGGGTATGCATAAAGAAGTCTCCGCACAGAAGTAAGCCCGCCAAAAGCCCTTTGGCTCAGTGGATAGAGCGTTGGCCTGCGGACTGAAGGGTCCCAGGTTCGATTCCAGTCAAGGGCTTATACCTTGGATGCGGGCACATCCCCATTGGGGAGTGTGCAGGAGGCAGCTGATTGATGTTTCTCGCTCATCGATGCTTCTAACTCTATGGCTCTCCCTTCCTCTCTGTAAAATAAAAAGCCACTGACTCGGTCACTGGGTGCTGGAGCCATCCAAGCTCAGCCACCTGGTGTGCAGGTCATTTGTAATCCTGCACCACTCTGGCCTCCAGCCCCTCCGGGGACCTAACAGTGCCCTTGATCAGAATCGAACCCAGGACCCTTTAGTCCCCAAGCCAATCCTCTGTCCACTGACAAACCGGCTAGGGCTAGGAATTACTTCCTACCTCTGTAATTTGTCCAATAAATGCATTTGTCCAATAAATGTTCTCTTACAGAAATAAATAAAAATAAATGAAAAAGAGTCTGTATCATCTATAACCAATTTTTTTTGTTTCTTACTTCCATTCCCCTCACAATGCATATTCCAGTTATCTTCTTCCCCAACTTCCCCCGACATTTCCTTTACAATTCCTCACACTGATCACTTAACGGTGGAGTATCTTTCTCTTTTGAAATAGGACTTTAAAGCTTAAAGGATAAATTGCTTCCTTTGCAAAAGTAAGCTCAAGCTGTGATAAGTGAATTCACATTTTGTTTCCACTGTATACTTAGTGTCTGTCACATCAGTACATATTTGTTGAATCAATGAATTAATTTTTTCTCAAAAATCTGAAACTGGTCACAGCGCGGTGGCCACTGCCATTTGGTTACAGAGCCCAGTCTCTGTCCCTAGCAACCAGCGTAAGGTCTGAGAAGGCCCCGAGCACCCTCAGTGAGGGCCAGCCCAGGGTGTGTATGCGCATTTCCAGTTACTGCGGTACCAACAGACCGGGGGACTCGATTAAAGAAGCTGAAGAAATTAGCCAAAGAACATATATCATAGCCCATAACACAGACAAGTGATGTGATGGCCAAGAGGGAAGGAGGGGCAGAGGCTGGGTGGAGTTGGGGACATGTGTAATAGTGTCAACAATAAAAATAAAGGTTAAAAAATATATATATACCAACAGGCAGCCAGAAAACGAGTAAAGGACGGGGACGAGCAACGAAGAATCCGAGCCTGAGGTTTACACAGAACAAACACCCAGGACAAGATGGCGCCCTCCGCTCGGAACGGGAGCAGGGATAACATCCACGCGGGAGAAGCGTGCACACGCCCGGGCTCGCCTCCGGCTACGTTCGGTGGGACATCCAATGAGAGCTGTAGTTAGACCCCACCCCTATTTTCCGCCACTCCCTGGGCACATGCGCTCCAGGCGCTCAGCCGGGTGCCAGCTGCGCAGGCGCAAGAGGCCCCTCCTCTCACGCAACTGACGCAAGGAGACTGTAATCGTTTCGCAGTTTATCCCGTGTGACCTTGAGTCTTAGCTGCCTCCGAGGACCAGGGCTGTCTAAGGTTGTTGCCTTTATATTTCTCTTAAACCCCTCGCCTCTCACTGAGCCCGTACCTGCCACAGCCAGAACTGAAGGACGCACTTTTTCAGCTATCATGCTGCGGAGCGTATTGGCCGTACGCACTTCCTCCGGCAGCGGCGGTCAGGTAGTCTCTGGTCAGGCAGTGCAGGCAGCGCCTCAGCGGAAGAGCGGGCCTCCAGACTCCAGCGACCAACCCCCGCCCTCCCCACCCCACGTGGTTGGAGGTTTCCAGAAGCGTTCCCACCGCCGCGCAGCGCAGCGCAGCTCCCGGCTGTCCGAGTGACTGTTTGTGGCCTCGTACTCTCACCGTTTAGCCGCCATGATAAGCGCCAGCCGAGCCGCGGCATCCCGTCTCGTCGGCGCTGCAGCCTCCCGGGGCCCCACGGTCTCCCGCCACCAGGTAAGAAACTTCCAGGCCTTCCCCGAGGGGCTCACGGCTCACGGTCTTGGGCCTTGGAGCTGCAGGCCACGCGCCCTTTGGGGTCAGAATCCTCTCGGAGAGATCAGGTGGGAAGAAAGGTAACGGGCCTTCTGCAATCAGCGCTGCCGATTCAAGGCCCATTTCAGGTTTTATCTCGGTGTCTCGAGCCCTGCTGAGTCACACCCCTTGCCAGCGCGGGGTCTTATTTCACGAAGTAGTAGGTAGTGGTCCTGACGACCCGTTTTGTGGCTGATTAAACAGGTTTGAGCTTGGGGGCGAGGGATGCAATTCTAGTTAGGAGGGAACCGCTCTTCAGGTTTGTATTCTCACCAACGAGTCGGAGACGACTGCTCTTCTGTAAGATACATGTGTGCAAGGACCCCGCTGCAAAGATGAAATGAAGCAAGAACACGCCTTAATAAATCCAGAATCGAGTTCCCGTTCTTTTGCTTAGGAATGTTTGTGTAGTTAGTTCCCCCACATTTTGGGGTTAAGATTGTCCTCTGTTATTTCAAAAAAATGTAACCATGGTGCTTGTTACCACGTACGATCAAAAGCCTACATCTTTGAAGAACTGGAATTGTCTTCCTGGGGTTAAAGAAAGGCTTGGAAGTAGCCTAAAATTAGGTCGTAACAAAGGTCTTTTCTTTGATCCTGGTTGGAGGTTACTCCTGGGAAAAAAATTTTTTTTCTAAGTTGACTCCACAAGATTTCTAATTCTATCTCTTTAAAGCAGTTGCTTGGCAAGATCAGGGTAAATGTTTCTAAATAAACTTATACCTGTAATACATACGTATATGTAGGGCTTTATTCAGCTTGCTGTTTCAGTACCGCAATGCCTCTTATACATGAAACGCTTCATCATTTCAGTATATTTTATACATGATAGCCACTCAGTTAAGTAGAATGAGAGTTCAAGACTTTCAGAAGAATAATTGGAACAAGTTCAAGTTTTCATATGTAATAATGGCTGATGTAACTGTTTTTTCTTTTTTAGGATGGCTGGAATGGCCTTAGTCATGAGACTTTTAGAATTGTCTCAAAGCGGGACTATGCGTAAGTGTAACTTTATTTCCTTTGAGAGATAAATTCTAAACCCCCGAGCAGTGGTCTCTAACTTTGTGATTAATGATTCTGTTCAGGAAAAAATGACACATCTATATTTTCAGATTGTGTAATGTGCCACTATTCCCACAGTATCCAATATTTTCTTCTTATGTATTCCTGTAACCATTTTGGAGATCACTATTACAATGATAGCTATAGCATTGTTTTAAATGTTTTACAGATCAGAAGCAATCAAGGGAGCAGTTGTTGGTATTGATTTGGGTACTACCAATTCCTGTGTGGCCGTTATGGAAGGTAAACAAGCAAAGGTGAGCATGACTTGTTCTGGGTCACAATTGCATGGTGCTGATAATTGAATGGATTTGACTTCCAAGGATTTAGGTGTGTCTTCTTGGACTACTAAATTACCATTGGGATGGCTTACAGATAGATTACAGATTACTTCTGTTATCAGTCCCAAGTGGAGCTCCACATAACACATGGGCTGCAACCTAAGTAAAGCATCTTAGGAGATTCCTATTATGGTAGCTATTCTTCCAGAAGTTTCCTTACTCTTTTTATGACACTTTTATTCCCACTAGGTTCTTGATATTTAGAGCACCTGAGATTCTTGAATTGTTTCTTGGCAATTTTTATATGCCTGAAACTTTTTAGCCATTACCAAAGAAATTGAGAAATGGATTTAATTCTTCTAGAAGGAAAGATTACCTTGTCCTTACATTGACTATGAAAGCTCTGATTTATATTTATTCTGGTTTTCTTTCTGTTGTTTCAAAATAAAGATATTTTGAACATCCACTATTCTTGAGCATTTATGTTGTGAGTTGACATCTGTTTTGTCTTAAATGATTAATACAAAGACAGGGGTGGTCACTGGAACCTCGTTCTCTGTCTTGCTTTGGGTGTTTTAGGTGCTGGAGAATGCTGAAGGTGCCAGAACCACCCCTTCAGTTGTAGCCTTTACAACAGATGGTGAGCGACTTGTTGGCATGCCTGCCAAGCGACAGGCTGTCACCAACCCAAACAACACATTCTATGCTACCAAGCGTCTTATTGGCCGGCGATATGACGACCCTGAAGTCCAGAAAGACATGTGAGTAATTACAAAAGCACAGTTATTTGCGAAGGCCACACAAAAGAATCTTTTAGCAAGTTCCCTTGAGCACATTAGTAATTTTATGTGTCCCTGGGGCAAGACCTCTCCTGCCAAAAGGATATCTCCTTCAAAAAATTTATTTTTGCCTCCACAGATTAGGTCTTTGCTGTGTATAGATGTGGTATATGAAGATTTGGCTAGTCATTCCTAGGCCATGTAAATTGGTGTTAAATTCGTAAGGCAGATAGTGGCATGTGCTGATCAGATAGTTTCCAAGGTTTGTGTTGTGGCATGTTATCAATGCTTCATTACTTTATATGGCCAAATAATATTCCATTGTCTGGATATATACATTTTGTTTAGCCATTTATGTTAGTGGACATTAAGTTTGCTTTCCCCCTTTTTTTCTTGACTTTAAAGAGAGGGCTAGAGAGATAGAACCATTGATCAGCTGCCTCTTGCACAACTGGGGATTGAACTTGCAACCTGGGCATGTGCCCTGACTGGGGATCCAACCGGTGACCTCTTGGTTCATGGGTCGATGCTCAACCATGAGCCACACCAGCCGGGCCACTTTTTAGCTATTATGAATAATGCTGCCACAGGTTTTTGTGTGAACGCATGTTTTCATATCTCCTGGCTAGATACTTAGTAATGGAATTTCTGGGTCCTATAAGTGATAACTATAATCATTTTCCAAAGCCCCTGCTTAAGTTTTTTGTTTGGTGGGAAGTAGAGAATGTTTGGGTTTCATCAGGGTGTTTTGACATGTTAATGTTTACTTTCTTAAGACTTTCATTAAATTCATTTCTGAAGTTCTCATTGACCATGGATTTCTGGGGATGGGAGGGTGGATATTCATGGTAGATTGCACTGCCATGTTTTTTCAAATACAATTTTTGTGTCTTGCAGTAAAAATGTTCCCTTTAAAATTGTCCGTGCCTCCAATGGTGATGCCTGGGTTGAAGCTCATGGAAAACTCTATTCTCCAAGTCAGATTGGAGCGTTTGTGTTGATGAAGATGAAAGAGACTGCAGGTGAGATGTTTAGTTCACGTCTGGGAAAGTATCAAGAACTGGGTGATTTATCTGAGATCACTAGCTTTTATACCCCAGTGTCCCTTGGATGAGTTTGGTGGCTTTTATACAGAAAACCTAGGAATGGCAAAACTCTTCATACTATTCTCTGCAGATTGAATACATCTTCCAAATTTTCCTAATGGTGGCTTTCTTGTTCCTTTTTTCCAGTAGGGGAGTAGTATTTTGAAAGCCAAAAGATGACACATAAGCTTTTGTCTGTTAGTTAGGTAAAAGTTTAGAACTTCCCATTGATGAAACTAGTAGTCATTTTAAGTCATTCTAGTTGTTGAACTTTCACTGAAGTGTTAGAGGTGAGGTCTTGGTTTGTAATTATTATCTTCAGTTGGAGTATTTTCCTACAAGGTCTCTACATGTTAGGTCTTAGCATGCTGAAAAACTGGTGTGTGCTGTTTGTGGCTCCAAAAGGATGATATAGGTTGTTAGGTTACATTAGTAATTCTGTTACCTATTTCAACTGACAATTGCATGATTGGATTCATTCCTTGATTCTTTTCCAGAAAATTACCTGGGGCATACAGCAAAAAATGCTGTGATCACAGTCCCAGCTTATTTCAATGACTCACAAAGACAGGTGAGTCAATTAGCATTTTTATTTAGGAAATTCGTGGTATTGCGGACACAAAGGTGGAAAATGCTTTTTTCTTTTTTAGGCCACTAAGGACGCTGGTCAGATAGCTGGACTGAATGTGCTTCGGGTGATTAATGAACCCACAGCTGCTGCTCTGGCCTATGGTCTAGACAAATCGGAAGATAAAGTGTAAGTCTATATAATAAACTCCATCAAGACTTATCCCAAGTCATCATTTTGATTTCTTAGTGATTGATTCTTGTATTTAGACTAAAAATATACTGCCTTGATGTTCTGCAAGGCTGTACAATCTGTTTTTCATTCATTTCAAGACATTTTATTTATTTACTATTTTCCCCTAAGTACTGGTCTAATATAATAGGGTCATTCCCTCTCCTCCAAAAGAGTGGTTTTGCTTTTAAGTGAATTTATTCATTTCAACTGTATGTATACTTCACATGTTAGGGCCATATGTTAATACAAATGTCACACAATTATCAAATTTCATAATAATTAGACTTTGGGGAAAATAGGCAAGTTTATTTGGTTATTGAAATGTATATTGGCATAGGTTCCACCATGTGCGAGTCAGATATGTTTCCAAGGATTATCCATGTTGTATCATTACTTTTGTTTCTTAAGGCCTTCCTTTTTTTCTTTCTAGCATTGCTGTATATGATTTGGGTGGTGGAACTTTTGATATTTCTGTCCTGGAAATTCAGAAAGGAGTATTTGAGGTAAAGTCCACCAATGGAGACACTTTCTTAGGTGGTGAAGACTTTGACCAGGCCTTGCTACAACACATTGTGAAGGAGTTTAAAAGAGAGGTTAGTTACTGGTGTGGTTAATCTGTAGACATCGGGATAGTGAAAATTTCCTTATTCAGATAGCTGCCCTGAATAGAGCACTAAATTTTTTTGCCCTGAGTAGAACACTGGAATGTTTGTGTTTCAGTTGAAAGGTATGGCACTCTTTGTACAATATTGAAAAAAGAATAATGGGAACTCCTTTTTTTGAGCTAGACTCCTACGGTTGAAAGAACTGAGATCAGTTCTGCCCTCTGACTCCAGGCATAGATAGCCCTTTTAGAATAGGTTTTCTTTTCCCTACAGAATTTTAAAGGGAAGAAGTAACTTATGCTTGTTTATAAAGTTATGGCTCTATTTTGACTTGTTAGCGGCGTATCACTGCAATTTAAGAGTATTTATCACCTCATTAATACTAGCATTAATGTCTTCACTTTGTAGACGGGAGTTGATTTGACCAAAGACAACATGGCACTTCAAAGAGTTCGGGAAGCTGCTGAGAAGGCTAAGTGTGAACTCTCCTCATCTGTGCAGGTGAGACATGGACAAATCCCAGCAGTCTTGATGGATCTTTTCAGCCTGAGCTTACTGGAATAGCATATTTTAATTGTCTTACCGTTTGCTGATTGGTGGTAAAAACCTTTCCGTGAGCAAAGGAGCAGGTGTTGTGTGTGTGTGTTAATGGATGACCTAAATTTGTTAACCATCCAAATCAGAGGTTATGTGTACTGGAGCTAAAATCTAGACTAGCAGTGTGCAAAACTATAATTGTTACCCTGTAAATACCCGGAGACTCAGCACTGCTGTCTTCACTTAACTCAAGATACCTCTTTGTGTGGGTCTCTAAGTTTCTCCTTTAATTTGAATCACCGATCTAGAAAGTGAGCTATGAAGGCTAGGGTTTATGCACCTGAGCAAGTTTTTCCCTCTGGGCATCAGATTTGCTCAGCATCTGTTTTAAGGTGTCAGCCTATCCTGCTTCATTTCAGAGAGATGAAGCTTCACTTTGCTTTAATAACCAAGAATAGAAATGTAGAAAGTATGGTAGATCCGGGTCAGAGACGAAACAAGGTGAAAGGCAAGAGATTTAATTTCAGGTTCTTAGGTGGCAGAGAAACAGAGCCTGTGACTACTTTTTTTAGTTTGATTACCAATGGGAGGAGAAGAGGTATCAAACTTGAGTCAAACCTGGAATTTTTTTTTTTAATTGATTTTTTGCAGAGAGGAAGGGAGAGGGATAGAGAGTTAGAAACATCGATGAGAG
>NW_005370597.1:1058575-1077521 GCF_000412655.1 Myotis brandtii | reverse complement strand
AAAATATATTTTATTGATTTTTTACAGAGAGGAAGGGAGAGGGATAGAGAGTTAGAAACATCAATCAGCTGCCTCCTGCACACCCCTTACTGGGGATGTGCCCTCAACCAAGGTACATGCCCTTGACCGGAATCGAACCCAGGACCTTTCAGTCCGCAGGCCGACGCTCTATCCACTGAGCCAAACCGGTTACGGCATGGAATTTTTTTTTAAGTAGCTATGAGGAATGACAAAGTTGTACAAAGTCACCCATGATGATGATGATGTTGCTTTGTTTCCTGCTATCATACAGAGTGGCAGAACTTTGCAACATGATGGGTTAGGGTTGAAATATTGCAGTCTGCCAGAGAATAGCTTATAATTCTTCCCAGGGGTCTGACACTTTTTGGAGGGGAAGGTTGGTTGGTTTTTATGTGGCTGTACAGTAAGTCCTCACTTGATATCATCAATAGGTCCTGTGAGTTTTAAGCAAAATGTTGTATAAGGAAACCAGTTTTTCATAGGCTATTTGGTAAATTCCTATGACATCTCATCGATGTTATAACAAAATGTTACTCAAAGACCTGCTGTATCCTATTGATAGGCATTAGGATTATTTTTTTTCTCAGCATTTTGTCATTATAGCAAGGTATATTGAGCATCCTTGTACATTAATGTTTGTGCGTGTGTGATTATAAACCTTTAGGATAAATTCTGAGAAACGCTACCCTTGTTCGTGTAGTTTAGTGTGTTGTGGGAGGTGGACGTTATTTAGAACATTATGTAAAATGTCAAGCCAGAAGTAATGTAAAGAAAGGTTAAGAGTGGCTCTACAAGTAGACTCTTGGGGTTCAGGTCCTATTTCATCACTTAGCAGTGTGACCTTGGGTGAATGACTTAACATTTCCATTCTTTTTTTTAAAAATATATTTTATTGATTTTTTACAGAGAGGAAGGGAGAGGGATAGAGAGTTAGAAACATCAATCAGCTGCCTCCTGCACACCCCTTACTGGGGATGTGCCCTCAACCAAGGTACATGCCCTTGACCGGAATCGAACCTGGGACCCTTGAGTCCGCAGGCCGACGCTCTATCCACTGAGCCAAACCGGTTAGGGCTTAACATTTCCATTCTATAAAATGCAGATAATAGTGCTACTTTTCCTCTTAGAATTTCAAGGATTACTAAATTCATACATACATGTAACATGCTTAGAACGTGTAGTAATAAATACTCTGAATGTAAGTTATTAATGTACGAAAAAGGCAAAGTTAGATTTATATTAGAGGAACCTGACAGTTGAAAGAGGTGTTGGACATAGCAAGGAGACGTCTGAAAGATGAGTTAATTAGGAAATGCTGAATTAATCAAGTATGCAGTGCTGAGAAGGGGTCAGTGTGGCTGAAGTGCAGACAGGCATGGGACAGGAGGCTAGAGCTCTAGCTTTATAGATTTGTTTTGGTATCTGTTCTGAGTATAAACCAGTAAAAACTTTGTGTGGGGGCAATAACATGGTCAGATTTGGGTTTATGAGAAAGCACTTTGGCCGATAGAGCAGTTTTATTTTCAGTGGGGAAGGGTTCTGTGGCAGAAGGCAACCTGAGTGGATGTGGGAAATCCCTGGGAGGTTATTGTAGCACATCAGTTGGTAAGAGAGAGGACTGATAGTGAAAGATACTTGGATTTGAGGAAAATGAAGGACAAAACTGTGATGAACTGATTTTATAGAGTTGAGAGTCCTGGAGTTTTGCATATAGAACTACACTAAAACAGTAGCCACTTGTGGATATTTAAAATTAAATACAAATTTTAAATTATGTTCCTCAGTTGTGCTAGCTGTATTTCAGGAGCTCAGCCATAAGTGGCTAGTGGCTGCTGAATTGGACAACGCAGATTTTAGAACATTGCTGGTGTCACAAAAAGTTCTATTGAATCATATTGGTTTGGATGATGAAATTCTATTTTCTAATTCGGATTATTGACATTTTGCAAAGAAAGAAGGAAATTGTCAATGGTATTCTTTTTTTTTTTTAATATATTTCATTGATTTTTTACAGAGAGGAAGGGAGAGAGATAGAGAGAAACATCGATCAGCTGCCTCCTGCACATCTCCCACTGGGGATGTGCCCGCAACCAAGGTACATGCCCCTGACCAGAATCGAACCCGGGACCCTTCAGTCCGCAGGCCGACGCTCTATCCACTGAGCCAAACCGGTTTCGGCATCAATGGTATTCTTTAAGGCAAAACCCAGTAACACTGTTTCTACAGAAGATGTGTTAACTCTCATATTAAGCATTTAATAGTCCCAGTACTTTACCCGAGGAAACGTTTAAGGATTTGCTCCCCTCAGTCTTTAATCCCTGCGGGCCTTGCTTTGATGTGAAGTTAGAGGAGAGGCATAAGGTAATTCTGTTCCCGGGGGTCCACCCCTAGGACATCTGTTTCAACATGTTCAGTGATGAGCTTTTTTTGGTCTAACTATTCTTCCTTTTTTAAAAAAATATATTGATTTCAGAGGAAGTGAGAGGGAAAGAGATAGAAACATCAATGATGAGAGAATCATGGATCGGTTGCCTCCTGCATGTCCCCTACTGGGGATTGAGCCCGCAACCTGGGCATGTGCCCTGACCAGGAATTGAACTGTGACCTCCTGGTCCATAGGTCAATGCTCAACCAGTGAGCCACGTTGGGCAGGTCTAAATATTTTTAATCCATGCCTTATTGGGATTTGGGGTTTATTAAATATTGGATACTACATGGTCTGATTGTGGCCATGTTAGCAGCTCTCTGTGGATATGATGGCAGTAAAGTCAGTCCTTATAGTTAAAGAGCATCTCTGTTGTTCATAGCTTTCTAATCGTCTTCCTGAAACATAAAGCCCTGGCTTGGTGTCAGGTTATTTGGTTCAGAGCATATCTTGGATGTGGTGGTGGTGTTTTTAACTACCATATGTGGAGTTTTTTAAAACTTGGTGGAAAAAACAGTAGTGTAATTCTTTTTCCTTTAAAAAAATATTTTTTATTGATTTCAGAGAGGAAGGGAGAGGGAGAAAGAGATAGAAACATCAATGAGAATCATTGATTGGCTGCATCCTGCATGCCCCACATTAGGGATTGAGCATGTAACCCAGGCATGTACCTGATGGGGAATTGAACTGTGACCTCCTGGTTCGTAGGTCTATGCTCAGCTACTGAGCTACACTGGCCAGGCTGTAGTATGGTTCTTAATGTACAGGGTGGGGCAAAGGTATGTTTACAGTTGTTTGTATAGAAAATATAGTAAATAATAATATAGGAATGAACTGTTTCGTGTACTCACAACTATAAATGTAATTTTGCCCTACCCTATATATTTAGTGGTAGAATATTTCTTGGCTTTTTCCTGCTTCTCTCCTCTGATCTTCATTGTTTAATAATAAAATTCTGAAGTGTTTTTACCTTTGGAGAGATAAGAGTTGGACTCTTTAAGAGTCACTGTGTTTGGTAGCTGTTCCTTTAAAGTAGGTGTGACCACTGTGGCATTCAAAGTCTTCCTGTCCTATAGTATTTATTGAATAAAGAAACTTGCCCTAACCAGTTTGGCTCAGTGGATAGAGCGTCAGCCTGTGGACTCAAGGGTCCCAGGTTCGATTCCGGTTAAGGGCATGTACCTTGGTTGCGGGCACATCCCCAGTGGGGAGTGTGCACGAGGCAGCTGATCGATGTTTCTAACTCTCTATCCCTCTACCTTCTTCTCTGTAAAAAAATCAATAAAATACATTTTTTTAAAAAAAGAAAGAAACTTCACCACTACTGATCTCCCTGCTTCCTTTGCAGACTGACATCAACTTGCCATATCTTACAATGGATGCATCTGGACCTAAGCATTTAAATATGAAGCTGACCCGGGCTCAGTTTGAGGGGATTGTCGCTGAGCTAATCAGGAGGACCATCGCCCCATGCCAAAAAGCTATGCAAGATGCAGAAGTCAGCAAGAGTGACATAGGAGAAGTGATTCTTGTTGGTGGCATGACTAGAATGCCCAAGGTATGGATGGATCCATGGAATTCTCAACATGGCAAGCAGAAAGGACCTGCATGTTTTCTGGGGGGAGACAAATGGCTTATGTGTAGGGATATGAATATGTGGCCTTTCTTCCATGGTAATCCAGAAAGGATGAATTTGTGCTTTAACTGAAGAGTTCTTTTCAGCCTCTTTTTTAAATTCAAGGATATAAGAAAAAGAATTAGGAAGGGCAAAATGTCCTTGGGGTGGTGACTGGGAGGATTCTGAACTTCAGTCTTGAAGAATTTTTAGGAATGAACATGAGGTCAGAGATAGCTTAAAACCTTGATACTACCCTGGCCGGTGTGGTTCAGTTGGTTGGGCACCATCCTGTGCACTGAAAGTTTGCTGGTTTGATTCTCAGGTAGAGCATATGCCCAGGTTGATGTTTCTCTCCTTTCTTCTCTAAAAAATCAGTTAAAAAGTATATGTATTAAAACCTTGACACTAACTGGCCTCTGTGGAATAATTTTGGACATGTGTCTTTACAGCATAGTATTTAAGGCTTTTAATTAATTGTAACTCTTCAACAGATTTGTGCAATGATGCATTCTATTCATCAACACATCATTCTGAAAAGACAGGTGTGTAGAAAGTTAATGACTGAGCACGGAAACTGTTGAAGATGCAATTCTTTATGACTTTCATGGAATTATCTTGGGCCTTGATATTAAATTTTCAAGTATGTGGGCTTAGGAAAATATGCACAGAATAAATCTGGAGAGAAAACAAGAGGCTTTGGACCTGGATGATTCTGTTAGAAATATCCTAGATGCTATTTAAATAGCACTTTTCCCTAGCATTATTTAGAAAAGGAGGGAAGAGCATGTCCCATGTTAGCACCACTGTTGTCATGGTATGATCTCTGCACTGCTTCCTTTTAGTTGGTTTTTAGTTGATATGTAGATCAGCTACCTCCTGCATGCCTCCTACCGGGAATCAAACCCATAACCTTTCTGTATAACAGACAATGCTCAACCAACGGAGCCATACCAACCAGGGCTACACCATTTCTAATGCAATGTATTGTATGGGAAACCAGATAACAAACTTAGACTAATTCTTCCCAAATTTAACGGGCTATGAATGACATATGTGAGTAAAGTATATGAGTGTTACCTACATAATATACTCAGATCATTAACAAGAATTCAACTATGAAATACTAGTAATTTGAGTGAAATTCTTGGATCTGAAGCAACTTGTCCTGCGATTTGTTATGGTCTTGGGACAGGTGTGTTCTCTTCCCCCATCTTGGGCAATTAGTTGCTTTGAGTAGTGGGTGACAGGTTCTTTTTTCTTGGTGCTCAGGTTCAGCAGACTGTGCAGGATCTCTTTGGCAGAGCCCCAAGTAAAGCTGTCAATCCTGATGAGGCTGTGGCCATGGGAGCTGCCATTCAGGGAGGTGTCTTGGCTGGTGATGTCACAGATGTGCTGCTACTGGATGTCACTCCCCTTTCTTTGGGTATTGAGACTCTGGGAGGTGTATTTACCAAACTTATTAACAGGAACACCACTATTCCAACCAAGAAAAGTCAGGTAAGAGCCTCCCCTTTCTACCTTGTCACAGAGATTACTAGGTTCTGTGAGGGATGTGATCGGAGCCATTTTTGTGAACTTTTCCTAGAAAACTTCACTCTTTAACTTACCAAAAGAAACCTCATCATTTGGGACTAAATTCTCTATATTCTTCTGTTCTCAAAGGCAATAAAAAGAATGGCCTGACCAAGACAGTGCAATGAGCTTCTATTATGGGTGAATGATGGGTGTCCTGCGATGCCAGGCAGGGCTATTTGGACAGTGACTTGGGTCTTTGGATTAAGAATGATGTCTTGACTTTTCTAATTTTGATGTTTTTATGAAAAACTGGCTATTGCTGTATTTGTGCTGTGATGTATTGTCAACACATCATTCTGAAGAAAAGTATGTGGTGACGTCCTGTGACTGAGCACAAAATGCATGTCCTATCTCTGACCTGTTTCCCCAAATGAGCATGTTTCAACATCTCATTTTTTTGGCACTTTCTCTTGAGGCCTTCTGTGCCAATGCTGCATCTTTTTACAGTGCGTTTGCTTAGAGAAACAATAGCTATTGGGTTCCCTTTTGCTGTGCTAATCCTACTCCTGTTCCCAGCAAAAGACATAAGCCTTTGTTCTGAAAATTGTGTACATTAGGACTCTTCCAGTATTACAGTGTGAGTTTCTTTGGCTTGTCCTCTGTGTAAGGGGAGTAGTTTAATTAGATAGCCAACCCAGAAAGTTTCTTTTTCCCTAGGTGTTTTCTACAGCCGCTGATGGTCAGACTCAGGTGGAGATTAAAGTGTGCCAGGGTGAGAGAGAGATGGCTGGAGACAACAAACTTCTTGGACAGTTTACTTTGGTAGGTACTGGGAATCCTAAATATGCTCCTCATTCTTTTTTATTGTACAGTTAGACTATATTTCAACCCCTATTAATATTACTATAAATTGCTGAAACACAGGTAGTCTGTTATCTTAACATAGTGTACACACAAATTCTGCAACTGAAGAGCCCTTGGCTTCAATTTTTACCTGAAAGCCTTGCTTGTGCCTTAGGAACTTTAAGAATATTATAAATATACTAGAGGCCCAGTGCATGAAATTCGGGGGTGGTGGGGAGAGTGATCCCTCCCTTCAGTCTGGCCTGTGCCCTCTTGCAGTCTGGGACCCCTTGCTCCTTAACACTTGGCTTGCTGCTCCTTAGTGCTGCTGCAGAGGCAGGAGAGGCTCCCACTGCTGCACTCGCCAGCCGTGAGCCCAGCTTCTGGCTGAGCGGCCCCTCCCCCTGTGGGAGCGCACTGACCACCAGGGGGTAGCTCCTGCGTTGAATCAACTAGTTGTTCCGCCATAACGGTTGCTTAGGCTTTTATTATATAGAGTAGAGGCCTGGTGCACGGATTCGTGCACTGGTGGGGTCCCTCAGCCTGGCCTGCGCCCTCTCACAATCTGGGACCCCTTGGGGGATGTTGGACTGTGGGTTTCAGCCAGATCCCTGCAGGCTAGGCTGCACCACCGCAGCTATGCTTGCCAGTCATGGGCCCAACGGCTGGCTGAGTGGCCCCTCCCCCTGTGGGAGCACACTGACCACCAGGGGGCAGCTCCTGTGTTGAACATCTGCCCTGTGTTGGTGAGTGCACATCATAGCGTTTGGTTGTTCAGGCTTTTATATATATAGATAGAAGATATAAGACAGGGAAGTGTTCATAGATAGTGCTAATTAGGAGAAATTTTTGGTTACTAATTTAAGAGACATTTGATATTATTGACTTCTAATTAGTATTGCTTACTGGTTCTTGGTGAGATGAACAGTAATGAGATTTGCTATTATTCATTGTGTCCCCAAGTACATAATAATTATGATTACTTGCTATAATCAGCCTTTATTGGTATAAGCCCTGTTTATTTCAGGTAGCAATGAAGTACTACCTGAAGTACTTTACTTATAAACCTGTTTTTGTACATTTAAGTGAAACTATAGCTGGTTCCTCCCTGGAACCAAGTGACTTGTTCCACAGAAGAATGTATAGGTTTGAAACTAGAGCACTGCACCTCTTTGTGAGAAGAGCTTAATCTGTGTATTTACTTACTTACTTTAGATTGGAATCCCCCCAGCCCCACGTGGAGTCCCTCAGATTGAAGTTACATTTGACATTGATGCCAATGGGATTGTACATGTTTCTGCCAAAGATAAGGGTACAGGACGCGAGCAGCAGAGTAAGTGTTCTTATTTATCAGACTGTTAGGATGAGGTAAGAGGCCTTGGAATTTCTTTCTGTTGGGAACTAGACCCTCTAGGTTGTGCATATCTTTTTCTAGCTTCGGGAGAATGAGTACTCTTTGCCCCTTTTCTCAATTATCAGATTCACATTAACAGATGTGTTTATTCCCCCAAATAGGCAAGCACTGAGCCTCTGGATTGCTGAGCTTATTAAAGTTTTGGGGGATTGGCAGGATAGTTGGTCTTTGTGTATATCAGACCTTTGTTTCCTTCTGTCTATTATAGGACAGTAGGGTATTCCTCTTCGTAATTTACATCAAGATTGGCTATTCTGAGCAGGCGTATTGTTTTTCTCAATACAAATAGAGGGTGAGATAAATAATTTTACCAGGGAAGTAACAAAATGCTTTCTTTTCACTGTAGTTGTGATCCAGTCTTCTGGTGGGTTAAGCAAAGATGATATTGAAAATATGGTTAAGAACGCAGAGAAGTATGCTGAGGAAGACAGGCGAAAGAAGGTGATTGGTACTTTCTGTCTTTTCAGCTGGGAGATGAAAGTAGGAGTTTAGACATTTATCTTTGATCTTCTATCTTCTGATACCCTCAATCTATCCCCTTTCCCCCTTTGTTGTAACTTATGTAGAATGCCTTTATTTATTCCAAGTCTTCCTATATTGATTTTTGTTATAAAAATTCAGCTAAAATCTTTCACAGACATCAGACTAGCTCACACCAACCACAGTGATTTCTCCCCCTTACTGTTTTTACTCTAACTATATGTAGCAGTCAGCATGTTGTCTTTCTCAGTGAGGACTTTCAGCCAACCAATTGGGAAGTCTTCAATTTCTAATGTCTCTTAGGAACGAGTTGAAGCAGTTAATATGGCTGAAGGAATCATCCATGATACAGAAAGCAAGATGGAGGAATACAAGGACCAACTGCCTGCTGATGAGGTGAGCCCTCTTTTATAATACAATAGTTCAAGAAGTTGGGAGGCATTGTCACCAATGTCAATGAAGTTTGTCTGTGTGGGTCTTGATTGGAATTTAGTTTTTAAAAAATGTTTCTGAATATTACGGCTTCATGTAATAGGATAAGAAAACCCCAAAAAGTGAGGGCTTTGTTTTGTTTTGTTTTTAAGTGCAACAAACTAAAAGAGGAGATTTCCAAAATGAGAGAGCTCCTGGCTCGAAAAGATAGTGAAACTGGAGAAAACATAAGGCAGGCAGCATCTTCCCTTCAGCAAGCATCATTGAAGCTCTTCGAAATGGCATACAAAAAGGTACAAGGACTGAAGGGTGTTTTGCTCAATGACTTATTTTCCTTCTCATCTGATCTTAATATAACTGCTCTTGATGACTCACTGATGGCTCCCTACATCGCCATTTTATAGAACTGGGCGTGTTGAAAATATCCTTCCTTCTTGACTCTACTTTGTGAGGGAGGTCAAAGGGAAGGAGTCACAGAAACCACCAATAGTGTACTGGGAGGGTGGGGGTGGGATAGGTGGGATATGGCTCCAGAGAGCAAGCTATCAGACTTAACATTAAATGAGTGACTGTCAAATGTTTTCTTAACAGATGGCCTCTGAGCGAGAAGGCTCTGGAAGTTCTAGTGCTGGGGAACAAAAGGAAGATCAAAAAGAGGAGAAACAGTAATAACAGTAAACTTTGGAGCCAAAAGGACAACATATGGCGCTTGGGAGTGAAGGGACTTCCTGAGCAGAAATGGGCAGACTTCGTCTTTTACTGTGTTTTTGCAGTATTCTATATATAATTCCCTTAATATGTAAATTTAGTGACTTAGCTAATGATCATTTAATGAGTGGTAATTCCAACAGTAACAAAGCTCACAATGTTCTGTCTGTCCCTAGCCTATCATTTTTTAGCTGCACGAAAAGGGAAGGTGATGATTTATTGATTGTAAAGACTTAACATTGTTTTGTGCTGAAATACCTCTATTTCCAAGGGGTGAAACCATCCCACACACAACAATGAAGGTAGTCAGACCTGGAATAAAACCAACTGGGGATTTAAGACACTCAACTGCCATACCAGCCTGTGTGTATACATGGGATCCTTCAACTGAGGCCTTGCAAGACAAGCCTGTTGTGTCACATTCAGAGGTAGAGCAGGGGAAGCTAAGCTATTTATGTTAGGTACAGCTTTTAAACAAGGTAATAAGGCTCCCTAATTTTCCTATGGCACACTTTTATAGCTACCTTCTGGCCTTTGGCACCTGTACCCTGGATTATTCTTTTTGATCCATTCTGGATTTTTTTTAAAAATAAATATGAAAAGCATCTTGATCTCTTGTTTGTGAGGGGTGAGGCTAAGTACAACTCTGGGTCTGAGGTTTTTTTGTTGATTTCTTTTAGCTCCATCTTTTATTTGGAATGTTAAAAGTCTAGATCTCTATCTAGCATGAAAACAGGCTACTATTTTCAGGTTGCTTTCAGTTCTAAGTAGCTGTATATAAATCTAGTAGTAAACCCTAAGTTACAAGTTTAATGGCTCAATAATGTTAGGTACTGGTAATTACCATATTTGCTTTCACCCTCAGCACATGGCTAGTCTTATCTTAAATTATGATGTAGTTCTGATTACCACGTGCTGACAACTTCAGAAGCAGAAAGGTGACTGCATCTTTCTTATATCTAAGTGTTAAGAATTTTTCCCCAAAAGTCTCCCAAGAGAAGATTTATCGTATGTCATTCCTGCAGGATTCATAGGGCTTAGATCCCATCAGAGGTCATGCCTTTTAATTTGTGGTGATATTTAGAAATGAAACTCATAAATACTTTAAAACTCAATACAATGAGCCTCTGGATGGGTAAGCTCAGTTGGTTAAGGTGTCTTTCCAGTAGGCCAAGGTTGTAGGTTCAAATTACAGTTGGGGTCTATACAAGAAGTATCCAATGAATGCATGAATAAGTGGAACAACAAATTGATGTTTCTCTCTTCCTCTCAAATCATTTTTTAAAAATTAATACAGTACTGTAATGTGAAGGACATTGTTTACATGATAATTACATTCCTGGAAAATTCGTCATTGACAGCCATGTAAATACTTTCTTGAGATTCTCGTAAAAAATAAATTCTAGGTTCAACTTCTCAGCCAGATGGACACTTGGTGGGAAACTTGTGGCCCTGTGCAATAATTTATGAAGGATTGTTTTGTGGCATGTTATTGTTAGACTAGGGCAGTGATGGCGAACCTATGATACGCGTGTCAGAGGTGACACGTGAACTCATTTTTTTGGTTGATTTTTCTTTGTTAAATGGCATTTAAATATATAAAATAAATATCAAAAATATAAGTCTTTGTTTTACTATGGTTGCAAATATCAAAAAATTTCTATATGTGACACGGCACCAGAGTTAAGTTAGGGTTTTTCAAAATGCTGACACGCCGAGCTCTAAAGGTTCGCCATCACTGGACTAGGGGCCCAGTGCACAAATCTGTGCACCTTAAAAGGAACTTTGGGCCACAAGGCTGCAGTGGGCACAGGGGTAGGTCTCTGCCCATCCTCCATACCCCCACCCAGTCCATCCCACTGCGGCTCCCACCATGTTCCGCATGTGCCCCCGGTGGTCAGTGCACATCATAGTGACCAGTTGTTTAGCTGTTCAGTCTATTTGCATATTAGGGTTTTATATATATAGATAGATGTTTAGTACCTGTGGTTGGCCCTTGTCCACTAAACACCTCTAGCACCTCCTAATCATTGTTAACTAAGCCTTTGAAGGATTTCAAAAGCACCCCAATTGAGAACTATCTTATATGATTCAAGATCCATCCTTGGTATCGGAGAGCAGCCAAACATCCCCTGAAACAATATGGGTTCTATTAGGAAGGAGGGAGAAGAGCTGCCTGGATAGATACCCACAACTGTCTCAAGCTTCCCCATGTGTAGTGAACATACAGCAATATTCCCAATACAGACCAATAAAACTGATACTAGTGCAAACAGCCTTGAAAGGCCAAAAGATTTTTATTCAAATAGTCTCCCTTTTGTGACAAGTGCTTGATAGGTCCCAAAAGGAACTTCTGATTTTCCTAAGTGGTCTTTCCAGTAAATGTGCTGCTTTATGGTTGCCCAAACCTGGAATGAACAAATCTTAGCAAACTTCAAAGCGCATCCAGAATCACCATCTCCACTCTACCACTTAGTATTAGTTACTACTTGGATTATTATAAGTAGTCTTCCCCCCCTTAAAATTACACACCTTGCTACTATTTCCCCACAGCAGTGATGAGGCCCCTCATTACTTTCTCCCTACCTTCCTATTTTACTTTGTGGTTTTTGTCCTCCCTTGCAGGAATTCTCCTAGCTTTCCACTTGACTCACTTTATTCCTAAGGTTTTGAAATTTCATAAAATAGCAGCTCCCAGCCCAGCTGGCTTGGCACAGTGGTTGAGCGTCGACTTATTAACTAGGAAGTCACAGTTCAATTCCCAGTCGGGACACATGCCCAGGTTGTGGGCTTGACCATAGGGCATGCAGGAGGCAGCTAATCAATGATTCTCGTCAATATTTCTGTCTCTGTCTCTCCCTTACTCTGAAATCAATAAAAATATATTTTAAAAAAAAATAGTTCCCTCTCAAGTCCTTATCATTTCCCATCCTCTATCCCAGTGGTCAGCAAACTCATTAATCAACAGAGCCAAATATCAACAGTACAATGATTGAAATTTCTTTTGAGAGCCAAATTTTTTAAACTATATAGGTAGGTACATTATTAACTTAATTAGGGTACCCCTAAAGCTTAGGAAGAGCCACACTCAAGGGGCCAAAGCCGCATGTGGCTCGCGAGCCGCAGTTTGCCGACCACAGCTCTATCCTATTCTTAGCAGTTATTACCACCCAATGTTTCCCCCCCACCCCCACTATGATATCTGAATATCTGTGTTATTCCTCCGACCTCCCATATCCATGTGTTAAAATCTTAACCTTAAGGTAATGGTGTTAGGAGGTGGAGCCTTTGGGGAGTGATAGGCCTTGAGGGTGGAATGGGAGTAGTGCCTTTATATAAAAAGGGCTCCAGAGATCCCTTGTCCCCTTCCACTTGTGAGGATACAATCAGAATGTGACCTAGAAGAGGATCCTTACCTGACCATGCTGGCACCCTGATGTCAGACTCCCAGCCTCTAAAACTGCCAGAAACATTTTTGTTTTACAAGCTACCCAGTCTATTTTGTTAAATCCCAGAACTGACAGTTACCACACAAGCTCCACAGGTCAGAAACTTTTGCTCACTGCTATTTCCCAACACCTAGAACAATGCTGACACAAAAGCAGTCAAATCTTTTGTCAAATTAGTGGATCTCTCCCACTGTCCAAAACGGGGTGGATTAAGGTCCCTTGAGTCCAGTTCTGTTGCAGACTTATTCTATGTGATTTTGAAGGAACTTATGTTACTACTAGAGGCCCGATGCACGAAATTCATGCAAGAGTAGGCCTTCCTTCCCCCGGCTGCCAGCACCAGCTTCCCTCTGGCACCCAGGACCCGGGATTCCCTCGAAGCCCCGGCTTCGTCCGGAAGGACATCCGGTCTAATTAGCATATTACGCTTTTATTATTATAGATTTACCCAGGTAAAATGAACTTTTTCCTCAACTTTTTTTAACTTATTTAAATTTTTTTTATTTATTGAGTTTTTAGAGAAACTGATTTGTTATTTCACTTATTTATGCATTCCTTGATTCTTGTATGTGCCCTGACCAGGGACCGAATCCACAACCTTGGAGTATCAAGACGATGCTCTAACCAACTGAACTATCTGGCCAGGGCTCACATGACCTTGTGCATGCTTTTTGTTTGTTTTCTGAACATGACACTTCAACCAAAATATTTCAGCACACATCTTATAAGAACTGAACCTTCTCCCCACACCTATTAACATCAAGAAACTTGACACTGATGTACTATTACCAAATATGTAACCCATATTAATATTTCCCTAATTGTCTCAATACTGTCCTCTAACATTTTTCATATAAGGTTAAATCAAAGAGCACACATGGCATTTAGTTATGTTTTCTTTTATCTAAGAATAGCTCCTTTGCCTTTTTATTTTACATTGACGTTTTTGAAGGGTACAGGCCATTTGTTTTGCAGATGGCCCTTTGTTTGGATTCACATGATAATTGCCTTGCATTCAGAGTCAGGTATACATTTAGTAGGAATACCACATAGGTGTTGTGTCTTTTTTTATTAAGAGAGAGAGGGACAGAGAAATATTAATATCAAAGAAGAAACATCAATTGGTTGCCTCCATACTTGCCCTGACGGGACTGAACCCACAATCTAGGTATGTGCCCTGATTGGAAATCAAACCTGCAACTTTTTGGTGCAAGGGATGATCAACTGAGCCACCCAGCCAAGGCTAGGCATGTGTCTTTATCAATGCATGAGTTACCAGGGAAAATAAGATGTCAGTTCTATGCTTTGCTCCACACTTCTTCATTACAAAGAATCCTTTAATAAGTAATATGTGAGAGTGGCTTAATTTTAACACTTATACTAGAGATTCTATCTATAGCAACAAGGAGCAGTAAAGATAAAAGCAAGTTGTTACAGATGGCACACGACAAGATTGGGAATTAAGAGACAACTCAAATTTTGGAAATAAACTGATGCAAGTAAAAACCCTTCAGTATTTCAGATACCACTGCAACTGCATTCTCCAGTCCTAAGGCTGCTTTGTAAGGGCAATGTACCTTCCTTTCTTGCCCTCTAATACCAGAACAACGAAATAAGTGAAAGTTGCCCTAGCTGGTTTGGCTCAGTGGATAGAGTATTGGCCTGTGGACTGAAGGGTCCTGGGTTCGATTCCTGGTCAAGGGCACATGCCCAGGTTGTGGGCTCAATCCCCAGTAGGGGGCGTGCAGGAGGCAGCTGATCAATGATTCTCCTCATTGATGTTTCTACCTTTCTCTCTCCCTTCCTCTCTGAAATCAATTTATATTAAAAAAATAAGTGAAAGCCCTAGAGAGAGGTGTTACAGGGTGACCTACATTACTCAACCTGTGAACCTGTGAACAGCATGAAAGAGATAATTTAGCAATTAAAAGAAAACCACTGAAACAGCCATTTCAATAAGTCAAAAACAACTAAATATCAGCAATTCCACATAGTTAAGCCATATACAATGCATCATCAAATCCACTTGCAGGTGCAAGTCAGGAAGCAAAGGTATCTACACTAAAAAGAATGCTGCAGCCAAACCAGCCTTTAATAATTGCAAGCTTCAACTCTGGTCTGAGTGAGATCAGGAAACAAGGAAATAAAATGTTCCACCTAAATCACAGGTTCTTGTAGCACTTAACCCAGAATGTGGAGATTTAAGGCAATGAGGATGAGGGATGGGCAGTCTACATGAGTGACTTCAGGAGGTCCATAAACCACTAATTATAAAATGCAAAATGGTCAATATTATTTTTTCTGGGAAAATGGGCCACTGATTTCTTGGAGGAATCTATGACAAACAAACAAAACAAAAAACAGGTTAAAAACCATAGATTTCCTAAAAGGGAAATCAATCTACCTTACTGATCTGACTTAAATTCAAGTCATACCCTCCTGGTCCCCATCCCCCTTGCCATCTCCTCAATCTTGCTTCTGCATTTCTTAAGAATTCTTGGTCTACCCTTTTCCATGAAGCCTTCCTCCCTCAGTCCACACTGGCTGTTTCACTCAAATTCTTACACTTGTATTTTTCAAATTTTTAATGTTCAATTCATCAACTTCTTGTAGGTTTTATTTTCCCCGCCTTCCCTTGGATTATTTTGAAGCAAATTACAGAAATCATAATTTTACTCTAACATTTCATTAGGTACTTCTAAAAGGATTTTTCTATAAAATATAGTTTGATCACATCTAAAAAAAATGTAATAACTCCTTAATAGCAAACACTTGAATGTTCAAATTTTACAAATTGTTTTATAACTTTTTCAACTGTTAAAGACTCAGGAACCAAATAAAGGCCATACCCTGTACTGGTTGATATGTCTCCTAAGTCTCTCAAAGTATAGGTTTCCTCACCTCTTTTCCCCAGCTTTGCAATTTATTTGTTGAAGAAAATGGGCCACTGGGTCCATAATATCCTACATTCTATATTGCACAGACTACATTCCTGTAAATGTCATTTAACATGTTCTTCCATCCCTGTTTGATCTGATTCAAGTTCAGATGTTTTGTTCTTTTTGTTGTTGTTAATCCTCACCTGAGGATATTTTTCCCATTGATTATTTTAGAGAGAGAAGGGGTGGGTGGGGAGCAAGAAAGAAAAACATCAATGTGAGAGACACACTGATTAGTTGTCTCCACACACATCCCAACCAGGGCTGGAGACTGAACCTGCAACCCCAACCCAGGTATGTGCCCTTGACTAGGAATCAAACCTGAGACCCTTCAGTCCTCAGGCTGACGCTCTAACTACTGAACACACCAGACAGGGCTCAAGTTCTGTTTTACAAGAACAGGTGGCCTGTATCAGCAGGTATGTAATTCCGGTTGGCTCTATTATGGTGTTAGCAGATCATTACCTAGATCTCCAACTTCATTGAAGGTATACTAGCCTAGCCCAGCCCATGTGGATCAGTGGTTGAGCGTCGATCTATGAACCAGGTCCAATTCCCTGTCGGTGCACATGCCTGGGTTGCAGGCTTGATCGGTGTGTCGAAAACAGCCAATCAATGATTCTCATCACTGATGTTTCTATTTCCCTCTCCCTTCCTCTCTGAAATAAATAAATATATATTTTGAAAAGGGCGTGGCCAGCGTGGCTCAGTGGTTGAGTGCTGACCTGTGAACCACGTCGCTGGTTCGATTCCTGGTCAGGGCACATGCCCAGGTTGTGGGCTCAATCCCCAGTGTGGGACGTGCAGGAGGCAGCCAATCAGTGATTCTCTCTCATCATGGATGTTTCTATCTCTCTCTCCCTCTCCCTTCCTCTCTGAAATCAATACAAATATATTTAATAAAAAAATAAAAAGGTATACTAGTATAGCCTGGCTGGTGTGGCTGTGGTTGAATGTCAACCCATGCACCAAGATGTCACTGGTTCGATTACCAGTCAGGGCACATGCCTGGGTTGCCGGTTCAATCCCCAGTAGGGGGCATGCAGGAGGGAGCCTATAGATGTTGATGTTTCTCTCTCATCAATGTTTCTATATCTTCCTCTCCCTTGCTAAAATCAATAAAAATTGATTTTTTTAAAAGGTATAGTAGTCTACTATCATTTCTTCATTTTTTAGTTGAAATTTATAGTGAAAAACTTCCCCTCATAAGTATGTAGTTATCCTAAGGTACAGTTCATATGGGGAAGGCTTCTTTATATACTTGTCTTTAGAATGAGCTAGTCTTGGCAATAAATTTTTTGGATTTGACATCTAAAGCAAAGGCAACAAAAGCAAAAATAAACAAATGGGATTACCTCAAACTAAAAAGCTGCATAGCAAAGGAAATCAACAAAATAAAAAGGCAACCTATGAAATGGAAGAAAACATTTGCAAATCATATATCTGATGGGGTTAATATCCAAAATATATAAAGAACTCATACAACTCAATAAACAAATAATCTAATAAAAAAATGGGCAGAGGATATGAATAGACATTTTTCCAAAGAAGACATACAGATTAGTCAACAGGTACATAAAAAGGTGCTCATAATGGCTATTGTAAGGGAAATGCAAATCAAAACCACAATGGGAGCCCTGACTGGTTTGGCTCAGTGGATAGAGCGTCGGCCTAGGGAGTTAAGGGTCCCAGGTTCGATTCCAGTCAAGGGCATGTACCTTGGTTGCGGGCATATCCCCAGTAGGGGGTGTGCAGGAGGCACCTGATCGATGTTTCTCTCTCATCGATGTATCTAACTCTCTGTCCCTCTCCCTTCCTCTCGGTAAAAAAATCAATAAAATATATTTTAAAAAAGACAAGAAATAACAAGTGCTGCCAAGAATGTGGAGAAAGCCCTAGCTGGTTTGCCTCAGTGGATAGAGCGTTGGCCTGGGGACTGAAGGGTCCCAGGTTCAATTCCAGCCAAGGGCACATGCCTGGGTTGCTAGCTCGATCCCCAGTGGGGGACCTGCTGGAGGCAGCCGATCAATGATTCTTATCATTGATGTTTCTCTCTCTCTCCCCCTCTCCCTTTCTCTCTGAAATCAATAAAGAAATATATTTTTTTTAAAAAAGAATGTGGAGAAAATGGAACTTTAGCACTATTGGTGGGAATGTTCATTGCAGCATTATTTACAAGAGCCCAGATATGGAAACAATTGAAGTACCCATTGATGAATGCTTGGATAAAGAAAATGTGATACACACACATACTAATGGAATACTATTCAGCCATAAAAAAGAATGAAATCTTGCCATCCATGATAATATGGATGGACTTTTGAGGGCATAATGCTAAGTGAAATAAATCAGACAGAGCCAAAACCGGTTTGGCTCAGTGGATAGAGCGTCGGCCTGCGGACTGAAGGGTCCCAGGTTCGATTCCGGTCAAGGGCATGTACCTTGGTTGCGGGCACATCCCCAGTAGGAGATGTGCAGGAGGCAGCTGATCAATGTTTCTCATTGATGTTTCTAACTCTCTATCTCTCTCCCTTCCTCTCTGTAAAAAATCAATAAAATATATTTTTTTAAAAAATCAGACAGAGAAAGATAAATACCTTATTATCTCACTCATGTGCAATTTTAAAAAATAAAAAAATAAAGCTCATTGATTCAGAGACTTGGTTGCCAGAAGTGAGTGGGGGGAGGATGGGGGTGGGGATGGCAAAATAAGTGAAGGGGGTCAAAAGGTACAAGCTTAGTTATAAACTGAAGTCCTTGGGATGTAATGTACAGCATAATAACCTATCCTATATAATAAAGAGCTAATATGCAAATGGCTGTCACGCCCTCATGCCATAACGGCTCAGACACTCAACACTGGGGTGGGGAGAGAGGAATGGGGAACAACCAGGCACAAATGAGCTCGCGAGAGAGGAACGGGGACCAGCCAGACACAAATGAGCTCGCGAAAGAGGAATGGGGACCAGCCAGGCTGTGACCCAGGAGAGGGACAAGCCGCCCGCCCCGCAGTCCCGGGCACCAGTGGCTGGGGCTGCGGCCTGGGAGAAGGATAAGCAGCCCGCCCTGCAGTCCCAGGTGCCAGCAGCTGCGCCTGCGCCC
>NW_005370597.1:1041175-1058406 GCF_000412655.1 Myotis brandtii | reverse complement strand
GCCCGGGGGGAAGGCGGCCCGGGTCCTGGGTGCCTGCGGCCGGCCAGAGGGAAGGAAGCCCAGGTCCCGGGTGCCTGCGACCAGCTAGAGGAGGGAATCCTGGGTCCTGGGTGTGGGGCGAGGCAGAGGCAGTTAGGGGCGATCAGGCAGGCAGGCAGAGGTGGTTAGGGGCGATCACGCAGGCAGGCCATGGGCTTAGGGGCGATCAGGCAGGCAGGCCATGGGCTTAGGGGCGATCAGGCAGACAGGCAGGAGAGCGGTTAGGAGCTAGTGGTCCCGGATTGCGAGAGGCAGTCGGACATCCCCCAAGGAGTCTCGGATTGGAGAGGGGGCAGGCTGGGCTGAGGGACCCCCTCCCCATGCATGAATTTCGTGCACCGGGCCTCCAGCAGTTAATAATACTGTATTGCATATTTGAAAGTTACTGAGAGTAGATCTTAAAAGTTCTCATCACAAGAATAAAATTTTATACCTATATGATGACTGATGTTAACTAGACTTATTGTGATCATTTCACTATATACAAATATCAAATCATTATGTTGTACATCTGAAATTAATATATATATTTTTTAAAGTTATACCTCAATAAAAAATGTCTATCAGGGTAATAAAAGTACAGTAAAAAAATACTTCATCTATTTGTTAATTTCCTTTCTTACTGATATAACAAGGTGTTTCAGGCTCATCTTAATTTCTACCTCAATCTTGTAAACAGCTACTTCTTTTATACTGTCATCTATTTATTTAACTTTCCTACATCCTTTTTTCCTCTAAAAAAAGACTGTAAATTTAAGGACTGTACTACTTCTAAAACTTTTCAGCATTTTCATTCCAGTGCTAAACAGAAGAATAGTACACAATAAATATTTATGGAATTGAACTAAAAGATTAGCATCTGTCTAGGTATCCTGTGACTATCTCTATAGTCAAAAAGGTACCACTGAAAACATTAAGCATTCACTTTCTCCCCAGATGTTCCAAGGGCCTGGCTCAATCTCACCCGGCTAATTATTCTAAAAGATGTTTGATCATATAGAAAGGAAACTGCAGTCATTCCTTCATTGTAGTTCCCATTCCACTGAAGGGTTAGATTTCACCACTGGGCATCCACAGGGGAGTAAATGCTAACTAACACTTGCCTATTTCAAATCACTTTCACACACATTGCCCTCCAAAGTTAAGCAACTGTGTTTTATACAAAACTTACACAAAAATTTTCCCAAAGACTTTTCATTGATTTCTTAGGGAGAAAGGAAGGAGAGAGGAGAAACATCCATGTGAGAGCACAACATCGATCCGCTGCCTCCTTGCATGCCCTCCACCAGTGATTGCGCCCACAACCCAGGCATCTGTGCCCTGACCAGGAAGCAAACCAGCAACCTTTCAGTGCACTGGGATGATGCTCAACCAACTGAGCCACACCAACTGAGCACATGCCTGATCCCCAGTCAGGTGTGTAAGTGAGGCAACCAATCAATGTTTCCCTTTCACTTCGATATTTCTCCCCACTCCCCTTCCTCTTTCTAAAATCAATAAAACATTTTTTTAAAAAAAAGAATAGAATTTTTAAAAAAATAGAATTTTTAAAAAAGAACTACATTCCTCACATTCATATGCTTAAGTACAGCAGGAACTTCAGGGCAGACTGCCCATTCCTTTAGTGATCGTAATTTACTTTGTGAAATTGTAAGCACTTCAGATTTTTCAAATTATTTATTTTTCTAGGCACAGAAACATTTTTTCTTTCTTAAATCTTATATGAAATTCTTTGATTAATGGATCAGGGGCAGGGAAAACCCACACATCACTATTATTCATTTTACTAATATAGTTTGGGTATAAAAACACCCAATATTTTAATTCAAACTCTGAAAAATTCCAAATTTCTAACACACCAGCCACTGAAGCAGGGCAAAAGATCCCAAAGACCTATTTTACTGGCTCCCTCTGCTCTGTTCTCTCAACTTTATTTTCTGCAGGAGAATGATGAAGTAAGTAGCACAGGTCCTAGAGGACAGAACAAACTAGGAGAAACTATAAAGAAAACATTCATTGATGACATGCTTGCTGTAAATGATACTAGGCACTACACAAGTTATTTATCCAACAACAGTTCCACAAAATAGGCAGCATCCCCATTTTACAGATAGGAAAATTCAGATTCTGAGAGATTTAAGATGGGACTTAGCTGTAGTTCCAGAGGTCTTTCCTTAACAACCCCATCAAATTACAGAAGAGTCAAAGGGTATAGCCTTTGACTATACCTTGGAGGTGGGATAGTTTGGGAACCATGTCACCTCCCATCTCTAAACCCTTTGTTCAGCTGTGCATTGTTCTTAAGAGGCCAACCTCAACCTCTTAAATCTAGCTTTCAAGGCCTTATACAATCTGTCCTCCTGCCTCCTTCTCAAGCCACTTTCCCCATTCCTGACTTTGCTCCAGCACACTGGCTTTTTTGAAGTTCCCACAACCATCCCTTCCCTGTCTTTTTCATCTTGGCTACTCAAACTGGCCTTCACATTAGCAATTAAGTATCTCTGTACCTAACAGCACTGTATTCTCAAGCTGCTATTGACTGGTATTTTCAACATCAAAATAATCCATCCCTCTCCTTTCTTCCCACACCCACCGAATAGGAATGTCATCTATACCCAAAACAGTATTTAGGTTTATTACCTAACACTAGAGCTAGGGAAGAAATTCTGAGGTCATCAAGTACAAATCCTTCATTTTTCAGAGGACTGTGCCTTGAGAGGTTATATATTCTATTCTCGCCATATGGCATTTAAAAAATTACCCTTATATCATAGGAGTTTCCTCCTGGACACTGAATGGTCATAGTCCCATTTAAAAAGGCTCGTCTTCACCAACTTACATCATTCACAGAAATCAACTCAAAATGGACATAAGACAGGAAACCATAAAAATCTTAGAAGAACCCAGAGGAAGCAAAATATCAGACATATCTCGTAGCAATATCTTTACTGATACATCTCCTAGGATAATGGAAACTAAGGAGAAAATAAACAAATGGGACTACTTCAAAATAAAAAGCTTCTGCACAGTAAAAAAAACCAGCAACAAAACAAGAGAGCCCACTGCATGGGAGAACATATTTGCCAATGTTACAATAAGGGTTTAATCTCCAAAAGTTATAGGGAACTTATACAACTTAAAAGGAAGCTAAACAATCCCATAAAAAAATGGGCAAAGGACCTAAATAGACACTTCAAAAGTGGACATACAGAAGGCCAAGAGACATATGAAAAAATGCTCAAAGTCACTAACATTCGAGAGATGCAAATCAAAGCGACAATGAGGGCCTTCGCTGGTTTGGCTCAGTGGACAGGTTTGGCGTGGGGACTGAAGGGTCCCAGGCTTGTGGGCTGGATACCCAGTAGGGGGTGTGCAGGAGGCAGCTGATCAATGATTCTCTCTCATCATTGATCTCTCTCTCTCTCTCTCTCTCCCTCCCTCTGAAATCAATAAAAATATATTTTTTAAATATATTTTTATTGATTTTAGAGAGGAAGGGAGAGGGATAGATAGAAATATCAATGATGAGAGAGAACCATTGATCAGCTGCCTCCTGCACGCCCTCTATTGGGGATCGAGCCCACAACCCAGGCATGTGCCCTGATCTGGAATCGAACCATGATCTCCTGGTTCATAGGTCGACGCTCAATCACTAAGTCATGCCAGCCAGGCACAACTAGTTAGTTTTTAAATCCATAAGTTAATATTTTTTTCTCAGCACTTAATACAGACCCTTTTGCTAAATCATAGGTTACTGCTCAGGTGGCATATTCTGTAAGCAAATCAGCAAACCCCAGTTCATCAACTATTCATTTTTGTTTACGAATATGGTCTTGGGCTTGGTGATGTGGGAGCACAAAGGTTTGAAAGCTCCAGTGCCTTCCCCCAGGGAATTTACAGTCAACAACATGTACAAATGACTGTGTCATGAAGGGAATGTAATTGCCACAAAAGCATAAGGACGGTTTGTTGGTTGCTTTATCTCCATGAGTCCAAAAAGCCCAAACATCTGATCTCCCAACTGCTCTCCTGACCAGCTTGAGCAGTGGACAGTCTTCTGCCTTCTGGCTGCTCCCTCCTGGCCTCTCTCTGCGTTTGTAAGTCGGAGGTTCTGGGCAGCATAGTGCCAGTGTTGGTCTTCAAAGATGAGGGTTTTGACTTTCAAGCAGGAAGGAGATGAAAAGAAAGGAAGCGAGGGCGTGGGAGGACTCTGAAGACCCACAGGGTGGATGTTAAGAGATTAACCAAAGGACAAGTTATGCATGCCTATAAGCATAACCAATGGCCACTGACAGTAGGGAGGCGAGGGCATATGCTGGAGGGCAGGAGCAGCCGGGAAGAGATCAATGGGGGAAAAAGGAGACATATGCCATACTTTCAACAAAAAATTTAAATTAAAAAAAAAAGAATTTTTAAAAAACAGGCTTGTCTTTGCTGAAGGAAATAGCATCCCTGTTCTATCCTTTCCAAATCTTTTCCACTAGGGATCCATGCCAGCTTTTGCCTCTAACACACTGATTTCCAATACTAAATGAGGAGATGGTAAATTTGCATCAACTGGACAAGTAAGCTTTGGGGCTACAGTTAAACTGCCTGAATCTAGACTATTCTAAAAAACAAGTTGTACCTTTCTTTGCCTCAGTTTCCCAATCTGTGAAATGGGGGTAATGCTCCCACCTCCAAGGTGTGGACAGAGTTACAGTAACATGCAAAAAAGACTCAAAGCCCACACAAATACAACTGCCTTATTGACATCACCACTTGCATGTCTCATCAGCAATCTCAAATAAGCCCAAGATGAAATTTTCAATCATCTTCCAAAACCTGCTCATCTTTCCCAGCTCAGCATATGTAATTATATCAGTATCTTTCTCCACATCCAACCCGCTATCCAGTCCTATCCATGCGAAGCCCACATATCATTCACTTCTATTTGCACCCTACTCTAAGGTACAATCATCTCTCACACGAATTACTGCAGCAGCCAAAATGACCTCTAGGCTTCCAACTTTTGCTCTTTCCAATGCAAGCAAATCCATCTCCTTAAAAATACAACCATATCTGCTTGTCACCTCCCCATCTCTAAACCCTTTCTTAGGCTGTGCATTGTGCTTAAGAGGCCAACCTCTTAAATCTAGCTTTCAAGGCCTTACACGATCTGTCCCCTGCCTCCTTCCCAAGCCACTCTCCCTATTCCTGACTCTGCTCCAGCACACCGGCTTTTTTGAAGTTCCTCAAATGTGTTAGGCTCCCTCCTGACAAACTCCTACTCATCCTTTGGGTCTCAGTGCAAAGTTGGGCCCTCTCTCATTACTCTCACGGGGGTCTGAAGTACTTATTTGGACTTCTTTATTTGACTACATAAAGTATAAAAGCACAAACGGTTATAAACCCAACTAAACTGAAAGCTCCACGAAGGTAGGCACTGTTATCTGGTTTCCCTCATGATCCTCAGGAAAGCCGAGTTTGCACAGTTTGGGGCCAAATATTTGAATAAACCCAACTAAGGTGAAGAGAGACAAAGTAGCTAATTAAAAGTTCTTACTCGAAAACATCAGGTTCTAACTGACATAACTACCCATTTTGCTTCAATACTCTCCCCACCTCCACTCTGAACAGATCAGACCAAACTATTCATGAATTCAGATACTCAAGTCTCAAACCCCAGGTAGCCACCCCCCGCAAGTGAACACATCTTAGCACTCAGGCGAGAAGGAACGTGCCTCTTTTGCCCCTGCAGGTGGCGGGGTCCCGGAACGGCCGGGGGGATTTCCTAATCCAGACACCCCGGCCGGGTCTGAACACTAACTAGTCCAGCCAGCCGAGAGGCGCGCGGCAGGAGCACTTCGTCAGCTGTCGAGCCGCGGGGCGCCTCACTGAGGCTTCTCAGGCGCAGTTCAAACCGTGCGTCCCGGCCCGAGCGCCTACCCTCGGAAGTCCATTCGATTCAAGAAGCGGGGGACGGAAATACGACGACCCACGTGCCTCGCCCTTTAAGAAGCACCCCCATTCGAGCCTGGCGGGACGCCGAGTAAATCCTCGCGAGAGCCACCGGATTCCGCCCGCTTCTTCCTCTCCGCTTACCGGGACGGAAGGAAGACGGTACTTCCCCGCCCCCCCGGTCTGACCTCACAAGGCAGCGCGGTCTCAGCTGTGGCCAATCCGCAGGCTTATTGTAGGCCGCGGCGCAGAGAGCCAATGGAAAGTCGCGGCGCGCGCAGAGCGTGCCCTTTTCCGCTCAGGCCCCTCCCTTCCGTCCGCCGACTTCCACTCAGCCCTTGGCGGAGGAAGTGATGTCACAGGCCCCATGTGAGCGGATTGCAACACATGCAGCTGCCTGGAGAGAGGGAGCCGGTGTCCTACGTCAGAGCCGCCGCCGCGGAGTCGCCGCCGGGGAGGACCAGCCGCTGCCGCCCAGGACTGGGCCCTTAGGTGAGCCGGGCCTCTCGGGGGTGGCTAGGAAGGGGGCCGCTCTGCCCAGTGGCGGCGCTAACTCTGTGGTCTTGATGTCTCCGGGCCCCGCCGGGCCGCTCTAGGGAGGAGGAGGCGAGAAGATGGCGGACGACCCCACTGCTGCGGATAGGAACGTGGAGATCTGGAAGATCAAGAAGCTGATTAAGAGCTTGGAGGCGGCCCGCGGGTGAGCGCTGCGTCCGGCCCCCCAGTGCCCTCTTGGTACCCGGACCCCTCAGGATGGCCGCCCCCGCGCCGCATGGCCGGATGAGGAGAACCAGGCACTAGTCACTCCCGCCTTCTGGACTTTTGGGTAGTTGTCCCCGACCCAGGGGCTAGCCTAGCCGCTAGGGTCTATGCGACTGGCCCGAGAAGGGGTCCTTCCCCCGCTTGGGGGTAAAGAGCCGGGTCCTGGGGCTCGGCCCACTCGACCCCCCTCGTGGCAGACTCCTGCTACTTTTGTACCCCTCCTAGGCCCTTGAACCCAGCTCCTCCCTCTTCAGGCTCCAGGTGCTGCCACCCAACTCGGGTGCTGTTGGGGGAAAGGGCTCGGCCTTCCTTTCCAAACTACCTTCCCTGATTTCCTCCTTTCGCGTTCCTCAGTCAGGCCTCATTAAAATGGCCTCTCCTTCTCGAGCTTCTGGGACTCGGTTGGGTGAAGTTTGGATGGGGCAGAAGGGAGAGGTGGTCAGGGACAACCTCTGACATCTCCTGATTTCTCCCACGATGACTTCCCCCAGATCCTCTAATTAGTCCGGAGCTTCCTGGTTTTAGCTATTCCAGGACCTATCTATAAACTGCAAATGCCAACGTGTACGGGGAGGGGGGGTAGGGGAGGTTTTGGTTGACGGTCTATATCTAAAAATGCAGAATACGGGGCTGTTGATATGAATTGCAGCATCGGGGTTCCTTTTGGCCTCTCTGGAACTTGTGGGGATAGAGGTGCCAGATGCTTGCGGAAATTCAGAATTGAATTAGGTGGGCTTGAGTATCCTTTTCTAAATTTTGATAAGAAACGATAGGTGAGTCCACTGTGGGAAGGGTAAACTAGTTTAAAACTAGCTCTATTTAAAAAAAAATTTTTTTAATTACTCGTTTGGGGAAGCTGTGTCAGGTATTCCTATTTTTTCACCTAGTTACTTGATTTTGTTCCTTTCTCGTGGAAACTTTTTACTTATAGGAAGTGGGGGGGGGGGAGAAAGTGTTTGGGACATTACTTATTTGTGTGTTTGAGTATTCTTAGAAGAGTGACTTGCCCCAGGCCATTATGAAAGTTTTCAGCTTAAGAATTGAACATTTTGGTTTCCAGCCCAGGTTTGTCCTGGATTGGTAGATTTGCAATGATAGCATTGATTAAGTTCTTAATTAAAGTGTGCTTAGTTCCATGGAAGGCCCAAAGTTAAGACAGGTTTTACCATTGTCTTTTGTTCTTAATAAATTAGTGACAGTTCTGCTTGGGATGAAGCTTCTGAAAGTTTGGTGACTTGGGCTTTTGCTCACTCTAATACGAACTGAAGTAGCAGCTTATTTTTTGTTCTTTAAGTTTGTTTTTCTTTGGATTTAATAGAATATTCAGACCTAATTAATAATCTTACAGGAATTTGAACACAGGTAGTTCTGTGCCACGTGATAGAATGAATAATTTTTCCCCATGTGTAAGAATACTGTACAGGAGGGGGTAATATGGGTCATGACGCGTTGTGATGCACTACCAGGAATTAGCCGGGTTCTTTTGTTTCATTAGGATATTTTGTTGTGTTACTTGAATTCCTCAATTGAGTATATCTTTTATAAATTGCTGCTGTTGCAGTGTTGTTTAAAATTGTCTCTGACCTGTAGATTTGTTCTCTTATTTAATTTGGAAGCAGGTTCACACATTAGAGTTTATATACATTTTATTCTCTGAAGAAGTCTAGATTATGAATTCACAACTATAATTTGCCTGATGTCCAAGTGAAGTAACATTGATGAAATAACTCAGCTTAATAAGTAACAGCATTCCTTTCTACTGCTTCAGGAAGCTTATTCTTAAATTTGTTCCTAGCCACTTGAAACTTTTAAGCTCCCCTTTAAAACTTTTAAAGGCTTTATTCCTTTGATTAGCAAGGTTTATTAAAGTTTAATTTTTTTCTTACTGATTTTAGAGAGAGAAGAACATCGATTTGTTGTCCCACGCATTCATGTATTCATTGTTCTATTGTGTGTGCCCTGATCAGGAATCGAATCCCCATCCCTGGCACATTGAGATAACACTGTAACCAAGTGAGCTATCTGGCCATTAAAGTTTAAATGAAGTTCTTACACTCAACTTTTCTTCGACATGATGGAGTTAGTTTGGAGTTTTAAATGGGAATAAGCTGTTTAAAATATCTGGGGAATAGTCTTCCTATAAATAAACAATGTAGTTGATAATCATGTCCTACTTTGCCTACTTAGATTTTATTCAGGATTTGGTTGAGCCCATGAAAATTTAAAATCTTGGCCATCTCTAGCTATCAGTAAAGGAGTCACAAGTTTATTCTGTCTGGCTCACAAGTTTTCCAGTACATACCAATTTCTTTTTGGGAATAGCAAAATTGTATTTTCATGGCTGAGTTGTGTTACAGTCAGACAGATTATCATAGTGTACAGTGAGAATGCTTTTTCTTCTTTACCCAATACTAAAATATTTAAGGGGAAATGTAATGGACTTTTAAGGACAAACTGAATGGAAAAATGAATCTGTGTGCTGGTGTTTGGGGGGTCAATCTGGGTTTCAGGAGAAAACAGGTTATGTGGTTATTAGCACTCGATAGTGGTGGATTGAGAGAATTGAGTTGAAAGGGGTGTTACAGTATAACTTGATTTAAATTGGATGAGACATAAGTCACACTTAAAGTTGGTGGTAGTTTCTTCTTGATTTATGATTGCTCCTGGTATATTCTCCACAGTTGGTGTAATGAGGACAAATATGTGCATAAGCCAAAACTGGAACTAGGGCCATGAGAATAGAAGGTGGTTGCAGATATTCTGAGTAAGAAACTAAAGCAGGTGAATGGTAGGTGGGAAATTTTGGTTGCTGTTTTTTCCTTGTTTTCTGAACCAGCAAGAAATAGTATTGGAAGCTTTATAGTTTTCAGGTAGTAAAATCATAACCAGCGCTTATTCCATCCAAGGACAATGGTGTAAGTGACAGAGGAACAGACAAGGTTAATTTGGACTAAGTTGTGTCTGTATGTGTTAGAAATATTGTTCATTTATCTTCAGCAGGGAACCTTGAATATTTCAGACATAATGAGCCCTCCAACAGATAATCCATGTTTGAAGATCAGTGCAGTTTGTAAACTTCATTTGGGTGTCATCGGTGGTTTTGGGGCATTTTTAAAGCTTACTATTTACTTAAAAATAACTTGTAGATACCTAGACTTTGAAGGAAGTAGAAATTACCTGGCTGTATATAGCTGTCTTTCCTGCCCCCAAATATGATTGGGGTGGGGGGGTGCTGGATGAGAGACTATTCTCTATTCTCAATAATGCTGATAAGCAAATATGGGGGGTTTCCCCATACCAAGCAGTACTCCAATTCTTAGTGATCACCAGCCGAGTGTCCTACAATTCAGTTCACTTCTGACACTGAAATTAAGATCAGATCCCACAAGGTAAAGGGCTCAGTCCCACAAGACTACCCTACTTGAAAACCTGGTCCTACTTCTGATCCACAGGCTATAAATTGGGGGTTCAATAATTTGCTGTAATGGCCCACAGAACTCAGGGAAACACTTTATTTGTGTTTATTGGTTTATTACAGAGGATAATACAAAGGATACAAATGTACAGCCAGATGAAGAGGTACATAGGGCAAGGTCCAGAAGGGTCTGAGTGTGGGCACTTATGCCCCTGTGGACCTAGAGTGCACTACCTGAATTTAAAGTTCAGTACATCTTGTTCAGGAATTTTATAGAACATAATCTGCAGCATGCCACTTTCTTTTCCACTTCCTTGAGGTCCATGTATGGAACTGAAAGTTCCAATCCTGAATTCATTTGGTCTTTCTGGTAACCAACCTCATCCTGAAGCTATCTAGGAGCCCTACCCTAACTCACTTAATTAGCATAAACCCAGGTGTGCCCCAAAGGGATTCCTTATGAATAACAGAAACAATCCCATCAAGGAATTCTAAGACCAAATTGATTTCTTTCTTTTTTTAATCCTCATGAGGATATTTTCCTATTGATTTTTTTTTTTTTTTTAGAGAGAGTGGGAGAGGGAAAGACAGAGAAACATTAATGTGAAAGAAACAAATCGAGGGAAAGACAGAGAAACAATGTGAAAGAAACAAATCGATTGTTTGCCTCCTGCACGAGCCCGGATCAGGGCCCAGGCTAGGGAGAAGCCTGCAACCGAGGTACATGCCGTTGACCAGAATCGAACCTGGAACCCTTTGGGCCCTAGGCTGAGGCTCTATCCACTGAGCCAAACCGGCTAGAACCAAATTTATTTCTTATACCACATGATTTTTTTTAATCTCCACAAAATTTCTTACATTGTGTTTAATTAAAAGTAATTTTGAGAGCTCATTGAACAGGTTTTGTAAAAATCTTATAGACAATAAAATATATACAAATTGTTAATATAATTTGAATAAGTTAAATGTGTTTGAATACCTTCCTCAAGTGAAAATTGTTGATTAAGAACATTAGCTTAAATAATACTTGGAATGTTCTCAAGGCAATGAATTTGAGAGGTAGTAAAGGGAAGAGGGGCAGATAAGAGTATATTTGATAGAGTGTGGTGGTGTTCCTCCGTCCACTTCAAGTGTCACAGGCTGCCTGCCTCAACTCTGAACTTGTCCTAACAGCCCTTGTATTCTGGCATGGTGTTCTATGCACTGTGAACCTAATGAACAATTACTCTCTTTGAATTTCAACTCTTGACAGACTTCTCATTGTAGTAGCAGATATACTTATCCTTCCAGGAAAGGAAGGCCTACTCTGGACACACTCCTAGGTAAGCAAGAGTACCTAATTAGAATACCATTTAAGGCCTATTGCAATGTGGGTTATAGGTGGCTATCCCCCATTCCCACCTTCTCCCCACACACACACACCAGTTGGACCCTTTTTAGCAAACGGCCCATTTTCTTTGAGCTTGGGGTTGAGTATGTGCCCAGTGCAGCCTCTGGTGCTGGGAAGGTGTTCAGTTGTGAGAAAATGTAAAATGTCAGTTTTATAGCAGGACTAAATGGTCTTTAATCCTATTGAAGAGTCAGAAGGAGAAATTTGCCTCTTTTCCCTAGATCTGCTAGAACTGTCCAACTGAGAATTTGGGACAACAAATTTCTTCTGAGTCCAACTTATTCTCCAGGTATCTCAGAATAGAACCTTCTGGGATACATTCTGTAGGTGGCTCTTAATTCTTCAGCAGCCTGCTCTCTTAGTGAGGGGGAGAAGGGATAAGGGAGTTTCAAGCTCTTCTTTGCATCAGGTTAGAAATTATGAGGTTTCTCATTTGGGGACACTGTCCTCAGAGAGTATAATGAAGTTCCCTCTGATAACAACTTTATCTTATTGCCACTGGACACACTTTGAACTTTGCCTACTATCTGTTAGAAAAGGAAAATTCCCTTTTTTCTTATTTTTGTCACTTTTCCTGAACAGGTGTATTTTTCTTCCTTTAATCTAAATGCATAGAAACCAAGAAAAAGAATGGTTTTGCTTTTATTCCCAACCCAAATATAATGGAGTTTAATTAAGAGCCATAATTTTATTATTCTCTTATAGATACAAAGATGAACACATTAAAATAGACATTAAAGCTGTCTGTGTTTTAATCCAGTCCTTTCTCTTTCATCTACTTAATTTGTATGTAATAGGTGCCTTATAACTCTTTATATGTTTGCTTTGTCCTTTTTTTAACCCTCCAACTTACTTTAGACCTTTATTTTTTTAATATTTTTTTTTTTATTGATTTGAGAGAGAGAGGGAAACATTGATTGGTTGCCTCCCACATGTGCCCTGACTGGAGTCAAATCAGCGACCTTTCAGTGTAGGGGACATTGCTCAAGCAGCTGAGCCACACCCACCGGGGCTATATCTTCATTTTAACACCAGTTTTCAGACGTGTGGCTTCTCGTCCTATGTATGCTTTGTCTTTTATCTTGTCACCATCCTTCCTACACAGTTCAGAAGAGTTGACATTTTGAGATGCCTGACACTGTTTCTTGTCATGCAGATACTGGTTCTGTAAGTCTTCTGTTTTCACATTTTCATTTGAATCTCTAAGGTCACTTTAGCAGAATAATCCTAGTCAAAACAAAAGTTTGTCTTTTCAGCCCTGCCAGTGTGACTCAGTGGTTGAGCATTGACCTGTGAACCAGGAGGTCACACAGGGCACATGCCCGGGTTGCAGGCTTGATCCCCATTAGGGGGCATGCAGGAGGCAGCAGGTCAGTGATTCTCATCATTGATGTTTCTATCTTTCCTCTCTGAAATCAATTAAAATTTTTTTTTTAATTTGTCTTTTTATGCTCTATCTGTGGCCCTTTAAATTATATTGTTTTCCCCAAACTAACATCTAGGTATATGAAAAATGAAGCCCACAAATGAATTTTTACTAGTAACCAGTCAGCTTACAAACTTCATCAAGCATCTGTTGTGAGTTGGGCAATAGACATTTGTAAGAAATGTGTAATACAGTGAGAATGTGGTCTGACACATAACCCTAGTGTGATGATATGAACCATTTCCAGCCCCATATTAGTAGTAAGTACATAATAACATGGTACACATTGAAGGAGGTATAGTATAAGCAGATAATTCAGGTCTTGAATAAATATGTTGGACATTGTCAGAAACCAAAAGATAGATATATAGATAAATATATATATTGATTTCTGAGAGGAAGGGAGAGGGAAAAATAAAAACATCAGTGATGAGAGAAAATCATTGATCAGCTGCCTCCTGCATACCCCACACTGGGGATTGAGCCTGCAACCCAGGCAAGTGCCCCAGCCGGGAATCAAACCCTGACCTCCTGGTTCATAGGTCAACACTCAACCACTGAGCCATGCTGGCCAGGTGAGATGTAAGAAATTGAAGTACAGTAAGGGACAGTGCTAGATTCTGTTTGTACTTTTCTGACTTTGAAGCCTGTGATCCTAACATTCCATACTGCCTTGCTCTTTGATTAGTATTTCTGAATAGAAATATCTCCCATTCTTTTCTGAAAGAAAGACTCTTGTCCAAGGAAATTGTAGTTTACTAGAAGGAGCAGGTGTGCTGAGACCCAGGAGCAAAGATAAAAGGGAAACAGGCATGCTGTTTGCAAGTCTATCCTAGGAAAAACTTGGGTACTGAACATGCTCGTTTCTAATGAGAATCCATAAAGCAAGTGAGGGGAATAACTTGCTTTTAAACCCCTCCCCAGAAGCTAATTTGTGTATTAGAAAGATTAACAGGAAGTCTATGGCTTCGTTTTATTTGAATAGTATTTACATAGTGGTCAAAAAAGATAGAAGCTGGATAGAGTCCTGTGTAGAACACTGGTAATGAGTCCCTACTGCTGGTTGTGATTGGTATCTCCTGACTTTGCACTGATGTGAGAACACTAGAGAAATTTTCCAGCTTCTGTTGCTTCCCTGGTGGAATATTCCACTAGGTTAATTTTGTGAAGTTGTTATAATTCTTTTAAGATGAAGTAAATGTCTGTACTTGTAGAAAAAGTAATGCCCATCAGATATATACATTTTGGTTTTAGATAACTGAGTAATCCTGCTGAGGGTGATTCTAAAATAAACTTTATAAACTGTCTACTGAAAAATTTTGGGCCAACTGATTTATTCTGTCCTCTAGCATAGAGGTTGTTTTATGTTAGGAATTAACCATTTATTCATTCATCAAATGTTTGAGTGCTCACTGTGTGCTAAAATGATTTCTGCCCTCAAGAGGCTTATATAGACCCTAGTGTAAGCAATGTGTTGTTTTATTGATCCTTGGTGGAAGAAAAAACAGGTTACACCTTTGAAGTGACTGATTCTGGGTTTATCAAAATATGGAACCCATTCCATAACTGTAGGCTAAAGCCACTTAAGCTTTTGTATAATATAACTATTTAAAGTTTTAGAGGAGAATGAATTTCACTCCCTTGTGATATATTTAAAAATAGTTTCTGGTGTTCTGGCCATATTGTTTTTTTTTTTATTGCTTTCAGAGAGGAAGGGAGAAGGAGAGAGAGAGAAAAACATCAATGATGAGAGAGAATCATTGATTGGCTGCCTCCCACTGGAGATCAAGCTCAAAACCAGGGCAAGTGCCCTTGACCGGAATCGAACCTGAGACCCTTCAGGCTGCAGGCTGATGCTCTATCCACTGAGCCAAACCAGCTAGGGCTGGCCATATTATTTTGAACTATATTTTTGGCTTGGTACTTTTATTCTATTGGAAGATTTGGCAAGTCCTCTGATCCAGTAAAGGTGATCACCTGCCACAAGGTCAACATTTCTCTCTCTCTCTCTCTCCCTCTCCCCCCCACCACCTCCCTCCCTCCCTCCCTCTCCTTAGATTGACTTCAGCACCACCTAACTGCCTTTTTTCTGTGCTATGATGATAATTCTTTCTGACCGATACCATTAAAGGTCAGGGGGCTAGGGCACAAGGAGCTAGAGTTCCATCTAGTTACCATTTAGTGAACACTATCTACTATTCATGCTAGGTATTTGATATATATTATCTTAACAGAATCCTCATGACCTTGTAAACTAAGTAGAAACTGAGGCCCAAAGAGATTTGTGTAATTTGCTGTAGGTCACACAGATAGGACAGAACATGAACCCAAATCTGTCTGATTCTAAAACCTTTGCTAACTCATAACCACCTTTCTGTTCCCATATTCAACCCATATAAAAAAGATTGCTTTAGTCTCATTTTTGTTTTGTTTGTTTTTAATACTCAACCAAGGGTATGTTTTTATTGATTTTAGAGAGGAAGGGAAACACTGATGTGAGAGGAAAACATTGATCAGTTGCCTCCCATACGGGCCGACCAGGAATCAAACCCCGATCAAACCTTTTTGGTGTACGGGACAATGCCCAACCAACTGAGCTGGCCAGGGCAACTGAGGTTTAAGTTAAGCTTCGTGGGCCTGAAAAGGGTATAGGATGGCAAGCTTAGCCATCCATATCCTCAGACTAGTCATCAAACATTGAGATGAAAAGCTTCTTGGAGAGCATATACTTTATTTTTTTTAAATATATTTTATTGATTTTTTACAGAGAGGAAAGGAGAGGGATAGAGAGTTAGAAACATTGATGAGAGAGAAACATCGTTCAGCTGCTTCCTGCACACTCCCTACTGGGTATGTGCCTGCAACCAAGGTACATGCCCTTGACTGGAAACGAACCTGGGACCCTTGAGTCTGCAGGCCGACGCTCTATCCACTGAGCCAAACCGGTTAGGGTGGAGAGCATATACTTTAAATCCCAACCAGAGACTATAGTAGGCCAGGGGTGGGCAACCTTTTTGTGAGTGCGTGCCAAAACCAAAATCTCTGACTCAAAATTCTTCTGCGTGCCAACCCTAATTTTTTGAGAACATGTTACGCCTACTTGATATCTCTTAAGGTGTACGTATGTGAAGAACCTTGAAGAAATAATAAAATTCATTCGAGCGACAAAAACACAGTATATGATGATGAAAAATACATTTATTTTTTAATGTATACATGTACACTGATAGTCCGACAGAAAACTTTATGACTCCGTTTGATATTATCAGTGGGACTTTTGCTGCTGCATCACTGATGACAGAGATTTTACATCAGGTTTATATTTCGTGACCTTCAGAGATATGCACGAGCTACTACTTTCATCCGTCAGGCTACTCCTATTATGAGACTTAACAAAATTCATCACTGAGAACAAAGATTCACAAGCGTATGTGGATGAAACCAAAACACTGGTCGGATCTAGGAAGGCAGGGAGAGTTAAGGCAGAGGCATAGAAATTGCTCTTCCCCTCTCTCGTCAATCCATGTCTATGGTCTTTAAGATAACTTGTTATGTAAAATTATTTATTTATCTAAGATGCACCTACACTGAATTTATCTGAAAAATAAAAAAGTCGATATTAAGAAAAAAATTGTAAATGGAAGATTATAAGAGGGTTTCGTGTGCCAGCAAAAGTTACTGGGATGCCATGTTTGGCACGCGTGCCAGGGGTTGCCCACCCCTGTAGTAGGCAGTCTGGCCCAAACCTAAAAGTAATTCTATTATGTGGGGATGATGAGATGGATGGCAGGGCATTTCATGGGGAATGAATGTTCTACCTGGAAAAATACGGACGTCTCTGAGCCTTGACAATTCACTGGTTGTTAGTGCTGGGGTTAATGACAGCAGCTCACCTGCAATCAAGTGGGCTCTGTGAATTTCTTCTTAGGAGGGGAGGAGAAGTCATAGAATCTCTAGCTTCAGCAGGCCAAGACTTCTTGCTTAAAGGTGTAGGAAGCAAGTCCAACACATTGATTCTCAATCCTAGTTATGCATTAGAATTTTTCTGATTCTACTTGAATCAATCTATTTGAAAATTGAGATTCCCTCTTACCCACAGTTACCACCCTCATGTTCCCTATTTAAGAGCTATTGAGCCGAAACCGGTTTGGCTCAGTGGATGGAGCGTCGGCCTGTGGACTGAAAGGTCCCAGGTTCGATTCCGGTCAAGGGCATGTACCTGGGTTGCAGGCACATCCCCGGTGGGAGATGTGCAGGAG
>NW_005370597.1:1035288-1040695 GCF_000412655.1 Myotis brandtii | reverse complement strand
TTTTTTTTTTTTTTTTTTTTTTTTTTTTTACAAAAGAGCTATTGAATTAGAATACAGGAAAAGGGGATCTTTTGATTTTTTTGTGTTGTGGTTATTTGGGTTTTTTTGGTATTTACTTTTAGAAAGCTTTTCAAGGATTCAGAGTTCTCATGCAAATTAGTCAGTGGACAAGCTGGTGGGAAGCACATTTTTTTACACCTATTCTAAAGTGTCCTTCAGCATTGTTGATGATGAGCTTTCATAAGATATTTACAGGTCACCTCTGGCCAGGTGGTTAGAGTGTTGTCCCAACATCCCAAGATTGTGGGTTCGCTCCTCAGTGGGCACATACAAGAAGCATCCAATAAATACATAAATAAATGGAACAACAAATCGGTGTTTCTTCTTCCCTTTCTCTCTCTAAAATTAATAATTATTTTTTAAAAGATATTTACAGGTCAGAGTGCCTATTACATTTCCTTGTTATGACTCACCAGAAGCCACCTTGTGTCCAAAGGCTAGAACTCCCTAAAGTTACACAAACACACAAAAAGGCACCACAGCCTAGCCCTAGGCTTTGCTCTAATTACCTTGAGTTTTCTTCCTTAGAGACCTTTCAGTAATGGCAGTTCAATGACAAATATTTCCATGTTCATAGTGCTCAGGGGCCATGAAACATTGGATTGGATGAGCAACTGGTAGGACTACCCTGACCTCCCTCCCATCCTAGAGAGAGAGACTTTTCCTTCAACAGTCTATTTGAGAGTGAGGGAAAGAAAAACTATAGCTATATGGTTTTTAGTTTTTGGTTTTAATTCTCTTCCTGAGTGTTGTCTAGTTTTATTTACTCTCCATATTTAGCCTATTTACAACTCTTTCCTCCTGTCTTCCAGCTGTTTTATTTCTCAGAAGTTAGTTCTCTGGGTAGAAGCATTGATGAACCCTTCTTTGATAGGGAAAGGGTCCCTGGAAGCCTTACATTAGCACATTGTTATATGTTGTGTCTTCCTTTGCCAAATTTTTACAACCTGCATGTTGATCATTGCTGTCCCTGATGATTCACTAGCTCTGGAATGAGTGTCTTTGATTTTGGAAAAGGGATATAGTGACAAAGCAGAAGAGTGGATGAAAACTATTAAAACTTAAAAAGGGTGTAGTTTGCATACGTAGCCAGCAGTTCCTTGGCTTTATTTCTTATGCTTTCCTGGGGTTGTTCACTGTACTTTAAAATGAAATTTGTATTCGGCACCCTTGGTTTTTTTTATTTTGGTGTTTACACAAACTGGTTTAACAACTTTGATTTGATTGGCTTGCCTGTAGAGTGAGTATTTATTGTGTTTGGAAACTTTCCTGGAAAAACTTTAATCTGCTTGTATTAAACCCAAGATACAAAACATCAGAAATTATAAAGTAGCCTTTAAACTTCTAAAGTGGAAGCTATTTAGTAATACTTACTTCCTCTTTACCGGTCAGGTGTCTTATAATAAAGATGAATTCAGTAAAGGTTACCCCCAGACAGTGTTTCGCTTGAATGAGGTAGGGAAAGTCACAAAGGAAAACTAGTGAAAGGTAATTTTTTGAACATTAGTCAAAATTCAGGAGTAAGAGGCCAAGACTAACTTGGAGTAGTGTTTCATATTAAGCAACTTGGTAGAGATTTATCAAACAAGTTTTTGGCAAGCTATACTTCTGAACCTTTATTTTTTTTTTCAGAGAGAGAGAAACCTCAATCTGAGAGAGATACTTCCATCAGTTGCCTCCCATATGCACCCTCAACCTGCAACCTTTCAGTACACAGGACAACACTCAACCACCTGAACCACTCCAGCCAGACAGCTGAACCACTATTTAGTTGGAATCCTATAACAAGATTATGTTCTTTGGTATCTTCACTACTTGGTCCCCTCTAGAAGTTACTTGGATGTGAGTGGAAGGTTGCCCAACTCTGGTGACTCTTCAGTAAAGTTACTTAAGAAATGCCTATATCGCCCTAGCTGGTTTGGCTCAGTGGATAGAGCATTAGCCTGTGGACTGAAGGGTCCCAGGTTCGATTCTGGTCAAGGGAACATGCCTGGGTTGCTGGCTTGGCCCCCAGTGGGGGGCGTGCAAGAGGCAGCCAATCAATGATTCTCTCTCATCATTGATGTTTCTATCTCTCTCTCCCTCTCCCTTCCTCTCTGAAATCAATAAAAATATATATTTTTTTTAAAAAAGAAATGCCTATATCTTATTAACCTATCTATGGTAGAAAGTAAATCATTGCTTATCTTTTTTTTAAATATGCTTTTAAAAATGTTTTATTGCTTTTATAGAGAGAGAAAAGGAGAGGGATAGAAAGATAGAAACTTTGATGAGAGATTGATCGGCTGCCTCCTGCATGCCCCCAACTGGGGATTGAGCCCACAACCTGTGCATGTGCCCTGACCGTGAATCGAACCAAGGACCTCTTGGTTTGTGGGTTGACGCCCAACCACTGAGCCACACCACCTGGGCAATAGCTGCTTTTTTAAGATCTTGCTTTGTCCTCCACATGGTTATTTGCTTTAAGGATTTCCTTCAGGCATTTTGGGTTCTCTCCATTATTTTGTCCCAACATCTTCTCTATCCTCAAATTTTCCATCTTTTTTGTTTGTTTTTTTAGTTTAGGCGTATATTTGAGCCATACTGACAACAAATGCCAGGGAGCAAGATCTCAAATTCTCCTAAATGTTCCATCCTTGGGTGTTTTGTTGCCTGTTTGTTTCCTGAGTTATGAACCATTGCTTCTGCTATCCTTGGAGCCCCTTCTCATTCCATTCCCTACTGATTACCTTTTTGCTAGTTTCATCTCCTAGGAAACTACTCTGTAAATCAGAGCACATCAGCATTTAGAAATTGAGCCCTTTTGAGAAATAACTCCCTTGGTCCCTAAAGATTCCAGGAGCCTCTAGGGTGAAGAAAAATGCTCTTGAGAATTGTTCATCTGAAAGGAAGTACAAGCCAGGAAAGTCAGTATTCAAACTTATCTGTCTTTCATTTTCCCTGTCTTATATATTTTCATATTGTACATTTGCATAAGTTGACAATCCCTGTGTAGAGACAGGTAGGTGGCACCTACAGTCTACCAGCCGTGGGCAAACTACAGCCCGCGGGCCGGATCCGGCCCGTTTGAAATGAATAAAACTAAAAAAAAAAAAAAAGACCGTACCCTTTTATGTAATGATGTTTACTTTGAGAAACATCGATCAGCTGCCTCCTGCACTCCCTATTTGGGTATGTGCCTGCAACCAAGGTACATGCCCTTGACAGGAATCGAACCTGGGACCCTTGAGTCCCCAGGCCGATGCTCTATCCATTGAGCCAAACCAGTTAGGGCTTACTTTGAATTTATATTAGTTCACACAAACACTCCATCCATGCTTTTGTTCCGGCCCTCCGGTCCAGTTTAAGAACCCATTGTGGCCCTCGAGTCAAAAAGTTTGCCCACCCCTGGTCTAGACCAGTGGTCGGCAAACTCATTAGTCAACAGAGCCAAATATCAACAGTACAACGATTGAAATTTCTTTTGAGAGCCACATTTTTTAAACTTAAACTATATAGGTAGGTACATTGTTACTAACTTAATTAGGGTACTCCTAAGGCTTAGGAAGAGCCACACTCAAGGGGCCAGAGAGCCGCATGTGGCTCGGGAGCCACAGTTTGCCGACCATGGGTGATAGACTGTGTTTGAAGTTAAATGTTTCCAGCCACTCCCAGAACGAATTCCTTTTCTCTCTCTCGGCCTATGGGGTTTAACATAACTCCAGAAAGAATTATCAGAAAAGTTTTTTGGAAATCCCTCTTTAGAAACCTAGAAAGATAAATTATTGGAAGAAAAGCAGTTTGTTGCATATGAGTGCTTAAAAATAGGGTCCAAAGAACACTCACTGACTGTAAAGAGCTTCTTTTTTTCTTTTTTGTAATAAAAGATACATGTGTTTCATTTGGAATTCTTTTTCCATCTAGTTCAGAAACTGGAACGAGGCCACAGGTAGAATTTTATTTATGTCTGATCTTTTGATTTTTAGCACTTTGTCCTAGTTTTTAAAGTTCCTTTAATGTGGTTATGCTGTGAAAATTAAAAAGTTTAGAGAGCGATACACCTGACTTAATAGGAGAGTGTGTGTGTGTGTGTGTGTGTGTGTGTGTGTGTGTCTCTGTCTGTCTGTCTACATATGCACACACACAAGCAAGGGATCGTTCTGGATCACTCTGGTTTGTCACCACTACATTGAAATTTTAGCTTGATTTGAATATTGGAAAGAACATTTATGTAGATAAAGAAATAACTATGGGTCAGGTTTGGTATTTTGGAGATTTATGTCATATGAGGTGTATCTTGGAAAGAGCTTTGTTTTATGATCACTTGTGTTTGATGACAACTGAAGCTACATATCATACATTTGCTGATTTGACTAGAATTGCTTGCTCCCCTATCCAAGGGGTGGCAGCAGAGCAAACACCATACTGTCATTAATCAACTTGGGGAAAGTATCACAAAGGTTGTGAACCAGCCCTCTAGATTTTGAGTAGAAACACCAACATTTGGAGCTATAACATGAGCTGACAATCTGGAACTAACTTTTTGTTTTGCTTTGTTTTTTGCTGTTGTTAATCCTTAACCTGTTATTTTTTTCCATTGCTTTTCAGAGAGAGTAGGAGAGAGGGAGAGACAGACAGACATCTATGTCTTACACATCGACTGGTTGCCTCCGGCACATGCCCTGGCTAGGGGGCAGGGATCGAACTCATGACCCTTTGCTTCAAGGGCCCGTGCTCTAACCAGTGAGGGACACAGGCCAGGACAGAACTAACTGTTTTGATAGTGGAAGGACCAGATAGCCAGTTTGTTTACTTGTAAAGAATGCATCTGACCAGAGGACCTGTGTGATTTACCACTAGGAGAAAACTTTCAGAAGGCAGGATCTTGTGTAAATGAGGTCCTGTGACAAAGCTAATATAGGGGTTTCTTCTAATGTTTGTTATTGTTCCCCTGACTGTGCTTCTTCACTTCTTTTTATTAGTCACTTGGCACAGAAGCCATTTGACTTGATGTTGTATCCATCTTTCTAGTTTCTTTTTCTTGGCAACTTCTACTGGACACTGGATATATGTAATTAGTGGAAAGCTCGGCTGTTTGTTTGTTTGTTTGTTTGTTTGTTTGTTTTAAGCTGAGACATTTTATTTATTTATTTTAAATCCTTACCCGAGGACATGCTTAGAGAGAGGAAGGGGTGGGGGGAGAGGTAAGAGAGAAACATCTATCAGTTGCCTTCCGTTCTAACCAGCAACCTTTTGGTGCACAGAACGATGTTCAACCAACTGAGCCACTCCAGCTGGGCCTTAGTGGTACATTTGTTTTTAATGTGTTTTTGTTGATTTTAAAGAGGAAGAGTGGGGGGGAGCAGTA
>NW_005370597.1:1011132-1035237 GCF_000412655.1 Myotis brandtii | reverse complement strand
AGGATGGAGCCGCAACTGGGAATTGAAGCAGCAATCTCTGTGCACTGGACAAATGCTCAACCAACTGAGCCATACTAGCCAGGGCCCTTAGGTGTTTGTTTGTTTGTTTGTTTGTTTGGTTTTGTTTTTTATTGATTTCAGAGAGGAAGGGAGAGGGATAGAGAGATATAAACATCAATGATGTGAGAGAATCATTGATCAGCTTCCCCCTGCACGCCCCCTACAGGGGATCAAGCCCACAACCCAGGCATATGCCCTTGGCTGGAATCGAACCCAGGACCTTTCAGTTTGCAGACTGATGCTGTATCCACTGGGCCAAACCAGCTAGGACCCTTAGGCGTTTTTGACAGCCTTCCCAGTTTATCTAAAAACACCCTTGCTCTGGCTAGGTAGCTCAGTTGGTGAGAGTGTCGTCCCCATACACCAAGATTTCTGTTTTGATCCCTGGTCAGGGCACATAAAAGAACCAACCCATGGGTACATAAGTAAGTGGAACAACAAATCAGTGTTTCTCTCTCTTCTCTTTTCTTTCTCTCTCTCAAATCAATAAGAAAAAAAAATTGTTGTCATTGGGGTTTTTTGTTGTTAATTCTCACCCGAGGATATTTTTCCATTGATTTTTAGGGAGAGAAACATCGATGTGAGAGAAACACATCGATTGGTTGCCTCCTGCACAAGCCCTGACCAGGGCCCAGGCCAGGGAGGAGACTGTAACCAAGGTAAGTGTCCCTGACCAGAATCAAACCCAGGACTCTTTGGTCCGCAGGCCGACACTCTATCCACTGAGCCAAACTGGCTAGGGCAAAAAAAAAAAAAAAGAAGAAGCTAACCTGTTTCCACATGATACTAATACTTACAATGATTAAACTTATCATAGCCATTTTTTAAAAATATTTTTTAAGCTAGTGGCCCGGTGCACTGATTCGTGCACACTGAAAGGAAATTAATTAGAAGAAATATTTTAATAGCGCTATTTGCCCTTTCTCTATAATAGAAGTGTCAGAGATTAAAGAAAATTAGTATCCCTGTCCGGGGCTCAGTGGTGGGTGGAGCGCCGGCCTGTGGACTGAAGGGTCCCAGGTTCAATTCCGATCAAGGGCATGTACCTTAGTTGCAAGCACATCCCCAGTGGGGGGTATGCAGGAAGCAGCTGATTGATGTTTCTCTCTCATCAATATTTCTAACTCTCTATCCCTCTCTCTTCCTCTCTATAAAAGATCAATAAAATATATTTAAAAAAGAAAATTAGTAAAATGTATATGAAAATCCTATATAACAAAAGCCTAATATGCTAAGTGTCTGGCCGTTCATACAACCAGTCACTATGACACGCACTGACCACCATGGGGCAGGTGCTCCGACCAGCAGGTTACTCCCGTGGTATGTGTCCTGGCCTACCCCTTTTTATTTTTTTATTTTAAACATTTTTATTGATTTCAGAGAGGAAGGGGGGGGAAGAGAGACAGAAACATCAGCAATGAGAGAGAATCACTGATCAGCCGCCTCCTGCATGCCCCCCATCGGGGATCGAGCCCACAATCCGGGCATGTGCCCCTGACCGGAATAGAACCCAGAACCCTTCAGTCCTCAAGCCAACACTCCATCCATTGAGCCAAACCAGCTAGGGCTGGCCTACCCCCTTTTTTTTTTTTTTTTTTAATATATTTTATTGATTTTTCACAGAGAGGAAGGGAGAGAGAGATAGAGAGTTAGAAACATCGATGAGAGAGAAACATCGACCAGCTGCCTCCTGCACATCTCCTACTGGGGATGTGCCCGAAACCCAGGTACATGCCCTTGACCGGAATCGAACCCGGGACCTTTCAGTCCGAAGGCCGACGCTCTATCCACTGAGCCAAACCGGTTTCGGCCTACCCCCTTTTTAAAGTGTGCAATTCACTGGGTTGTTGCTTCAAAGTTGTGTGACAATCACCTCTGTGTAATTTTCATTAGCCCAAAAAGAAACCTCCCATGCCCGTTAGCAGTCATTCCCTATTCCACCTTGGCAATCACTCCTTTCTCTGTGTCTAGGTTGCCTGTTCTAGACCTTCATGTCCTTTGCCCACTATTAATTTTGATGAAGTCCACCTTATCTAAATAATCTTATAAATAGAAATTTTCCATTTGTAACATCTGTTTGGTGTTATAACACCTGTTTGGGTGTTAATGAGAGCTTATTATATTTGCATTTCTGAAACCAAGAAGAAAGTCAGAGATGAGAAAAGCACCTTAAGGAATGCAACTTACAGGAACCTTTTTTGAAAAGGAACCAGGTGAATGAACTCCCCAGGTGATTTTGTACAGTCAAAATTAAGAGCTATATTTTAAGGGAAGTGTGTGTTGTAGCTCTGGGTATCCTTTGATTACACTGTTGTAGTCCCTACCTTCCTGGTCACTTTGAGAGTGATCTATTTCTACTATTTTAGGGGAATCTCACATGAATTTAAACTCTTATGTGGTACTTGAACCTCTGGTGTTATTCTTTCTTTCACAGCAATGGCACAAGCATGATATCATTGATCATTCCTCCCAAAGACCAGATTTCACGAGTAGCAAAAATGTTAGCAGATGAGTTTGGAACTGCGTCTAACATTAAGTCACAAGTAAACAGCCTTTCAGTCCTGGGAGCCATTACATCTGTACAACAAAGACTCAAACTTTATAACAAAGGTAATCTGAAAGGGGGGTTGGGGGAGGGGCAATGGGGGGATAAGGACAGATATGTAATACCTTAATAAAGAAAGAAAAAAAAATATGAAAAGATGCTCAACATCACCAATTTTCAGAGAAATACAAATCAAAACCACAATGAGTTACCACTTCATACCCATTAAAAGGTCTATTATAAAAAATAAAAATCACAGAAAATAGCAAGCCTTGGTGAGATGTGGAAAAATTGGAATGCTTGTGCATTGCTGATAGGAATGTAAAATAATGCAGTTGCTTTGGAAAACTGTGGTGGTTCCTCAAACATTAAAAATAAACTGTTTGTAAAAGAAAAAAAGGGTAATCTGGAGCTTGATCATTTTTCTCCTCTGCTTTGTTTGTATTGGTTATATTTTCCACTTGGATCCTGCCTTTAGGCTTTTGGTCACTAGTGTTTGACCTTGGAATTTAACCCCCTTTTTTAAGTTATTTTTTGAAAGTTAAGTAGTATTAGTATTAAACATCACAAGTAAGTTTCAAATTCCAGGGTAGAATTCTGCCTGAGAGATTTGTAGATATTTCTGCTTTATTTAAATTAGGATTTAAAGGGCAGGGATTGTAGACTGTGGAATAATTTTCTATGAGGAGGAATTAGCTGGGGGTTTATGTAGAGAAATTGTTTGTGGGTTTTTTTTTGCAGTACCTCCAAATGGCCTGGTTGTTTACTGTGGTACAATTGTAACAGAAGAAGGAAAGGAAAAGAAAGTCAACATTGACTTTGAACCTTTCAAACCAATAAATACATCATTGTATCTGTGTGACAACAAATTCCATACAGAGGTAAGAAGTTCAAGTACAGACTATTTTCATCACCCCCAAAAGAAACCCCATACCTATTAATCACTCCCATTCTCTGTGCCCCCCACAAACACACCAAGATCCCTCCTCTCTCTGCTACCACTAATCTATTTCTATCTCTGTAGATTTGCTTATATTGGCATTTCATATGAATGGAATCATACAACTAGACTCTAGAGCAGTGGTTCTCAACCTTGGCTGCACATTAGAATCACCTGGGAATCTTCTTAAAATCCTGATTTCTGGGCCTCATCCTCCGGAAATTCTGTTTCTTTGTTATGGGGTGGGGCCACAACATTAGTAACAAAGAAACAGAATTTCCACTGCTAGAGGCTTTTTGTGAATGGCTTCTTTCACTTAGCGTAATGTTTTCAAGGTTCGTCTGTGTTGTAGTATTTTTTTTAATATGTTTTTATTGATTTCAGAGAGGAAGGGAGAGAGAGAAACATCAATGATGAGAGAGAATCATTGATCAGTGGCTGCCTTTTGCACAACCCCTCCCCAAGGATTGAGCCTGCAACCCGGGCATGTGCCCTTGACTGGAATCAAACCTGCGGCCCTTCAGTCCACAGCCCGGACACTCCATCCATTGAGCCAAACTGGCTAGGGCTATGTTGTGGTATTGAATCTGTACTTCATCCTTTTTATTGCCAGATATTTGCTACATTTTATTTATCCATCAGTTTATGGGCATTTGCATTCCCACTATTTAGGTATTATGAATAATGCTGCTTTGAACATACATGTACAAGTTTTGTGTGTGTTTTAATGTTTTTATTGTTTTTGTTTTGTGGGTTTTTTTTTGAGAGAGAAATATCAGTTGCCTCCCAAATACTTCCCAACAGGGGACCAAACTTGCAACTTGGGCATGTGCCCTAACCAGGAATCGAAACAGTGACCTTTTGGTGCATGGGATGATGCTCAACCAACTGAACACACTGGCCAGGGATACATGAACACGTTTTTGTATGACCATGTTTTCATTGAGGGTAGTATATACCTAAGAATGGAATTTCTGGATCCTATAGTAACTATGTATAACTTTTTGAGGGATTGCAAGACTGTTTTTTGAATCATTGTATCATTTTAAGGGTGGGTATTTTCAAAAAAATAGAAGAGTTTATCTTTATTATGACACACTGAAAGACATGGTCATTGATCATGTTTGAGGAAAGTGCTAAGTTGATTTGGATAACTACAGGTGAAGAAATAATTGGCTACCTGATCTCTTTTTCTCCCTTTGTACCTATGATGCTTGCCTGTATTCCTTGAACTTTGTGTTCATGCTCACAAATTATAAAATCTTTACTAACAAGACTTTAAGAGCTTTCTTTTTTTTCCCCTATAAAACTTTTGAGTGACAGAGCTGCCATAAGATGAATGTTAGGGTAGAAAGGAAACCTCATTAGAGTGACCTAAATCAGTCAACAATAGAACAATCAAGAATTCACAGCTGGCTCCTAGTTCAGTCTTTCGCCTTTCATCAACCTAGGGCCGAGGTCGGCAAACTGCAGCTTGCGAGCCACATACAGCTCTTTGGCCCCTTGAGTGTGGCTCTTCCTAAGCCTTAGGAGTACCCTAATTAAGTTAATAACAATGTACCTACCTATATAGTTTAAATTTTAAAAATTTGGCTCTCAAAAGAAATTTCAATCGTTGTACTATTGATATTTGGCTCTGTTGACTAATGAGTTTGCCGACCACTGACCTAGGGGAAAATCTCTACAATGGAATTAGAACTGACATTTGTCAATTCAGTTTACAGTGGATGGTTTTTGCTCACTTGACAGGAAGCGCACTTCAAGTTGGGTCTTGGTTGGTGCATAGATGTTGAGACTGTTCTTCTCTTGGGTATCACATTCTTCTGGCAAAATCTTCATTGGGAGGCTCTCGGCCACCCTATCCCACTTACTATATCTGATTTGATGAAAGCAAATTTTGTATCTTACTAAATTAAATAGTACCTGGTACTTATATTTTCTAGCTTTAGCTTACTTACTAAGTTAGTTTCTTCTTCCAAGGTACCATTTATTCTTACTAGCTTTATTTTTTTCTTTAGTTGCTGTGTCAATAACTAGATGTGGATGTGGCATATTGCATAACACAACTTATGTCCTATTTAATCAGGATAATTATACCTTTTTATGAGGAATAAGTGTATTCCATGATGAGCAAACTTGTTAAAAACTTGCATTAATCAGGCCACCTAACAGCATTTCAGTAAAGCAAAAATTTTAACACGTGCAATATTTATGTCAATGCTAATTATCAAGCATAATTTGGTTAAAGATTGATTTTTAGTGATTAATCTGCTTTCTAGTCAATTTTTGAAGAGGCTGTTTTCTTCCTTAGTTAAAATGGAATGGGTAATTTCTTAGCTCTAAAGAGGCTGCCTTCTAGCAAGTCATCTAACAAGCCTATAGTATTCAAAGTCCATCATGAAAATGTTTATCTATACGAATCCCAGGACTATTTAAATATTTGCTTTTTCAGGAGGCAGAAATATAGGGGATATACTGTTAACATAGAAGGAGGGTTTTCCCCCATAAAAATTCATAATCATTAGCTATACCACCTCTAAAATAAAATTGAGTTTTGGCTCGACTGGTGTGGCTCAGTGGTTGAGCATTGACTCCGGACCCAGGAGGTCACAGTTTGATTTCAGTCAGGACACATGCCCAGGTTGCAGACTCAGTTCCCAGTGGGGGGCTTGCAGGAGGTAAGCTGATCAATGATGTTTCTCATTAATGTTTCTATCTACTCTTCTCCCTTCCTAGAGATGATTAAACATTTTTTAATTGAGTTTTGTATCTTCATATTAATGATGCTTAAGACATAAGAGTTAAACATTTCCAAAGTAGATCTTTATATAGACTATTTCTCGGTTTTGTACTCATGTACTCCCACTCTAGAGTTGATTTACAAGATATTTGCTATGATGAATACTGCCTATTAATGCTGGGGTTACTAATGGTAACAGAAATTCAACTTTTTTAGGTTAAACTTTTAATTTGAATATTGTGTTCATAGACTACCAACAGTCTAAATCAAATCAAGGACTAGGGAGAATTTAAGCCCTATAACTCTGGGTTTTATAATCATGTACCCAAGTCAGTTTTGTTGAAAGGCTTCACATCAATATCATTGGCTTTTTCCTGCATCAGAAATTCAAAATTGTCTCTGTGAGTTTCATATTTATAGCTGAAGTCTATAAATTACTCCATAAAATGGTCTTCCTGTGGTATTCATACCATACTGAGTACAGTGTCCTTTCAGAGTTATCATGACCTTATCAAAAGTTTGAGGTTTATTGTATGGTACTTGTGTTTGCTTTTCAGGCTCTTACAGCACTACTTTCAGATGACAGCAAATTTGGCTTCATTGTAATAGATGGTAGTGGTGCACTTTTTGGCACACTCCAAGGGAACACAAGAGAAGTTCTGCACAAATTCACTGTGGATCTCCCAAAGAAACATGGTAATATAGGAAGAGAACATGAGCCCATTGCTTTATATCTAGCAGTAAGGGAACAGATAGTATAATGGGGGTGTGGGTGGTAAGTCCAGATGATGGGAGAAGCATCATGAAATGACTCTGGTGCTTATGGCTCTTCTTTTGACAGGAGAATTAGTAGTCACTCTCTGAAAACAAGTAAAGGTTTATGCCAAATATTTAGTTAAGGAGATGGTGATTTTTCTCTGTCCTTTTTGGGGGATGATAGCATGATTATTTAGTTAGTTTTTAATTAGCAAGACATCTTGTACTTCTTAATAATTTACTTTTTCCTCGCCACTTTTGTGTCAAAGGTAGAGGAGGTCAGTCAGCCTTGCGTTTTGCCCGTTTAAGAATGGAAAAGCGACATAACTATGTTCGGAAAGTAGCTGAGACTGCTGTGCAGCTGTTTATTTCTGGGGACAAAGTGAATGTGGCTGGTCTCGTTTTAGCTGGATCTGCTGACTTTAAAACTGAACTAAGTCAATCTGATATGTTTGATCAGGTAAGTGAGAAGTAAATGCTCTATTATGTAATTTTCTGGTGGGAGTAGTGGGACCTCTGAGCCACTGGGACATGCACATCTTTTTTATTTTTACTGCTTCTGAGTTGGCGAGATTTCGGGTGTTTATTAGGAAACATTCCCCCATGCTTTTCTGGGCCCTTTCACTTCTGAAATCAGCCATTTTGAGATAGGATATTTCTGGTCTTATAGAGGCCTCTGAGTGGGTTGTCATACTTGGCTTTAAAATGAAATTTGATTTCAAAAAACTAGGAACTGGCTTTTTCTTTTCCTTATTTATTCTTGTAGGTAAATAAAGCAGTGATATGACAGGGCTTATTAAGCCTAAAGCATTTAATCCAGAAAGATCTTTTGGTTTATGACATGGGCTTGGCCATAAGACACATTCCCAAGGTGGTCTCATTGTGGGTGAGGGAGGTAACATTATGGTAGGCTCACCAACCAAGTTGTCTTGTACTGTACTACCTTATATAGCAAGAAGTAATAATTCTCTCTTTTCTTCCCAAGAAATTTAGTTTTGTTTATATTTAATGAATTATATAGGTCCAATAGAATATGTGATATGATTGGTTGGGGAAGTATATCCTGGCAGTGTTGCTCACTGAGACCTGCTAATGAATAAGTTGGGCCCTTACCCCATGTTCTCCCTCTTTAGACTTCGTGATCAGTTGCCAAGTTTTGCATGCCATTAAGAGGTAGTGGGTCTTAGTGAAGGTGTTTTGAACTACTAATTATGCTTCTTTTCTTTTTTTTTTTTTCCTTCTTTTTGTCAGAGGTTGCAATCAAAAGTTTTAAAATTAGTTGATATATCCTATGGTGGGGAAAATGGATTCAACCAAGCTATTGAGTTATCTACTGAAGTCCTCTCCAACGTGAAATTCATTCAAGAAAAGAAATTAATAGGTATCAGTGGAATGCAAATTATTTACTTATTCTGTGAAATGTTTTTATATGTTTATACGTGATTGTACATATGAAACATGCTGAAAGGGTAAGAGGAAGATTTAGCATTTTTATTAAGATGTTTCACAGTGGAATCATTTTAATCTTTCTTTAGTCATTAGGTCTAATAAATGTGTTTGTATTTGTACTATTTTTACCCTTTGGCAATAGCAACCAAAATTCAGTCTTTTTATATAATCTATATATATAAAACCCTAAGCGACCAGTTGACCATTTGACTGGTTGTTACGACATACACTGACCACCAGGGGGCAGACGCTCAACACAGTGCGCTCCCACAGTGGGAGCTCCGCTCAGCTGATGCGGCTCACCTGATGCGACTCACGGCTGGCTGAGTGCAGCTGCGCAAGCCTCTCCAGCCTCTGGCAGTAGCGGAGCGCCGCCTAGCCCCAGGCTCGGGCTCCTCCCTGGCCGCCCGCCACTTCTTGCACTACTACATCCTTCAGGGGTTGGCGGACTGCAGACTGCTGGTTTCAGCCCAATCCCCTCCCCTGAGGGGTCCCGGATTGCAAGAGGGCACAGGCCAGGCTGAGGGACCCCACCGGTGTGCAGCGGTTCTCAATCTGTGGGTCGCGACCCCTTTGGGGGTCAAACAACCCTTTCACAGGGGTCGCCTAAGACCATCGGAAAACACATATATAATTACATATTGTTTTTGTGATTAATCAATTATGCTTTAATTATGTTTAATTTGTAACAATGAAAATACATCCTACATATCAGATATTTACATTACGATTCATAACAGTAACAAAATTACAGTTATGAAGTAGCAACGAAAATAATTTTATGGTTGGGGATCACCACAACATGAGGAACTGTATTAAAGGGTCGCGGCATTAGGAAGGTTGAGAACCACTGCTCTAGTATATATTTATATGTGTGTGTGTGTTTCCCTGAGAGGGAGGGTGAGGGAGAGAAAAATAGAAACATCAGAGATGAGAGAGAATCAATGATCAGCTACCTCCTGCATGCCCCCTACCTGAGGGTCAAGCCTGCAACCCCCGGCCATGTGCCCTATCCTCCTAGTTCATAGGTCAATGATCAACCACACTGGCCAGGCCCAAACTTCAGTCTTATTTCCCATATTAATTATCCTTTGTAATAGAGTGATGAATAGAGAGCCTGAATTAAAGATTAGTGTGGCCATTGTTTGCTCAGCTATTGCCTCTTCAGAGTCAATTTTTGGAGCCTCAACTAGTGGTATTTTCTTCACTGGTTTTGAGCACTTACTCATTTTTTTTTTAAATATATTTTATTGAGTTTTTACAGAGAGGACGGGAGAGAGATAGAGGGAGTTAGAAACATTGATGAGAGAGAAACATCGATCAGCTGCCTCCTGCACACCCCCTGCTGGGGATGTACCCGCAACCAAGGTACATGCCCTTGACCAGAATCGAACATAATCCCTTTTCTTTCTGGCACCTTTGTTTCTCAAGCCTCCAAAACCTTTTGTTTTCAATATAGTATTCTCTTTTTAAAACAAAAACATTTTTTATTGAGAGAGGAAGGGAGAGGGGGGGAGAAAGAGATGGAAACATCAATGATAAGAGAGAATCATTGATCGGCCCCCTCCTGAACTGGGGATTGAGCCTGCAGCCCAGGCATATGCCCTAGAACAGAATCGAACCTGCGATCCTTCAGTCTGTAGGCCTACGCTTGATCCACTGAGCCACGCTGGCTAGGGCTCTTTTTTTTTTTAAATATATTTTTATTGATTTCAGTGAGGAAGGGAGAAGGAGAGAGAGATTGAAACATCAATGATGAGAGGGAATCATTGATAGGCTACCTCCTTCACGCCCCCTACTGGGGATCGAGCCCACAACCTGGGCATGTGCCCCTGACCAGAATCAAACCCAGGACCTTTCAATCCCCAGGCTAACGCTCTATCCATTGAGCCAAACTGGCTAGGGCAAGCACTTACTCATTTTTAAGTTGGTTTTTTAATATATCTCTCTCTCTTGATTTTGAGTGTAAGAGGGTCTATATCTACAAAGGAAACTTTAATATATGTCCTTATTGACTTATCCCTACTTACAGGACGATACTTTGATGAAATCAGCCAGGACACGGGCAAGTACTGTTTTGGAGTTGAAGATACACTAAAAGCTTTAGAAATGGGAGCTGTAGAAATTCTAATAGTCTACGAAAATCTGGATATAATGAGATACGTCCTTCATTGCCAAGGCACAGAAGGTATGAGAATTAGAAAATCAGATTGCTGTTTGTTACTGACCTGTGTATGAAGGAATCGGGCGGGGGGTGGGGGGGGTAGATTTAGGAGAGATGACAGATTGTAGGACCAATCAGAAGGCAGATCTATACCTTGTTCCCATCTCTTTCATTCTGTAGCATATTCCTGCATAGTTTCTGCTTGAACTGCTAAATGTCTACTTAAGATTGTTAAATTTTTGGAGAACAGGACTGTATCTTGATGTCTTTGGTGGTTCCTCATGATAGGAGCAATGTACCCAGTAGATACTCAATGCTTGCTGACTAATAATCATATGGGGAAAAAAGTTGGTAGGATAAGTTCAGAAGCCCTTTTATCTAACCTAACTCATCTCATGGGGCTTATACTTGTTAGCATGTGAGAACCAAGTTAACACATTTTTCCCCCCCCCCATTACTGCAGAGGAGAAAATTCTCTATCTAACTCCAGAACAAGAGAAGGATAAATCTCATTTCACAGACAAAGAGGTATGTGATTGTTTCTTGGTAATACATGCAAGGAAAGACGAATCCATATGTTAGAGCACTGGCAGTGTACAGTATCCATCTGGGAAACCAAACCTCCTGTTTGTCAGTTGGGGGTGACAGGAGGTGGTCAGCTACTATCCGCCACATACCAACCTGATTCCAAAGAAGGAGGCCAAGTCGTGGTTACTGTAGTTATTTTTAAAGTAGTTAAAAATTCTCATCCTCAAAATAGTGAAAAGGAAGATTTTTTTTAATAAATCTTTGTTGTTCAGATTATTACAGTTGTAATTGGATCTTATACTACAATGTGTCTGGTTTCTTTTGCTCAACATTATGTTTTTGAGATTCATTCATGTTGTTGCATATAACAATAGTTCAATCACTGTTACATACATAAAGGGTTCAGTAATATGAGCATATCACAGTTTATCCACTCTTCTGTTGAAAGGCATTTGGATAGGTTTTAGTAAGGTATTAAGTAATCTTTTTTTTTAAATATATTTTTTTATTGATTAAGATATTACATATGTGTCCTTATCCCCACGTTACCCTCTACCCCTCCCCCCCACTCATGCCCTCACTCCCCCGTTGTCCGTGTCCATTGGTTAGACCTATATGCTTGCATGTAAGTCCTTTGGTTGATCTTTCCCCCTTAACCCTGCCCTCCCCTACCTTCCCTCCAAGGCCCGACAGTCCAATCAATGCCTCTCCATCTCTGGATCAGTCCTTGTTCATCAGTTTATGATGTTCATTATATTCCACAAATGAGTGAGATCATGTGGTATTTATCCTTCTCTGACTGGCTTATTTCACTTAGCATAATGCTCTCTAGTTCCATCCATGGTGTGGCAAATGGTAAGAGTTCCTTTTTCTTCTTCCTCTTCTTAAAGAATACCTTTCAGCATTTCATATAATGCTGGTTTGGTGGTGATGAACTCCTTTAGCTTTTCCTTATCTGTGAAGCTCTTTATCTGACCTTCAATTCTGAATGATAGCTTTGCTGGATAAAGTATTCTTGGTTGTAGGTTCTTGGTATTCATCACTTTGAATATTTCTTGCCATTCCCTTCTGGCCTGCCAAGTTTCTGTTGAGAAATCAGCTGACAGTCGTATGGGTATTCCCTTGTAGGTAACTGAGTTTCTTTCTCTTGCTGCTTTTAAGATTCTCTCTTTGTCTTTTGCTCTTGGCATTTTAATTATGATGTGTCTTGGTGTGGTCCTCTTTGGATTCCTTTTGTTTGGGGTTCTCTGCGCTTCCTGGACTTGTAAGTCTATTTCTTTCACCAGGTAGGGGAAGTTTTCTGTCATTATTTCTTCAAATAGATTTTCAATATCTTGCTCTCTCTCTCTTCTTCTGGCACTCTCATAATTCAGATGTTGGTACGCTTGAAGTTGTCCCAGAGTCTCCTTACACTATCTTCATATTTTCGGATTCTTTTTGCTTTTTGCTTTTCCAGTTGGGTGTTTTTTGCTTCTTCGTATTTATCTTCTTTGACTTGATTTTTGGGATCCTCTAGTCTGCTGTTGGATCTCTGTATATTATTCTTTATTTCAGTCAGTGTATGCTTATCTAATTGGTTTCATATCTTTGAGGGTCTCACTAAATTTCTTGGAGGTTTCTACAAGATTCTTGAGTAACCTTATAACCGTGGTTTTGAACTCTATATCCAGTAGTTTGCTTTCCTCCATTTCTTTTGTTTGTGACATGTTTTTTTGTCTCCACATTTTGGCTGCTTCCCTGTGTTGATAGAGTGGTTTTGTGTGCTAGGTGTGCTATAGGGCCCAGTGGCTCAGACTCCCCAGTCACCTGAGGTGGGCTGTGTGCACAGTCTTCTTATAGTTAAGCTTTGATTGCTGTTGGTGTCACTGGGAGGAGTTGACCTCCAGATCAATTGGCTGTGAGGACCAGTTGTGTCTACAATGGGAGAACTTCTGTGCTGGAAACACCCTTATGGGGCAGGACTTGCTTCAGTGGGGCTTTGGTGCTGAGTCTGCCCCCTGAGTGTGTCTTTTATGGATCTGAAGAGTTGTAATCTGGTGTGGTCTCACTTTGACCACTGGGTACACTGACTCTTGAATCTCCAAGGAGGTGCAAAGTCAGCCACTGCCTGAGGCCACCCAGCAGGAGCTACAGAGAAATCTGCAGATTCCTCCTCTTTGTTTAGGGTATGGAGGTGCCCAGATGAGGCGCAGCTGTGAAGCAGTGCAGGCTGCTGACGTGCCTTAGGCCTTCTTTTGGAAGCTCTGGGGTTTTTTTTGACCCAGCTGCAGTTTATTAGGTTAGGTTGCAGAAGGCCAGGCCATTTATATGCAAAAGCCTCTGCACACAGCTTGGGTGGGGTTGTAAATTGGGTGGGGCATGGTCTCAGGGAATCACAGGGCAGTACAAACAGCAATGGTTGCCCGTCAGCCCTGCCCTGATAGGTCCCTGGGTCTCTGTGTCCCGTGGCCCCGGGCAGGAACAATGAACACTGCAAGCACCTCTGAGAGAAAGCCTCCCTCGTGTTCCGGCCCAATGCCAGACAGTCCAGTTTCTCCCCGTATGAGTCTGGGTCCCTAGACTCTCGCCCGGAACTGGATTTTAGAGTAGTCAGGAGTTTGTATCTCCCTCCCGATTGAAAAAGACCACAGTGTACCCAGTTGCCAGCCCATTTTGCACGCCTCTGTACCTCCACTCTTCCACACCTCTGCACCTCCTACCAGTCTAGATGCGCTTTTCTCTTTCCCTCTAGTTGTCGGACTTCCACTCAGCCAGCCTTCCCATGGTTCTGGATGATACCCGTTTTGTCTTTTAGTTGTAGTTTTGATGTGGTTGTGGGAGGCAGCAAGTATAGGCGTTTACCTATGCCGCCATCTTGGTTCGAAGATACCTTTTTTTTTTTTTAATATATTTTTATTGGTTCCAGATAGGAAGGGAAAGGAAGAGAGAGATAGAAACATCAATGATGAGAGAGAATCATCAATCAGCTGCCTCCTGCATGCTCCACACTGGGGATCGAGCTCGCAGCCCAGGCACGTGCCCTGACCAGGAATCGAACCGTGACCTCCTGGCTCATAGGTTGATGCTCAACCACTGAGCCACGCCAGTCGGGCGATATCTTTTTTAAAAAAATATATATTTTTATTTCAGAAAGGAAGGGAGAGAGAGATAGAAACATCAATGATGGGCCCACAACCCAGGCATGTCCCCTGACCGGGAATCGAACCCATGACCTCCGGGTTCATAGGTGGACGCTCAAAACACAGCCACACTGGCCAGGCAGAGGTAGAGTTAATTTAATAGTGCCTCTCCTGCCCCATGAAATCTGTGCTGCTTTTTTACTTACTGTATTAGCTGTTTTGCTGAAATGGCTTCTGCAGGTTTGGTGTAAAAGCATCAGTAGAGCTTAAGGTGCCACCTGCCCAGCACAGCAGGTGGTAGGTTCCTCCATTTCTGAGATGTAAGACTTTATTTTGATCAGGCTGCTCCCAAAAACAATTCTGTGTGTCTCTTCTGGGCCGTTTGAATGCCTAGAGACCCTTTACAACAGCCTGACTTCTAGAGACAACAGTAGGATCCATAAGTTGAAGAGGTGCTAAGTGTGTTTTGACATTTCGTTGTTGATGCTAGAGCCTGGGGAAGAACATTATTTGAAATAATCAAAATTTCTGTGTTGTTACAATTATGTCACCAGAAATCAGAATTCACTTAAGAGAGTTTTACACACATATACATAATGAGAGGGAGAATGATGGGGGGCAGGGGAACAAGAGTTGCTAAGTCTTGCTATATTCTAATCCCATTGTTTCTGTATCTCATGGTCACCCCTGAAGACAGGACAAGAACATGAACTAATTGAGAGCATGCCCTTGCTGGAATGGTTTGCTAATAACTACAAAAAATTTGGAGCTACATTGGAAATTGTCACAGATAAGTCACAAGAAGGATCCCAATTTGTGAAAGGATTTGGTGGAATTGGAGGTGAGTAGCCAATTAGAAACCTAAACTTAAAGCCAGGCCCAAGGCCTTTCCAAAATAATGTTACTTCAGGTGAGGTGTGCTCATCTCATCATCCACTGAAGGAGGAGGGAGAGGCAGCACGTGGATGCCTGTTCCATGGTTGGAAGCATTTTTTTAATCATTACCTTTTACTAGTAGCTTTCTTTAATTCTGCAAGGGAATTGGGCCTTCCTCATTCTGTTGAAGACTGGTGATTTACTCTTTGGTTTGTGTCCCCAGGTATCTTGCGGTACCGAGTAGATTTCCAGGGAATGGAATACCAAGGAGGAGACGACGAATTTTTTGACCTTGATGACTACTAGGTAGTCGACATGGGTCCGGCAAAATGTGCCTCACCCTCCAGCATCCAACCCAAGGAGCATACCCGTGGTGGAATCCAAACAGATCCCTGCCTTACAATTGGAACATTTCCAGAACTTAATCCATGAGCATTGGATACTGAAAAGAAAACGGAAACAAAACCAGATCCAACCCTACACTTTGGTTTGTCATGGTGTCAGCGCAGCAGCAGCCTACAACTAAGTTCCTAAATGCCACTTTGGACTAATTTAAACAAGAATCCCAGTTTTTACTTTTACTCGATGGTGAAATTGGTTGCTCTTGTATTTTATGAAAAAAAAAATGATTTTTTTAACCTTCATACATAGAAGCAAAAATACTTTAACTGCTGTAAACCTTCAAAAGTTAATAGAAATAAGATCATACTGAATTGTTTCTTATTTTGATTGGAAAAAATTAAATTGCTGCATTTCGCAGTGACCCATTTACATGGCATTCTCAGCTTAGACTGCATAAGAAGAAATATATGTGGTGAAATGTTGGAATCATTTCTCTCTCGGTCTCTTGTTTAATGTTGAAAGGGTGAGCTAATAGGCAATTTCACTCCCTCACACTACCCGTCCCCCCTCCAGACTGTTAGTTTCAAGGATGCAAATTGCATTGTCAAGTCAAGCTGACACATGAAGCATTTGGGCCAGTGCACTGTTTCCTTCCATGTGTTTTGCAGGCAAATTTGTGCCGGGGTTTTGGGAGCCCTTAGCATCCGTTGCTTTGACAAGGGTTCCCATAATCTTAGCCTAGAAACCAGTTTGGGATGCACATGTTGGGGCTTCTGTGCTATTGCTGGGAGTGGGATAAATAAAACATGCAATTTAAGTGGAAGCAAAGAAATTTAAAGATTATTTTATTTTGTTTGGGTCTGTCCTTGGTAAAGGGGAGGTGGTCGTGTTTTCCTTGCGTTGGATGGCATGAGATTATGTGAATATTTTGATTTTTTAAAGATGAACTGCAAGGTTCTTCATAGGAACAACAGATAAGACATGTGTGACTGCATGTAATTTTAACCCCTGACCTCCTGGTGGGGTGGGAGCATCTGTTTCGAATATGGGACTTGCAAGTACCTCTCATAGGAGAAAACATGAGAGGCGGGGTGGGAAGGGCGGGAAGGGATGGGACACAGCTTCTGGCACCAGGACATAACCATGTTGGGTCCACAAATGGGCTTGAAAACCTGAAGCTCATGCTTCACAGCTGGGCTGTGAGTTGGACTTGACCCCAGCTGACATGCAAGGTCATCATGTGCCCGAGGTGGTGACAGTGAACAAAGTGTATAGGATGTGCCCAGTGGTAGCAATGGAAAAAAGTATACCAAATGGACTTTGAAGGGCCAAAGGTTTTAAAAGTCAATTGGTATCACCTCACACTGATAGGGTAGTGGGGTGCATTTGGTTTTCAAATTGGGTACTTTCAACACTTTAGTGCCTGACTGCTGTTCTTCATTAACTTGACTCAGTCACTCGTAGCTTTATTGGTCTGAACCAGCTCCTTGTTCCTAGGTTGCAGACCTGCCTATGGTTCCAATAATCCTGTTTCACTTGAATGAAGGGAGTATGTCTTAAATGTAAAGTTTCTGGTTCTCACACTGTACTCTGAGGTCCAAATGACTGTCTGTCGATGTGTAACCTGATGTCTCAACCCCCAATGAGAAGAGTCAGTTCTTTGGTATTCACCAATGCGGGAGGCTTCACTGGAACAGGCTTTTGCTTTGGGCTCTGCTATTTGTTTGCAGAACACCCAAAAGCGAGCAAACATGCCCTCTTTGCAGCAGTACCTTAGGGTTTTGCCATTGTAAATGGGTCTAATGTGATATGACAAGACCAGAGAAATTGGATGTAAATTTACATTTTTGACTATGCTTATTGTTTCACATGATACATTTAGGGTATGCAGCTCCTTTTGTAGTTTTTATTTTTACTATTTAAGTTTGGAAATGATGCCAAATTTTTGTATTTCTTTAATCAATGTGTTCTCTTCGGTGATATATATTGCATTATATATTGATGTGTGTATCAATATATACTGATATGTATTACACTTAACATACAAACACATCAATATGAGGGGGTAAAAACCGTAGCCTTTGCATTCTCTATAGTCTCTACAGAGAGATCCTAAGCAGCAAAATCTTGGTGTCGTGATGTACAGAAATGGAGAAGAGTATTAAACCATATTTAAGAATATATTTTGTGTGCTTGAGATTCTTTAGGATTGTTCCTAGAAAGATCTGAATGTGGAGATTGAGTGAGCTCTCCAAGGTATGTGTCAATTTAGTCATGGCTGATAACTTTCAGCCTAAGACTTTGTCTTCACTGCATTTGCGTATGGGAAGATATATGCAAAGGATGTCTGAGGTCATGATCTCAGTTACCAGAGGAAGGAGGTTCAAGTTGCTGGGGCCAAACTGATTTGTATCTTCGATTCCACATGCACACCAAAGGAAAACCTGTCCCCCTTCTTAAGGCATTTTAATTGTTGTCCCATGTAACTCAACATTCCATGGAACTAGATGATGTACCCCATTTTATAGGTCAAAAGAGGTTAAGTAATAGCTCTTTAGTAGCAAAGTCATTTTATCCCAGGCCTAATTTCAAAATTGATTTTCTTTATATATCTGGTTTCCTTTGAGTCAATAGAATGGTCCAGATGGAAGAACAGAAACTAACCTTCCACTCGATCTTGCATAGGTAACACTGTTGTAAAGTAAAAAGTTTTATGAGGCTGGCCCAGGTCAGCAGCAAGAAAGGGTTTGTTTAGTTTTCCCCAAAGTTAGGTGCTGGAGCTCCTCTGTGGTACTTTAGGAAGCCTAGAGCCAGAGTGCTGCATGATTTGCTTTCTCCAGAAAACAATGTTTTAATGAAATTGACCCATAATAGCACTTTTTCTGTCACTTTGTGTTTGTTTTTTCAGCATACTTTGGCCCTTTTTCTAATCGGATCTAGGCGATAACTTTGATGAAACCCAGTCACCCTCTGGGAAGGGCAGATGTGCCTACGCATGCCTTTCCTCATGCATCCCTAGGTGCTGTTTGAAGTCAGAAGTTGGAAGGCAGCACAGTGGTGCCGGATATGGGCTGTTGTGCTCGCCTGTCTGGGCCTGCAGCACTTGCCATCTTTTGTTCTCTGGCTCCAGTTCTCATGCCATGGTGCTCCCAGACAGACACAGTGGATTCAGGGCTAAGCGCCAAGGTGGAATTTTAAACCTTGTGCCAGCTTCTCCTTTGTTGCCAATTTTTGAGTGAGCGCCTGTTGGGACTCCCACCTGCCAAGTCCCACCCTGAAGGGATTGTTGTTCCTCCAGGGACATAGGGACTGACCAGCCAGAGAATATGGAAGCATTGGGTGCCAGAGTTGATGAGGACATGGGTGAACAACAGGAAATAGAGATACATGTGAAATCAGTTTACCTCCAGGGTTCTCTAATAATCACCTCTAAACCCTGTCTGGGAACTCCATTATGGGTATAGTCTGAAATTGCTTGGCAGGCTCAGACTGAGGCTCAATTGAGAGTCCAGGGCCAAGTTGGCTCTTTGGACAAACAGCTCTGGTTCTGTCTCTGCCATTAGCTGTGCTTGTGGTTTCAGGTAAGTCCCTTTCTATCCCTGTTTTCTTACTGTAAGGAAGCTTGTGAATTTAAAGAGCCTTTTCAGATGTAAAGCTATCAAGATAGTGTTACAGTGAGCAAGATACCTGATATCTAGCTCTGCCAGTGAGATTTGGCAAATTACTCTATGAGAAGCAATTTTCCTAACTGTAACAATTAGATTATGGTAAGGATTAAATGTAATAAGGCATGTGAAATGCATAATACAATGCTGTGCACTTAGCAAGGGCTCAAAGATGGGAGCAGCCAACCTTGGTCCTCCAGAAGGGGCCAGGGTGAGTTTGTGCTGGCAAACCACAAGGTGGTGCTAGAGTTAAGGATACTGGCTGTGGAAGACATTGGTTGGTTCTGGAGGGGAGTTGTGACAAGCATTAAGATATGCCTGGTACAGCTTGTTTACCCTTAAAATTTAGAGCAATGGAGGGGCCAAACTACCAAAAGAAGTGAACAGCCCTAACCGGTTTGGCTCAGTGGATAGAGCGTCGGCCTGCGGACTCAAGGGTCCCAGGTTCGATTCCGGTCAAGGGCATGTACCTTGGTTGCGGGCACATCCCCAGTGGGAGGTGTGCAGGAGGCAGCTGATCGATGTTTCTCTCTCATCGATGTTTCTAACTCTCTATTCCTCTCCCTTCCTCTCTGTAAGAAATCAATAAAATATATATTTTTTTAAAAAAAGAAGTGAACAGAGAGAAGCATGTAAGAAATCAATAAAATATATTTTTTTTTAAAAAAGAAGTGAACAGAGAGAAGCGTCCAGGAAGTCCTTGAAGTCATTCTGAGTTTCAAGCTACCCATCTGTTAAATAACTACAGTCACTAATATTTGTTAAATCATTACCATGTGCCAGACAGGGTGCTGTGTCATGTGCATTGTCTCATTTAATTCTTGGGAAAACAATGAGGTAGATACATAAGCTACTAAGTGGCAAAATCTGGGGCTCAAAGACAAGTCTGTTTAGTTCCGAGGCCAATACAAATGCATGTCATTCCTTGCTCAAGAAGAATACAATACTTGCTGGTACTGCCGAGAAGATGTGAGGTGGTGGACTCCCCTCACCAACCCTTGTGTTTTCAGAGACAACCAATGGCTCGGATTGCATTTGGAAGGCACCCATCTAACAGTTCTGACCTTGCCCAACACACACGCTTTGATGGTCAGCTCAGCTTATCCACAGCCATAGTTGAAGATGGATAAAAGGAGCTCCCTGGGACTCTGTAGAAGACCCCTATAATTTACCCAACATCTTCAAAGAAAAATACATGTGTAGTGAAATTTCTCAAAGACTACGGTGTCTGTCCCTGCTTTTAAATATGTCTCCAATAGGACAATTAATGAAACTAGAACGTGGACTGTAGATAAAAGTAATAATGTTAAATCTATTCAATAACTATACTGTGGTTATGTAAGAGAATACCCTTTTCCTTAGGAAATATACATTGAAGTATCAAAGGGGTTAAATAAGACATTAAGGAAATTTTTGAATTTTTAGAAATGGAGAAGAAAAAGGTAAGAGCATCATTTAATTGTCTTTAATAATTTTGAGTTATCATGACCATCCATTATAGAATGAATGTGGTAATGAGTGTTTAGGTTCTAACTGCTTCACAAGGTATTTAAAACACAACTTTGGTTTGCTTATTCAAGTTCGGTTTTTACTCAGAATTTGGGTTTGATTCAGAGGTCAGCATTTAGAATAGTTCTGCTAAAGGTTTTTTTCAGTTCAGGAGAAATCCCTACTCTGAATCAGCCAGTGAGAGGGGATGGGGTGTGGTCTGAGCCTGGGATTTGGGCCCAAACTGGAAGAAAGAAGAGCAGAGGCAGGGTCAGGAGAGGAGCTGCTGTCATATGTCTCAGAGATGAAATCGGCTTTGGGTCTGGCCTGGTGCTGGTTGAGATGAGGCAGAATCAAGAGCAAGGGCTTTGGAGTGGGTGGAGAACCTTGGGGATGATGGGAACAAGGCAGAGCTGTACCTAGGAGCCTAGAGCCCATTCTCAAAAAGGACAAGAGTGTCATTAGACTAGTCCTTTATCTCCAGCCACATCCTTATGTAGCTCTGTTCCTCCATACTTTCATTTCTTAAGGAATCATTTTAGCACCTGAAGGGCACCTTACATTCCAATTCCCTCATTCAAGAGATGGAAGGTTGGAGCTCAGAGAGTAACATAATGAATGACCTGTTGAGCTCTAGCAGCAAATTAGAGCCAACATGAGCACCCGAAGTTACAACTCCAAATTCAGTGCTCTTAACACACGGATGATCTCCTTATTCTTCATCTAAGCCTTTTTCTCCTCCTTGTTAGGGATAAGAAAAGGGAGGATCAGAGAGTAAGTGAGCAGCCTGAGGCCAGACAAAGTTGGGAGGGGAAAGGTGGCCAACATCCAGGTGGGATTATGAAAGCTGTTTCAAAGTCATTTTCCTGTGAGTCAGGGTTGGCTTGAGTGTGTAGATTAACTTGCTTGTCCAGCCCCCAGGGTTCCAAATTAGTCCCATCTAGGTTTCTCTGTCAGACTTCTGGCTTTTCCACTCTGCTGAGGGCCCTGCCTGGGCTCAGCCCCTCTGTTCTCCACCCCTACCCAAAGGAAACCTAAAGGGCAAACCCATTTCCAGGGAAGCCTGGAGACCAGGATAGGAGAGTGGAGATTTCATAGAGGTTCTCTAAGCAGATACATCAAGGATCTTCTGAGGTAAAGGCAAGGATTCAGGGATATTCTGCTACATGGGGAAAGGGAGGTGGGAACTGGGCTTGAAAATGAGGAGAAATCACGGCTTGATGCAAGCGCCTGTCCCACATTACATGGCTGTCCAGACCCGAGTACATTCCCAACAAGGCTCCCCAGGGGGGTGAGATGGACCAACCTCCTGACACAGCCCCACTGGAGGGCCTGCAGAAGGGGACTCTGTACTAGGGCAGGATGTCCCCAGGGAACAGGAGTTGAAGCTCCTCTAGATAAAGATGCATTCCTGTGCTTAGGGCTAGAGGCCCTCCCCTACCTGTCAAACTGATTCTAAAGAGAGACTGTCTAGAAGGGGTTCTGCCCCTCCCTGGGGAGCTGAGCAAATGCCCTCAGGAACCCAGTCTCCTCTAGCTTTCAGTTCCCGTAGACACAGCCCACTGCCACCTCTATTCCTTACAATGGACTTGGGTTAACCCTGTTCTCATTTTTTAATTCAGCAAGCATGTACAGACATTTCCTGTACACTGGGCCCCATGCAAGATGCTAGGATACAGTGGTGACCAACACAGGCATTATCCCTACTGGTCAATGGTCCAGCAAAAGAGATATCAAGGAATGACAATAAAAGATGAGTATTATTTTTTAAGGAAAAAAATACTTTTATTTTGAAACACTCCAGCAGATATCAAAGAATACCATGTAGAGGTAGAGCTGGGTGACACAGGAAACCCATTTAGAAAATTTATAAAAATGTAATTACAAGAGGAATAGTGGCAGTTAGGATGGAAAGAAAAAAAAAATGATTTAAGGGATATTTAAGGGGAGAACTATCAGGGCTATTGACTATCTGGATATAGAAAATAAAGGAAAGGAAAGTGTTAGTGGTGTTTGATTGCTTAGCTAAGTGGGTCCAATTAACCAGAAAAGGTGTACCAGTCAGAGAAGGCTGGGTCATGATGTGCTAGCAAGAATCAAATCACAGAGGCTTAAAACAGCAAATGTCTGTTTCTTATTCAGGGAGTTTGGCTGGGAAGAATGAGGAGTATTAAAGGACAAGGGGAGGACAAGGTGGCTCCCCCTTCATCTTGGGGTGCCTTGCCTGGTGAGCAGGGACCAGCCGGGACAGGTGAGAGGTCGGTTTGGAGAGGCAAATGAATCGGTCCTGACTTGCCCTAAAGGCCAGGAAGCCTTTAGAACGTTGATTTTTTTCACCCTGCTATCATTTTTGTTGATTATTAACAGCTTTATTGAGGTATAATTTATAACCTATAAAATGCACTCCCTGTAAGTTTATTATTTTTGAAATAAAATTGTACATTGTGCAAACATCAAATAATCCAGTGTCTATTACCCCAAAAGGTCTTTTATATCCCTTTAAAGTCAATCCCTGCTCCCATACCCAGCCCTACACAACCACTGATCTGCTTTCTGTTTCCATAAGTTTTGCCTCTCCCAGAAACTTCATATTACTGGAACAATACAATATGTAGTCTTTTATTCACCAAGCTTCCTTAACTTTGCTCCTTTCATTTAGGTAAATTTTTGAGATACATCCATATTGTTCCATATTTGTTCCTTTTTATTTTTTTTATTTAAAGTCATTGGGGTGACATTGGTTAATAAAATTATATAGGTTTCAAGTGTACAATTCTATAACACATCACCTCTATGTTCCTTTTTATTGTTGAGCAGTGCGATACAATAAGAAACACAGCCCGGCTGGCATGGCTCAGTGCTTGAGGGTCGACCTATGAATCAGGAGGTTGTGGTTCAATTCCCAGTCAGGGCACATGCCTGAGTTTCGAGTTCCATCCCCATATAGGTGGGGCATGCAGGAGGCAGCCAATCAATGATTCTTTCTCATCATTGATGTTTCTCTGAAATCGATAATATATATATTATTATTATTTTTTTTTTTTTTTAAGAAATACAGTTGACTCTTGAAGAACTTGAGTCTACCATATACTCAGTTTAAGCCCATGTTATTGTTGGGTCAACTGTACATATTTGATCTTTGTACCCAGTTTCTGACACACAGTTCCTAAAACACTTGGAATCTCCTGGGTGATAAGTGTCTTTTGTATGCTAATGAAATGACTGGTGGCTGGAGGCCCTAGAAAGCTTCAGGATGGGGGCTGGTTACCAGAAGGTATAATTTACAGCAAGCATGTCAAACTCACGGCCCACAACAAATATTTTTGCGACCCAGCCAATATAACAGTGTGTAAGAAACATTTTTTTTTAAATATATTTTATTGATTTTTTACAGAGAGGAAGGGAGAGAGATAGAGAGCTAGAAACATCGATG
>NW_005370597.1:1006473-1010923 GCF_000412655.1 Myotis brandtii | reverse complement strand
ACTGGGGATGTGCCCGCAACCAAGGTACATGCCCTTGACCGGAATCGAACCTGGGACCCTTGAGTCCGCAGGCCGACGCTCTATCCACTGAGCCAAACCGGTTAGGGCATTTGTAACTTCTTAATAAAGGGAAAATAAATTTAAATTATTTTTCATAACTTAATTTTTACAATATCCTGTTATACATTATATATATATATGTCTAATACGCAAATTGTCCCCATGGGAGTTCGGTGGGGAGACTGGGAGCTCAATTGCTCGCTATGACATGCACTGACCACAGGGGGCAGCGCAGAACAAAGGGAGGCCCTGGCCTGCAGCCAGCAGCTAGGGAAGGGAGGCCCTGGCTGGCAGCTGGAAGGACCCGATCAGCCCTGATCACCGACCAGGCCTAGGGCCCCTACCTGTGCACGCATTTTGTGCACTGGGCCTCTGGTTATTAATAGCAAACTACAACGTTCACTAATGACCAATTACTATAATCATGTTGCATTCATTTCCCTTATGCCCCTTACGTGCAAGCGCACTATTTCTCTCCAATAATACTAGCAGTGAATATTTTAGCAGCCGAATGCCACATCATTAGTCTTGGACCGACTTGTTTGGTGTGTGCAACAGGAAATATTTTGCTTTCAGAGAACAAGAAAAATAGGTTTATTTGATTACACTTATTAATTTGTGCAGTTATTCAGTGTCTGGTAAGTTAACGTTCAAAAAAATATTAATTTTTATTAAAATGTTCTATTATTTTATGCTAACGATTACTCATTTCAGCCCTTTGTATTCAATATGTCTCTATTGAAATAAACCTACGTTTCTATGGAAATTGAAGTGTTTGTTTGTTTTTTTTTTGCGGCCCACATAAACTTAAACCTTATGTATTTGGACCATGTTAGCCTTTGAGTTTGACATGCTTGGTTTACAGGGTTGGAACTTCCAGCCCCATCCAGAAGGAGAGAGGGGCTGGAGATTGTTAATCACCAAGGGCCAATTATTTAACCAATGATGCCTAAGTAATGGCACTTCCATAAAACCCATAAATAATGGAGTTCAGAGAACTTCCGGGTTGATTAGCGAACACATTGAGGTACTAGGAGAGCTCCTTGCAATTCCACATGAATTTGAGGATCAACTTTTCCATTTCTGCAAAACGGCTATTAGGATTGCAGAATGGCAGATAGATAAAGATTGCAGAACGGCAGATAGATAAGGATTGCATTGACTCTATAGAATGCTTTGTGTGGTATTGCCATCCTAATCTTGTCTTCCAATCATAAACTTGAATGTCTTTCCCTTTATTTCGTATTTAATTTCAGCTGTGTTTTATAGTATTCTTCGTATGTCTTTTAGTTCCTTGGTTAAATTTATTCCTAGAGATTTTATTCTTTTGGATGCTATAGTAAATTAAATTACTTTCTCAATTTCTTTTTTGGATTGTTCACTGGTGATGTCATTCTGGTTTTGATTTGCATTTTCTTGATGACTAATCATGTTGAGCACCTTTTCATGTGCTTATTAGCCATTCATATATCTTCTTACTCTCCAATTCTGCATCTCCATGAGTGGAGAGGGGGAGTCCCTTTCTCTCAGATACCTTTCTTCTTCTCTTCTTTACTTTCAAAAAGCACTTAACAAAGTATAATAAAATTTTTAAAAATAAAAATTTTTTAAAAAGAAACAAACAAACAAAAAAAGCCAAAAGCATTTAGCAGATGGAAAGGTAGCACAGTGCAGGGAGTTAACAACACAGACACTGGCGCCAGATGCCCAGGTCCCACTCTACCAACTTATTAGGTGTGTAATCTTGAGATGTTATTTCTTTCAGTTTCTTTACATTTAAAATAGGGTTCTTTGTTAAATAAACTAGGTTTTTATTTCATTTGTTACATAAAAGTGCCTACTACAGCTAAGCACTGTGCTAGACCCTAGGATACAGTCACAGGGCGCAGAGACGTAGTTGCTGTCCCAGTGGGCTTCCAGGCTAGTGGATCATTCCAATGAATGTGAAATCCCTGCTGCAGTTAACACTGAAGGACGGCCACAGTGAGAGTCTGCCACAGAGGAATCTGACCTGGCCAGTGAACTCACAGAAAGCTTTTCTAAAGACACTGGTGCTTGAATGGGCAAAGAGAAGGAAGAGCATCAGCGGTACAAGAACAACATGTGGGGCTGGGGGAGTACAGTTGAGGAGGTCAGTGGAAAGCAGTGTGGATGAAGCTCGGAGAACTAAGGGGGAGTGTGGTGATGAGGCATGTGTCAGATACTCTACAAACAGTATTAGCTATCATAGGTTCATATTCATTCACTCAACAATTGTTTATCATGCCAGACAATGGGGAGATAGCCGGCAACAAGGCAGACACCATGTCAACAAGTGGTGAACCCCGTCAAGTAAAGATTCTATGCTTTGTTGGGAAAGACACAGGGCACTGGGCAGAGGATTTGGAGGACAAAAGTCACACCCAACCCAGTCTTGGCAGGGAGGAATTGGTTTTCCTTTTGGCAAGATCACTTGCTAACAGCATGAAGATGGGGTTGGTGCCAATGGCAAAAGAAGGTTTAGTTCCTGTCCTTAAAGGGAATATATTTTTAATGAGAAGGCATGCATAGGAAAACAATGAGAAGAAAAATACATAGACATACCAGACAACTGTCATATTGGCATTTTTTGCAAAAAGTCTCAGCTTCCAAACATTCCCACGGAGAAGAGGCAGTATCTGTCTCTCTCAAGGCAGGGAGCCTCCCAGGACCCCTACTGCTTCCTAAGTGTTTCTAAGGCTCAAAGCCCTCTCACCCAGAAGAGAACACAAGGCCTACCCAGCAGAGATCTGCAGATTCTGTAGCTGGAGCAGAGACTGCTGGGGCTACCCAGCTCCTCGCAGGACTTCCCCCTCTGCTAGGCTCAGCTATAAATAGCGTGTTGGTTTCCAGCTGGGGATCTCCCAGCCCTGCAACGCGCAGGCACCGCCTTCTCACCCTGCGCTGCCCTCAGCCTGGAGCAGAGGGGGTGGTAGCTGGCTGGAGGGTGGGAACTAGTTCCAGAGAGAAGCTGGCTATGTACTACATTACCCACAATGCTAGATGGTAGCTGGGAAGAGGAGGCTGCTGGGGGCCTGCAGCCTTAGGTGGGAAAACAAGGCCAGAGGCATCCTTAGCCCTGGGTTTGCAGCCCAGGCCTGGAGACCCAGCTTTTTTTTTTTCAAAATCTAACCCCTAATCCTTCAGTTCTGGACTTTACAGATCATCTCCTCTCCATGCAGCCAACTCACAGGCCCTCAGCTGACCTGGGGCCCAAGAGACCAACAAGTTCCTCATCTTTTGGCCATACCCCACTGTGTGTGTGTGTGTGTGTGTGTGTGTGTAAGCCCAGCCAAATACTGGGAGCCTGTGAGTGATTTTATTCTGGATCAAGCCCAACAGCTGCTTGGCACTAGAAACTCCTCCCTGGCATATTCCCTGACTCTGTCCCAAACTCTGAGCTTTTCTTTCCCTGCCTCACCCACGGCACAACCATCAAGGGCTCACAAGATAGTCCAACAGAACGGCTGTACTCTGGTGACATGTTGCACTTCTGGAAGAGCTGGGGGCTGGGGGTTCAGGAACCCTGCTTAGGTCTGGTCCCTCTCTCTGACCTTTGCTCATCTCCTGGCAGATAGATCAGGGTAGTCACGTGTGGCTGGGCCAGGTTGAAGTCTCTGGAAGCGCTCTAGGGAGGGCCTGTAGAGGCTTGCTGGTTCATGCAGTGGATAAACCAGAGTTGTCAGATTGAAGTAAGGGAGGCTATTCTGGGTGGTGGGGGCACCTGGGTTGCCCTGCATCCAGACCTCAGCCCCACTGTCAGCTCCGGCTCCCCACACCCTACCCCTCCCAACTTTCCCTACAGAGTCAAACTATTCATGCAGAGGCTCATGACTGCCAGACCACAGGGAGCCTAGCAGAAGATACCAGGGGCCCCTGTGCAGGGTGAAGGCCCTGTGGCTGCCCCGAACACAGGTCCTTTCCCTTTTCCCCTTGCTCAGATACAGTAACAGCTCTCACTGAGCTGGCCACCAGGAACCCAGAGAGAGTAAGACCAAGTCGCAGTCTCAATAAATAAACGATGTATATATAATGCTGTGTAAGTGCAGAACAGGCCTGTGGAGTGGGGGTGGGAGGATTTCCAGATGGACGGGCGTCTGAACCAAGTAGAGGACGAAGCTGGCCTCCCAGAATGTGGGAAGGGCATTCCGGACCGAGGGGACGGCTTCGGTAAAGGAAGGAGGGAAGAAGGGAGAAACGCCGAAGACCAACTGGCAAAAGGCAAAGGCAGGAGCAGCAAGGCGCGGGGCGGGGGCCTGGGCTGGAGCTGCGGAAGGATCTCCAGCAACGTGTGCTGCGTCCCGGGCTGGGGAGAGGCGGACAGAACGTGGGGGGCCGGGGGTGGGGGTGAGAACCTCAGAGCCTCTGGGGT
>NW_005370597.1:985983-1005953 GCF_000412655.1 Myotis brandtii | reverse complement strand
CCTCGCGCCGGGGTCCGGGGTCCAGCCTGGCGTGGACGCTCGACCGAGACGAGCGGGATTCCCAGCTCCGCGCGCACCTGCTCGGTGACCCCGAGTGAAGCGCTTTGGTCTCGGAGCCTCGGATTCCTCGTCCGAGGCTGATGGGGATGAAATGAGAGGATGCCCTTTAGGCGTCTCCTGCAGCGGGCAGGGCCCGCAGGGACATCTCCGTGGTCCTCACCATCACAAGCGGGGTGGGGGCCGTGTTCCCTGTCACCTGCTGTGTGTGCCCTTCTAGCCTCTTCCCAGCTGAATGCAGGGCTTCTAGGGGAGCTGACGGATTCAGAAGAGAGATTTCCAGAAGAAAATAGGGCAACCGTCAAATCTAGAGTTTTCCCTTCCAGACTGCGGCGTTTAGACAGAGGGAGCTCCAGTCCCAGCTTCTCCCCTTACCAGTGGTTGATGCTGAGAAAGGCACTTCCTTCTCCGAATCTCCCTTTCCTGATCAGTAAAATGGGGGTAATCGTTGCTGGTTTGCAGGGTTGTTGTGGTAACCAAATCAAATGTGTGAAAGTGCCTGACCTGGAGAAGGTGCTTAAGGAATGTCAGTTCCTCAGTTCTCTGTGCACTTTCCCAAGTGGGTGTGGGAAGAAGGAGACATGAAAGGCTTGAGTACTCGATTGACCATTCTCCCTGGAAACCTGTCCCTTGGGGAAGACTGTCCCTTCTGTGGCATCTATGGGACCTAATTGCCAAGATCTGGTGCCGGAACCAGAGGCAGGTGTTGGCCCTGATGCTCCCCTTTCTCCATCCCTATGACCTGCCCTCCCTCCCTGCTTCTCTTCTCTACCTACCTCAGAGCTTAGGTGACCTGGAATGTCTGCTAAGGGCAAAAAGAACCTGGAGGAAGTTGAAGTTCCCATCACAGTCAGAACCTGGTATCTAGGACACCATACCCTCCCACGCCTGCTGCAGTACCACACCCACACATTTCAACAGGAGATGGGTATCAATCTCAGAAAAGCATTTCCCAATCCTCCCATGTTGGCCCTGCCCTGCCCTCATCAGTTCTGCCCGCCCTGGAGTCCCACTTAAATCCAACCTGAATCTTCCTGCCTCTCCATCCTGCTGAACTGCAGTTAGCAGCTCCTAAGAGGTTCCAGGCAAATTTGTGGACACACACAATAGATGTATATCACCCACGGCCTTGTTTTCTTTCCTCCTTGTTGGACAAGGAGGCTGTGGTTGGCATGGTAACCTTCCTTGTATAAGTTGCAGCCCTCAAGGATGTTTTCAATTCCAGCAGAGACATAGCTCCTTCCCTCCACTGTAGATCACGAGGAGACAAGTAGCTGTGTCATTCTGGCCTCCCCCAGAATGGGGATACAGTGCTGGTGGCACAAAAGATGGTCTGGTTCATGGAGGGCAGGAAAGGGCTTAACGGAGATGCTGACTGGATCTCTGAGGAACAGGCTCCTTCTGCACTGTGGGTTGATCCTTAGCCACCCAGAGAAACCAGGATATTTAGGGAGTCTCTCGGGGTCATCCTTAGCCACCCAGAGAAACCAGGATATTTAGGGAGGTTTCATGGTGAATGGTAAACACACATCTTCACTAAAACCAGGCACCCAACAAATGGCCTAATGCTGGTGCTTGCTTCTATAGAAGCTGATAACCCATAAAACCTCTGTAATCCAGTGATTTCCCTTCTCCAGAGCCCCTCTGTGGAATAAATGGGTATTTATTAACCATCTCACTTGTTCCAGTTTCCCATCCATTATTTCTTTTTTAAAAATATATTTTATTGATTTTTTACAGAGAGGAAGGGAGAGGGATAGAGCGTTTGAAACATCGATGAGAGAGAAACATTGATCAGCTGCCTCCTGCACACTCCCTACAACCAAGGTACATGCCCTTGACCAGAATTGAACCTGGGACCTTTGAGTCCGCAGGCCGTTGCTCTATCCACTGAGCCAAACCGGCTAGGGCCCATACATTAATTCTTCCCACCATCCTATGAGGGAGGTAGTAGACCACTCATTTTACCAATGGGGAAACTAAAATTTAGGCAAAGAACTTAAGCAACCTGACCCCAAATCACATGGCCATGGAGTGGCGGCTTGAGGGCTAGAGCCCAGGTCTTCGGATTCCCAATCCACAAGGTTTCTAATAAATCCTGTCTTCCTTTGTATTTGCTACCGTGTCCCTGAAAAAGAGATCCTCCCCCAGGTCCCAAGGCATCGCCTTCTAGGAGCTCCAGGAACCAAATGGGCATCAGCCTCAGTCTCCGTGGCAGCGCAGTCCTGTGGGGTCCTGTGTGGGCCGGCTTGGCACTGCAGCAGCAGCAGCAGCAGTAGCGTCCTCAAACTCAGAAGGCCTCCCCCTGCCAGCTGCCTCGTCTCTGTCATGGAGTTTCCCCAGCAGAGGGCAAGCCGAGGGAAAGTGGTTCCCAGCTGCCAGCTTCATGGAGGCAAAATTGCATTAGAGTCCGTCCGGGCTTCCCTCGGTCCCTCCAGAGTGAGCACATTCAGCTCCCCCGCAAAAGGGAGGGTGGGGGAGACAGACACAGGAAAAAGGGAAACTTCCATTTCTTTCCCTGGCTGGGAAGCACTTGGCTTCGAGCTGCCACTCATCCTGTAGGTGGAGAAGATTAATACTGATCCTTTGGAAATTATACAAGTCACTAAATGAACCCTTGGGCCAGAGCTTTGCCCGGGAGAGATGCCAGTAGGAAAGCCCTGGGTTTGAGTGCTGTGGAAGGGAAGGAGAGGCAGGTCTCAGGAGGGAGAGAGACCTCAGGATCTCCTCCTTGCCTCATGAGCTCTTTTCTGGGTATCATTTTTTTCTCTTTTTAATTGATTTTTAGAGAGGTGGTGGGGGGGAGAGAAACAGCAATATAGAGAGATACATCAATAGGTTGCCTCCCATACAAACCCCTACCTAAGTCACTAAATGAACCCTTGGGCCAGAGCCTTGCCCGGGAGAGATGCCAGTAGGAAAGCCCTGGGTTTGAGTGCTGTGGAAGGGAAGGAGAGGCAGGTCTCAGGAGGGAGAGAGACCTCAGGATCTCCTCCTTGCCTCATGAGCTCTTTTCTGGGTATCATTTTTTTTCTTTTCAATTGATTTTTAGAGAGGTGGCGGGGGGAAGAGAAACAGCAATGTAGAGAGATACATCAATAGGTTGCCTCCCGTACACACCCCTACCTGGGATTGAACCCAAAACCTAGGCATGTGCCCTGACTGGGAATCAAACCTGAGACCTTCCGGTGTGGAGGGACAATACTCTAACGAACTGAGCCACATCACACCCGCCAGGGCTCTGGGGATCATTCTTCTTTCTGCGAGTCTTCTGTCTAAAAAGATGAGAAAAGTCATGTCCTGGCAACGGAACAGGGTGAGGAAGCAGCAAGAGCAGGGAACTATCAGGTTGCGACCTCCAGCAAAACAGGGGAGGTGTTAATAGTATTAATGGTTAATATTTACAGGTGTCAATCACACTTCATTAATTATCTAATTGAATCCTGTCAGACCCTACTGTTATGCCTGCTTTAGAGAAAAGGAAACGGACTGGGCACACTATAGACAGTCTCTCATTTAATCCTCACTACACACCCATGAGTTGAAACCATGATGCCCATTTTCTCCAAGTGAAAACTGAGGCTCAGAGACGTAGGGGACGTGCCCGTGATCACTAAGTACTGTAAGTGGCAGCGTGAGGGGTTAGAATTTGTATGTGGGACTACAGAGTTTCACCACTTTGCCAGGCTGCCCCCAAGTCTTTTCCACCCCTCCCGGGGCTCCTACTCACATAGGCTGAGACCACAAAAACCTGCCCACACCTACATTCCCCTGGTGCTCACCACACAAGTGGCAGCCTGGCTGGGAGTGTTCACTTGTTAACTCAGACTTGCCACCAGAGCATTTCTGGGGGCCCTGTATCTTGGGACGGTGGCTGTCTCCAATGCAAACGCCAACGGGAGGAAACCTGGAGAGAGCTTCCCTCCCCTCCCCAGGCCTTGAAATACAAAAATGTATACATCAAACCGCCCTCAGGAGATCTCCTTCAGACCCAGGGAGGTGCTTCTTGGAGAAGAGGATGGAGGGCCCAGCGATTTCAACCAGGGAGGAAGAACAGCCAGCGGCGGCCTCCCCAGCCAGGCAGGCTCCTCCGCACTGACAGGAGCAGACGCCACTGCTCCCACCCACCAGGCTGGGCTGTGGGGGTGGGACACACTCGGAGTCCTGAGTCAGAGGACAGGTTCCGCTTCACTTTCCCTGGGACAAGTCAAGGATGTAGCAGTCAGTCTGTCTGGAGAGGAAGGGGAACTGGAAAGTGAGAAAGAATAGTGCTCATTTCCTTCCCTGCCATCCCTTTTATTTGTAAAGCCTTTTATTTATTTATTTTGTATTCCACCATATGTGGCGCATGTTCATTACAGGAAGATTTGTTAGTGTGAGTGCTCCTCCCTCTTCTCTCTCCTCTTACCCTCCCCCTAAAGGTTTCCAGCTCAGAATACAATCCTACTTTCCAGTTTAGAGTTTGGTCTTTGCCAGCCTAGTTTCTGGATATTTTGTAATGTAGAATCAGAATGGGGGTGAGGGGGTACTGGAGAGAGAGAGAGAGAGAGAGAGAGAGAGAGAGAGAACGAGCCTAAGGGGCTGGGAAAGGAAGGACTTGGGCTGAGAGGGTAAATTGATCTATATAATAAAGAACTAGGAAGGGGAAGGGAGAAGGGAAAGAGACCCATTAGAAAGGAAAGGTAGGAGAATTTTATGAAGTACTAGCATTGCTGTGGGGCATTAAATGGATTCCCCAAGTAGAGGTTGAAATAACTTTTTTATTTTGGGGCTCCAGGATCATAATTCTTTATTTGCAACTTCATGTAGCACTTTAACCATATAGAGACCCAGAATTTATTAGGGTTCCATACAGGAAAGTACAAAATATCATTATTTGAGAAACAAAAGAAAGCAATCAAGTATTTATCCTTTATTTTTTTACAACTATGATTTAGTGTCTATTCTTTATAGACAAATTCTGGCTAATAAATGCAAATAGAATGGTAGAATTACAAAATCACCATTTTGTAACCTCTAATGAGATAATGGATTTAGATAAGGATCAGCAATCATTGGGGATTTCTAAAACCACTGGGTGAAAGATAGAGAGGAACTTTAAAATACCAATAATACTTGAACCCACCAATCAACTTTAACATCACAAAAAGAGAGACCACATAAGAGAATTGAAAACATATCTTCACATAGAAACCTGTCAATAATGTTCATAGCAGCAGTATTATTCATAATAACCAAAAATGAAAACAATCCAAATGTCCATCAACTGATGAATGGGTAAGCAAAATGTGGTATATCCATACAGTGGAATATTATTCAGCAAAAAAAAAGAAAGACATGATGCATGCTATAATATAGATGAACCTTGAAAACATTATGCTTACCGTAAGTGAATAGTCAGATACAAAAAGCTACATATTCTGTTATTCCACTTATATAAAATGCCCATAATAGGCAAATCCATATCTATAGAGACAGACAGTAGATTACTGATTGCCAGGTGCTGGGAGTAGGGATGGCATGGAGGGTGACTGTTAACAGGTAGGGGGTTTCCTTTGGGGATGATGGAAATGTTCTAAAATCAGTGGCTATAATTGCATAACATTGTACATATAGTCAAAACTATTGAATTTTATGTTATATAAATTATACTGCAATTTTAAAAAATCATGTAGGAAATTAGAGATACAACTAAAAATTATGTGCCTCTCGATATGTTATAATAGCAAAAACATCGCATCACTTCAAAAGTAAACCTGAATCTGATCAAGGCCCTAGATGTAACACACAGTTTATAGGAAATTCATGGGGTAGAAGAACATATTACAGGGGAAAAGTGCAATCTGTCAAATTCTGGAAGTGGGGAATTCTTCAGAACATATAACCTGGCTTTTTCAATTAATAAGTAGCAAGAGGAACCGTTATGAGTGAAAGAAACTTAAAACCTATCAACCAAATGCAAAGTGTGGTCTCTTTTAGGTCCTGATTCAATAAAAAGAACTTAAAAATAATTACAAAGATATATACTGAAGTATTTACAGATGAAATTATATAACATTTGGAATTTGCTTCAAAGCAATCCAGTGTGCAGTGGCAAGGAGGAACGAGTGTGGTATAGACCAGCGGTTGCCAACCGGTGGTTCGTGGACCATTGGTGGTCCGTGAGGTCGAAAGGTTGGTGACCGCCTGTATAGACGAAACAAGACTGCTGTGAATTGACAGCTGTCAAACTGCTTGATAGATACAGAGAGGATTATTGCACTATTCCCTCCTACTTTTGTGACTGAAAATTTATACAACAAAAAAAATCATTATTCATGAAATCAGATCATATTTAGAAGTTATATCTTATTTGATAGAAAATGGGCTAAGATTGAATAATTGAGTTCAAGGCAATTCATACTTTATTGAAAGCTGAAATTAAAGAGCATGTATAAAACCTGAAGTGACCAGCCCAAATTATTTTATCATTACTACTATTATTGCAATAACTACATTGGAAGGGAGTCAGGGGCACCAGGACCCTCCCATAGAGGCAGGAAGCAGTGTGATAATTTAGAAGTGTGTATGGAACAGAGAACAACTTTCCAACACCTGGAAACATGCTCAAATTAAGTTGTCAGTCTTCCTTATAACATCTCTTGAGTCCTTGTTGCTCCTAAGAAAAGTAGAACCAGCAATGGCTGGGTAGTAATGATGGTTAGAGCATCGTTCCTATACACCAATGTTGTGGGTTTCATCCCTGGTCAGGGCATACACAGGAATCAACCAATGAATGCATAAATAAGCGGAACAACAAATCTGTGTCTCTCTGTCTGTCTCTTCCTTCCTCTCTCTCTAAAATCAATTAAAAAAAGAAAAGTAGAACCTTCCAAATCTGGCCCCAACCTGCCTTTCCGGCAGCATTTCCTGCTCCTCCTTTCCTTACTTCCCGGCCACCCCACCCCACCTTTCATCCCTGAACATTGTTGCCTTTGCACTTGCTATTTCCTCTGCCTGCAAATCCTCCTGTGAACTCCCAATCTTCCTTCTACAACCTGTTTCTCTCTTTCCTCCTCTTTGACAGAATTAGTCATTCTCTGTTCCATATACACCTCTAATTCATCACACTGTAAGGTAATTATTTATTTCTAAATCTACCACCACCACCACCTCCCAATTCTCCGCTGCCCCAGACTCTATCTAGTTTATCTTTACATGCTCAGGGCCTGATATATAAGTCAATATTTGACACACAACTGAGCGACGGAAGGAGCAGCGTAGACTTTGGATGGTCCAGTGCTGGGTATGGTCCCAAGAAAGTTATCCAGATTTGGGCTCTTCCTTCCAAGAGCCCTCTCAACCCAGGCAAACAGTCCAATCCAAGAAAACCAACAAGACCACCTGGTTAACACCAACTCAGTAATAAGCAGAGAAAGAAATTTAGGAGAAAGGCTTTGAGCCTTATAGTGTGTGCGTGCGCGTGTATGTGTGTGTGTGTGTGTGTGTGTGTGTGTGTGTGTAATGGGGATAGAGACATCATTCTGGTGTGTGTGTGTGGGTGTGTGTGTGTGTAATGGGGATAGAGACATCATTCTGAGATAAGGGCAAGATCTCATGAATTCTCGAAGAAGTAGTTGAGGGAGCTTGATGATCTAATAAAATAACTACCCTTTCTGACTTAAAAAACACACAAATGTACAGCCCCCAGATTTAGAAGCCAGCAGCAGCTCACTGGTTCTTCTATCCTGCCCCAACAGACCACCCACCTACGGGCAATACTAACAGCCAAATGTGTCCACTCAGCCCCGAGTTCCTAGAAAATCTCTCCCTTCTTTACTTTTAGCACTTTTCTTTTATGCCTTATGGCTGAAGGGGCAGGTATCTGCAGGGGAGAGAATATTCCATCAGAGTCTTCATAAAGACCCCTACATCAACAACAACAACAAAAAAGAAAAAGAAAAAATAAAAGAAAAAAATTGACCCCTACATCACACAGATTCTGGAAAATAATTATTGAGACACCAGGAGCCTGTGTGCACAGAGGGTGGTCACAAGGCAGCAAGAGGGCAGCCAAGCAGAAAGCCCTCAGAGGAAAATAAAACTGTCGGCTGGCTCCTTGATCTTGCACTTCTAGCCTCCAGCACCGTGAGAAATAAATTTATGTTGTTTAAGTCACCTCCCTACCCCCCAAAAAGAGAAGAATTATTTGCTTGCCTAGCCTTATTTTTTTCTTTCATAAATAGAATAATTTTCTTCTGATAATAAAAGATATCTGCTTATTTGAAAATACAGTAAAGTATAAAATAGGAAATAAAAATTTCCCATAATCCCACCAGAAGTAACAACTATTAACATTTGATGTATATGTAAGCACCTTAGTATGTATTTTATAAAATTGGAGTCATGCCATATAGAAAGTTTTATATATTACTTTATCACTTAGTGTTATATTGTGGGCATTTTTTCAGGTCAATAATTATTTCAAAACATGATTTATAGTAATGGCTGCATAGTAGTTCATTATATAACAATTGATATCAGCCATGGGACATTCATGTTGTTGCCAACTTTTCTCCATTACAAATAATACTGTAATTAACAGCAGTCTTGGAAGAATTGCTAGGTCTGAGGGCATGAACTCTAATAAGGCTTTGGGTGCATGCTCTTGAATGGCCCTCAGGAAAGCATGTGATGGGTTATTCTCCCTCCATCAGTGTATGAGTTTTGTGTGTCAAAGGTAAGTTGTACAAATGGTGAGGTGTTTCTATGTTCAGAAAAAAGTAATGTTCTTCTTTTCAAGAAAAAGAAGAAAATAAGCATTATTTTCCCCATTAAACTGATGGGGAACCTGAAGGCCATGGATTAATAACTCAAAGATTTGCTTTATGAATGAAGCCTGACAGTTGGGTCTGAGGAGACTGAAAAAAATCTTTCTGGATAAAGCCAAGATGGTCTGAGAAGAAAATTCTAAGGACCTTGGTAGTTTCATTAGTCCAAAATGAAATCTGGCTCTGAAGAGAATGAAAGATGATTCTGAGAAGATGATTTGGGGGAGTTAACACAAATCTGAGGGGGCAAAATTGGTTCTGAGGCTGCTGTAATGGGATCAGAAGCAGTCACTGAGAGAGAGAGAGAGAGAGAGAGAGAGAGAGAGAGAGAGAGATTATAAACATGTGAGAGACATCGATTGGTTGCCTCCTTGCCTCCCACATGTGCCCTGACCGGGGCTGGGGATTGAACCTGCAACCGAGGTACTTGCCCTTGACTGGGAATCTAATTTGTGACCCTTTGGACCATGAGCCAATGCTCTAATCACTGAGTCAAACCGGCCAGGGATCATTGGTAATTCTTTTTTTTTTTTTTTTGAAATATATTTTTATTTATTTCAGAGAGGAAGGGAAAGGGAGAGCGAGATAGAAACATCAATGATGAGAGAGAATCATTGATCAGCTGCCTCCTATATACCCCCTACTGAGGATAGAGCCCGAAACCCGGGCATGTGACTTGACAAGAATCGAACCTGGGACCCTTCAGTCTGCAGGCTAACACGCTATCCACTGAGCCAAACCGGCTAGGGCAGGTTGGTTCTTGTATGTGCCCTGACCAGGAATCAAATCCACAACCTTGGTGTATTGGGACAACACTCTAACCAACTGAGCTACCTGGCCAGGGCGGACCTGAGAATTTAAATGGGTGGTTCTGAGAGGACAGTTGGAGTGGACCTTTGGTGTTGAGGTGACTGAAAACTAGTTTTGATTGGGCGGCAGGAGGAGAGTCACTGTCTCTGAGAAGCCAGTTTGAGGAAATTCAAAGTTGGTTCTAGAGAGATTCAAGGATGGTTGGCAAGCTATGGTGGTTTTTCTTTTCTTTCTCCCAGAACCCTTCTAAAGCCTCTGGACCAACTTGCCCACAGTAGGTGCTCTGTTAATTTGTTCAATAAATGAGGTGCAATTTGGTTCTCAGGAGTCTGGTCACTGGATTTGGAAAGGTTCTAGGATGAGAAGTTGGTTCTGAGGAGGAATTAGCTTCCACAGAGGCTGAAGTTGTCTCTGAGGAGGGCACCCATTGCTGGTTTTGTGGAAAAGCAACTTCTGTGTTTGTCTGGGAGCTGAGGATGCACTCTGGCCTCGTGGGCAGCCTGATGTACCTGGGTCATGGGGATGGGAGAAGTCACTTCAGAATAAATTCATTTCTACCCATTTACCTCCCCGGATTTGTTTTCCTTTTTTAATCCTCGCCTGAGGATATTTTTTCCATTGATTTTCAGACGAAATGGAAGAGAGGAAGGAGGGAGAGGGGGAAAGAGAGAAACACATCAATTGGTTGCCTCCTGCATGTACCCTAACCAACCAGGGCTGGGGATCGAACCTGCAACCCTTGCCTGGAGTCAAACCCACAACCATTCGGACCTCGGGCTGACGCTCTAACCACTGAGAAATCCAGCCAGGGTTCTCCTCAGATTTCTTTCTTTTTTTAAAAAAATATATATATTCTTATTGATTTCAGAGAGGAAGGGAAAGGGAGAGATAGAAACATCAATGATGAGAATTATTGATCAGCTGCTTCCTGCACTCCCCCTACTGGGGATCGAGCCCGCAACCCGGGCATGTGCCCTTGACTGGAATCAAACCCAACACTCTATCCACTGAGCCAAACCAGCTAGGGCTCTCCCCAGATTTCTTAAATCCCCTTCCTCAAAATGAGTCCCGATGAGAATATTAGGAAGGCCTTCTCCCCACTACCCCAGGGCCTGCTCTTTGGCCTCCAGTTTGCAAATCAGCACCATAATTTTAGAGGGCTGTGTCCTCCAAGCAGATACATACAGCAAAATGCAGCCATTTTAAGTGTACTATTCAATGACGTTTAGTAAATTTACAACGTTGTTCAAGCATCACAATCCTTTTTTAGAACATTTGCATCATCCCCCAAATAACAAGCTCATTCTCAGTCAAAACCTACTCTCACCCCAAGCCCCTGGCAACTACTAATCTACTCTCTGTCTCTATGGATTTGCCTTTTCTGGACATTTCATAGAAATGCAATCATACAATATGCACCTAACGTCTTTATCATAACATTTTTGAGGTTTACCCACGTTGTAGCGCACACCTGCATTTTGTTCCTTTTTATTCCTAAATGGTATTTGTTTGGGTGTACCACCTCTTGTTTATCCGTTCACCAGTAAAATAGACATTGCATTGTTTTCACTTTTTTACTATTGTGAATGCTGCTGCTATGAACATTCGCATCATATACTTATATGAACGCATTTCCATTTCTCTTGGGTGGATACCCAGGAGTGTGAATTGCTTGGTCACATGATCAGTGTATGTTTCATTTTATAAAAAATAGCTAAACCATTTTCCAAAGTGGTTGCTCCTTTTTACATGCCCACCCGCAACATATGAGAGTTCCACTTTTTCCACATCCTCACCAACGCTTGTTATTATCTGTCGGGAAAAGCTAATTATTAAGGATCATCTCCTAAAATAAGTGAAGCCACCCTCCCTCTGTCCCAGCCTTAACACATACCTGGGCAGGCAGCAAGGGCCAGTTCATCGGAGTTGGGAACACAGACCAAGACCAGTCCTCTGGCCTCAGCTGCCCTTTCACTCAGGCTGCTCCACAGTCCCGGGCTCCTGGGGCCCAAAGAGAAGAAAGAGAAGTTGTGATTACAACACTATTTCAGAACCCGGAGGTGGGTAGGATATAGGGTTTGTGACAACTGTCGGGTGAGTAGGGCCTGTGTTCCAGAAACACCATCCGAGAAAGAACCCTCAGAAGATAGTCATAGAAGGCAAAGTGTACAGATAACCTCTTAGGACTGGTCTCCCCAGGGTAACTTCCCTCGTCATCTGATCTTCGCCCCTTCCTCCTTTTGAGGTAGGAGTGCCTACCCTCTCTCAGGTGCCTTTCTCTTTAGAAAAGTATCACCAAGGACTTACATACCTTTGCCAAGCTGAATAAATAATGACAGCATATCTTACTTAGTCCCAGACATCTCATTACAGGGAAGGAATAAACAAACGGGAAGGAGTTTGAAGTAGAGCAATAAAAATGATGAAGGGGCTGGTTCTGTTTATAGGAGGAAAGATTAAATGAAGCAAACCCTTAGGAGGCTGGGCCCTGACTCAGTGTGTGTGTGTGGAGGGGGGGGGGGGGGGGGGGGGGGGAGGGGGCGTGGCGTGGAGATGGGTGATTTTTGCTGATTATTGCTTTGAGTAAGAGCAAGGCGAGGAAATGGAGATGTGCTGGGATAAAAGAGCCAGAATGGGAGGCTCTGGAGTAAATGGGGACACATCCACACAAAGACTTGTACTCAAGTGTGCACAGCAGCTCCAAAGGGAACCCACCCAATATGCATCCACAGGTGAAAGAATAAGCAAACTGTACGATAGCCATCCAGGGGAATACTCCTCAGCAATAAAAAGGAGTGAACTATTTATTCACACAACAACATGGATGAATCAAAATGATGCTAAGTGAAAGAACCCAGACCGAAATGAATGTATACTGAATTACTCCATTTATATGAAACTCTCCAAAAGGCAAACTAATCGATATGGCAACAGGAAGCAGGTAAGTGGTTGCCTGGGGACAGGGGTGGAAGAAGGAGAGATTACCAAGTGACAGGAGGAAAGTGTTTGAGGTGGTCGATAGGTTCATTATCTTAATTGTGGTGATGGTTTCCCCTGTGCACTGATACATCAAGACTCCTAAATTGGACAGTTTATATGTACAGTTTACTGTATATCAATTGTACTCCAACAAAGTTTTTAAAATAACAATAATAAAACAACCTAAGCACTGAGGAGAATGGGCTTGTCGGAGAGAGCTCTCTGAAAGGGGAGACGAGATAGTTTTCACCTGGATCTGAGGAGCTGCACCGACTTGACCTAAGAGAACTTCTCAAGTCAGCTTTGCCTCAAAAAAGGCTCTCCTAGATTCTAGCAACAGGAAAAGGGAGATGGGAAGAAAAATCACTGAAGTGGAGGGCTAGATTTGCTATTTGGGTGCAAACGTCTTATTAGCACCAAAAGGTTTATAGGTAAAGTGTAATTTTATTTGTTCAACACCTGATTCTTTTAGACTTGGCCTCATTTTCTCTAGGACACTGGGATCTCACTCTGCCCAATCTTTCCCTCTCAGACGGTCCTATGTCTGGCTGAACCGGGAAAAACAGCAGGGATGGGGAGAGAGGGTGACGCTGCAGGGATACCTCTGAGCCTATGGTACCCATTCCTGACTCCATTTCTGACTGGGGGTCGGGGAGCTCAGAGTGAGGGGAGATAGACAACCCTGCCTGACAACCAGGCTAAGCTCGCTGTCCTGAGTGCTTAGAATCTTTGAAAATGAATGAGGCTGAACATTCCGGAAATTCAAGAGAAAAGAGTCTCTCTCAGGCCCTAACTGGTTTGGCTCAGTGGATAGAGCGTTGGCCTGCGGACTGAAGGGTCCCAGGTTCGATTCCGGTCAAGGGCATGTACTTTGGTTGTGGGCACATCCCAGTGGGGAGTGTGCAGGAGGTTGATGTTTCTCTCTCATCGATGTTTCTAACTCTCTATCCCTCTCCCTTCCTCTCTGTAAAAAATCAATAAAATATATTAAAAATAATAAAAAAAGAGTCTCTCTCAGGTCCTGGGAGGAAGGGTGAAGAGTCCTTAGGACCTGGTTCTTTCTTTTTCTTCAGAATCTAAACCTTTGCTGGAGGAGTACCCCACCCTCTCGCCTCTATCACCTTTCTCCTCTCTATCCTTCTCCACATTCCTGAAGCCCTAGACAATGTCCCCAGGTATCTATCAGTTGCTCAACATTATCTGGGTCCCTCCCCTAACATTAGCCTTTATGATGATAGCTTCTATCAGCACTGTCCTATGCCCTTGGTTTCAGATTTCCCTCACAGGAGCAGGAGTTAAAATGGACACTTTCCTTTTATTTTATACTATAGGACTATAAAATGGGGCAATTTTGGAGTCTTGGCCTATTTTAACCATGCCAAGGAATTTGAGTTTGGACTGTCAGAACCCAAAGATACCCTGCTGACAGGACTTACAAAAAGTAGCTAGCAGCCTTGGCAGAATTGCTCACCACGCCATCTGCATCAGAATCGCCTGGGGTGCTTGCTACAGAGGCTAGTTCCAGGACCCCATCCCAGACCTCAAGAATCAGATAATCTGGGAATCTGGTTCTGATGCACTGTAATAGCATAGGAGACCCTCTGCTTTAAAGGGACAGATTCTCTTTGCTCTTTCTCTCATACTTTATTCTTGCCGTGTTTTGTTTCTTGGGAGTATGTGGGAGAAATTCTTAAGAATCTGTAACAGGCATAGACTTGTGTTCCTGGGCTTAGAGTGAGATGGGGAGAGGTGGGTGGGGCTGGGAAGAGGTGCGCCAATGCAAATATTGTCCCATCACTACCTGGCAATTTTGCCTGGAGGCACACAAGGATATGCCCTTTGCTAGAGAACATGGCTTGGTTTCCCCGCTCCAGGCTGAGGAGTCTGGTATCATGGGAAAAGGCAGAGATCAACGGTGTTGTTCGGGAAGGCTGGAATGGAAGAAAAAGAATTGGGCCAATTCCAGGGGATTGCTGGAATTCCCCTGGGCCCAGGGGAAGGTGTCCATGGGTAACCTGGGAGAGACCCACAGAGAGAAGAAGAGTGGAGGCAGGTGAGACTTTGACTTCATTCAAGGACTGAGAACAATACCAGGTAGGGAGGGCAATTATTCATTATCCTTAATTTGGGGGGGGGGGGTCAGAAATTGGGAGGGGGAACCCAAGGCTTGGGAATTCAAGGACACCAAATCTATTGCACCCATGTGACCAATAGATGGTGGTGTCTGATCAATTCACAGAAGATTTAGGATTGGAGGTAATGCTTCCATTCAGTGATCCATCCATCACTTTCCCCACCAAAAACTCAACCAACACCCTTCCTACCTCACACACAAAGCAAGTCATTCGGGTTGACTCCTATTTATCCTTCCCAACTCAATTTTTCCACCTTTCCTAAGCCCCGGGGTGGGTTGGGTGTCCTTCTCTGTGCTCCCATAGAGGCCCATGATTGCCCATATTATATAACAAAACACCATGTTGTAATATTTGGCTAACCTTTCTGTTTCCCCAACTGACAATCTGCATGGTTGTTGTGGCCAGCTCAAGGCCTCTCAGAATATAAGATGCTCACGAGGCCACAAGGATTGCTATAGTCACAAATGTGGAACCTCATAGGCTGGGACCAGAGGAACCTAGCATCTCAGGCCTCCTACAAAACAGTACAGACTTGGTCTGGATGGGAACCTTAAACACCAGGCCAGCCTCCTGCCCACTCTGTCTCATGCCCCTGGAAGCTGCCAAGGATGGCAGCTCCAGCTGGCAAGTAATGAAATTTCTTCCTGGAAGGATTCTTGGCTTGAGAACTGGCCCTCGCCTCTTCTAAGTTTCCTCAACACCCTCAGGTTCCTGGGGACATGGGGGATGGTAGGGAGAGCCCGAGTCAGCTCTAGCGTTTACTATTTCCCAGAGCCCTGTGACCACCCCTTAACTCTTGCCAAGTGCATATGGGCAAGAATTCCCAAGGACATAGATTTTTCCCAACCCTTGGTAGAGATGGGGGGCAGGGCTGGCTGAACATTTGGAGCCAGGAGAATAGTTCTGCCTCTGACCACATGTGTTCCACCCTACCTCCGGCCTTCTTTAGCTTTAACTAACCAAGATAAAGCTGAAGCCCACCAGATTGAGAAGGAACAGGCCCAGAATCAACAAGACAAGACCCTGCCCTGCCGTGTGGTTCAGTGGTTGAGTATTGATCTATGAACCAGGAGGTCGTTTGATTCCTAGTTAGGGCACATGCCCTAGTTGCCGGCTTATCCCCAGTAGGGGGTGTATAGGAGGCAACCGATCAATGATTCTCTCACATCATTAATGTTTCTCTCTCTCTCTCCCTCTGCCTTCCTCTGAAAACAATTAAAAAATAAATTTAAAAATGTGTACTTAAGAGAAAAAACAAAGAGAAGACCCACACCTAGTCCTCATAAGGAATTCATTCCAGCCCTGGCCGGTGTGGCTCAATTGGTTGGAGTATTGTCCTGTGTACTAGGTCACGGGGTCGATTCCTGGTCAAGGCACATACCTAGGTTGTGGGTTTGGTCCTGTCAGGGCACATACGGGAAGCAACCAATCGCTGTATCTCTCTCATATTGACGTCTCTCTCTCTCCTTCTCTTTCTAAAATCAACTTACAACAAAGAATTCACTCCAATGACACACAGTGGGCACCACAACTCTGGTGGGAATATCCTCAAAACCTTCAGCAGGGAGGATGACTGCAGAGCCCACCCCTAACCCAGGAAAGATACGTGCAACCATAGCTATTTTATTTTCCTTTTAATTTTTCTGAAGGATATACACCACATATCCCATGAGCAATAAAGCGCATTCAATGTGTTTATAAGCCAAACAGTCACTTTGTTTAAGCAAACACAAGTACATAGTAAAATAAAACCACAAAATAATGAACTGCATGTTCATAACATACAAAAATCGCCGCCTACTCAGTAGGTAACTACAACATTCCAACTCCTGAATATATTTATAAATTTACATTTTCAGTTAAAAAAATAGACTTTTGAGAGTTCAGATTTTTAGATTTTTTTTTTCTTACATTCTGGAGAACCGAAGCTCAGCTCAGCCCTCTTCCTTATTTTGCTTCCAAAGCTTCCCCCGAATCATCACTCCCTGCCCCCCTTAAGGCTAGAGGTGAGCACGTCCCTTAAACTGGCACATGTCAAGCTGTCAGCAAGGCGCATCACACAAAAGGCACCAAGACGTGAAACTTTTTAAACCAAAAGGACGAAGAAAACCACTTTCAAAAAAAAAAGAAGAAAAACCAAACCATATTTTGCCACATGTGAGAGAGTACAGTCGGGCAATATTTACAAAAGGTTAACGGAACATCACTCTGACACATGCTCTGATTAATACCAAGGACTGCTGTTTCAAAAAAAGCTTCGAACTTAATCATCACAGCAACATCACAAAATAAAGGATCACCATTGGTTTGCTTGGCTTTTCTTTTTTTTTCCCCCCCAAAGTGAGGCCCTAACTCCAAATAATACAATAGAATATGCAAATTATCTTCACATCAAGAGTACCCCAAGGAAAACAAAATCCATAGCAGACACTGTACAAGGGTACAGGGCTGGGCTCTGAGGGGCCCAAACCCCATTTTGCCAACTTGATTTTCTAGCATTGAAGGGACAAGGGGTCAGGCATATGGTGGAGATGATACTGAAATGATATATCCAAAATCCATGCAAATCAAGTTCTTGGATGGAGGTGAAGAACTTGGACATGGCTGTTTCAGGCAGCTGAAGTCAAAGGGAGTAGATGAGCAAAGGGGAGAGGGCAGAAAGGATTGTTGGCCAACAGAATTTCCACGCTGACCCCGGGGGTCAAGTAGAGGGGGAGGATTGGCTCTGAGAACCTCCATCTGACCTAAGAGGAAACCCTCCTATGGCCAGCTCCTCCTCCTCCTGTCCTTTAAATCTCTTGTGTCTCTTTTCCTCCCTTTTCCCTTTTTTCCTCTTCTCCTTTAGCAAATTTCAATTGTCCTGGGAGAAAAGGTTGTTGTCATGTCCGAAAGCCCTGTGGAGGCGCTGAAGGAGTTGGTGACAGCTGAGGAAGGGAAGCTGCTGACTTGGGCCGGGAAAGCAGGGGGGACGGAGGAGTATGTGGTGGCCACCGAGGGCGAGGGGAAACCACTGTGCACAGGGGATGGGTAGGTCGAAGAGCCAGGAGAGGAGTAGGAGGTGGGCACAGGTGATGGGTATGAGGTGGTGGCTGGGGATGGATAAGAGGTAGTGACCGGGGAGGTGTAGGAGGTAGCCACCGGTGATGAGTAGGACGAGAGGGAGGGGGTGGTAGAGGAGGCCACACCTTTGTCTGCTTTTTTGTCCTTCTGCCGCAAGTGGATCTTGGTATGCCTCTTGCGTTCATCGCTCCTAGCAAACTTTCTCCCACAGATGTCACAGGCAAAGGGCTTCTCGCCTGTGTGGGTGCGGATGTGTGTGGTGAGGTGGTCACTGCGGCTAAAGTTGCGCATGCAGATGCGACACTGGAAGGGCTTCTGGCCAGTGTGGATGCGAATGTGGCGGGTGAGCTCATCCGAACGAGAGAAGCGGCGGTCACAGGACTCCACTGGACAGGCATAGGGGCGTTCATGAGGGGGTGTCTTGCTGGGTCGGTTGGGGTACTTGCGCATGCGGCTGGGTTTGATGAGCTGGGACTGGTAAGTGGTGTTGAGGGCCTTTAAGTCCTGAGAGCCCGACTGTGTGGCAAAGGCCTTGATGGTAGAGAGGGGAGTGAGCGAAGGCTGCTGAGTACGGCTCTCCAGGCCCTGGAAGGGCTTCTGGTCTGGGGTGCCCAGGCCCAGGTCCCCCTGCTGCTGTGGAAACAGATAGTCTGGAATCATAGGGACCTGGAAGCTACCCTTGGCAGCAGGGTAGGCAGGAGGCGGGTACTGGAGCGCAGTGCCCGCTGAGCCTGGAAAGGCCTGGCTTTGTGGCTCAGGGAAGATGTCAGTGTTAGGTGTGGGGAAGGTGGGTGCCGCTGAGTAAATGGGGCTGCTGTCATTGGACGGCACCGCGCAGCTCAGGGGTGGGCTCTGGGAAGCCGAGGAGGAGGAAGAGGCTGCTGGAGATGGTGCTGAGGATGAGGTGGCCGGTGGGTTGGTCATGCTCACGAGGCCACTAACCAGGCTGAAGAGGGGCTCAGGCCACAAGGTGCTGCCACTGTTGGGTGCAGGCTCCAGAGAGAAGCGGCCAGTGTAGGTGATGGGAGGCAGCCGGGTGGTTTGGCTGGAATAACTTGTCTCCACCAGAACCTTCTCGTTATTCAGAGAAATGTCAGGAAACGACTCTGGCAGGAGAAAGAGAGGGAGGAGGCTCGGTTACTGGAGAGCAATCACTGGAGGACGAGGAGGAGCGGGGCTGTCAGGCAAGAGGTCGGGCCGGCTACCATTGACGGCCGAGCTGGTTAATAATTGATAGCAGCAGACTGCAATGTTCCTGGACCCGCTCCAGCGGCAGAACCCAATTCAACAACAGCTGACGCAAATACGGAGAATCCCCCTCCACTGCAGCTCCCAGCGCTCCGCAGCGGCGGCGGCGCGGCCCAGGGATTCCCGCCAGCACCCGCTCAGCCACCGCCGGTGCGCATCCCCTACCCCGGGGAGCCGGGACATCCCTGGCCTCGGATCACAGCCCTTCCTTGGGGACGGGCGGCAGGCAAGGCAAGCTTTTCGGGAGGGGGAGAGGGCCTCGCCGTCCTGCTTATCAAAACAAGCCCTCCCCCACCGTCACCCACCCACGCAGCCCTAGAGCTCTCCATCCAAAACAAAAGCTCGCTCCTCCGCGCACCGCTGGGGATGAGGAGGGTGGGGGTGGGGGATGTCCCCAGGCATCCCTCTAACACCTGACTCTGGGACGCGAGGAATAGAAGGGAAACCCCACTTGCATCCCCGAGGTCCTGCAAAGGCTGTGGGGAAGGACGGGACGCGGGGATGGTGGCGAAGGGGCGAATCCTCGGCGTAGGCCACCGCTTACCTGAGGTCAGGTGCTCGTAGGGCTGCTCGCCCGCCTCTCCTTGAGGGTTGAAAGCGCTGCCGCTGCTGCTGCTGCTGCTGCCGCTGCCCTCGGGCGCCCCGGCGGCACCGAGGAACTGGGGAGCCCCGTTGCTCAGCATCATCATCTCCTCCAGCTTCGGGTAGTTGTCCATGGTGGGCGAGTGAGGGAAGGAGCCGAACGGGTCAGAGATCTGCAGCGGGGACATCAGCTGCATCTCGGCCTTGGCTGCGGCCATCCCAGACGGGCGGGCTGGAGAGCGGTGGTTGGGGCGGAGGGGGGCAGCCCGGGGCTGGAGATGCGGGGCCC
>NW_005370597.1:985544-985750 GCF_000412655.1 Myotis brandtii | reverse complement strand
GGCGGCTCCCCAAGTTCTGCGCGCTGGGATCTCTCGCGACTCCCCGGATCCGCCTCTATTTGAAGGGTCTGGAAGCGCACGGGCCCGCCTCCGTCGTGACGTACATGGCCATATAAGGGAAGCAGGAAGCCCTAATATGGAAAGGCGGCCGGGAGGACCCGGAGTGACGTGAAGCCCCCGGTCCCAGACCGGCGGGCACTGCCATC
>NW_005370597.1:984492-984948 GCF_000412655.1 Myotis brandtii | reverse complement strand
GAGGCCTCCCAGGAGGGGCGGGGCCTTGACCTCGGCCTCGACCCGCGGCGCGGGGCCTTTCCAGGTCGTCACCCGGGAGCTGAGGCTGGGAGAGAAGAGCTCGATGGTTCCTGGGTTTTTATGCGTTGCATTGGGCGCCCACTTCTCCGACATTTCCCACTGGGATTTTGGAGCTTGGGGATCCCTCTTGGCCACCCAGAACCGAAAGGCTATTCCCTGGTCTCCTCCGGGAAAGGGACCACCTTTGGGTGACCGGATGAGGGAATCTGATTGCCCCCGGGGAGACCTGAGTCCTTTTCCCACCAGGAACCGGTGATCCTTGTGGTGGTGGGAGACCTGCCCATCTTTGTCCGGAATAGGTGGAGGCGGGGTGGACAGTGCGGGATCTGGAAAGGGGCTTCCCTGCGGGCAGTGTGGGGACCCCGGGCTGGTACGCAGAGAGGACCTGCCCAGCGG
>NW_005370597.1:965053-984349 GCF_000412655.1 Myotis brandtii | reverse complement strand
CGCAGTCCCCGGGGAGCCGCCACCGCCGAGGCGGCCGGACTCCGGGCGGGAGGACACTCCGGTCCCTGAGATGGAGAGTGTGGGGGCGGGAACCGTGACCGCAGGCCTCCCGGGAGGCGGACGCAAACAGGGAAGCCCTTCCCGTCCGGTCTGCCCGCAGTTAAATGCGCACCCCAAAGACAACAGGGATTCCGGGGGCGGAAGACCAGCTCTAGCTCTGAATCCAGGGGAAGTGTTGTTTTTCTGAATTTAAACAGAAAGCAGCCTGGCCGGCGTGGCTCGGTGGTTGAGCGTGGACCTATGAACCAGGAGGTCAGGTTGGATTCCGGTCAGGCCACATGCCTGGGTTGCAGGCTCGATCCCCAGTGCAGGGGACAGCCGATCAATGATTCTCTTTCATCATTGATGTTTCTCCTTCTCCCTTCCTCTCTGAAATCAATAAAAATACATTTGAAAAAATAAAAACAAAGCAGATGTGTATGTGGAAGGAGGGTGCTGATGACACCTGGAGGGAAGAGGGCAGGTCAAGGTCTCTAGGAACCCAAAGAGCCTCAGAAAGTCGGGGTCAAGGTATTTGAATGGGCGGGGGGGGGAAGTAGAGGTGAGGTTGTGACTCTCTTGGGCTTCATCCCTCTGTAACCACCCCATCACCACCACCACCACCACACATATTTAAAATATATATACATATTTAATTGGTTTCAGAGAGGAAGGGAGAGGGAGAGGGAGAGAAACATCAATGATGAGAGAATCATTGATGGCTGCCTCCTGCACGCCCCCTACTAGGGATCGAGCCCACAACCTGGGCATGTGCCTTGACTGGAATCGAACCCGGGACCTTTCAGCCCGCAGGCCTATGTTCTATCTACTGAGCCAAACCAGCTAGGGCTATAAAAATCTTCTTAAGGAACCCTGCAGTGAACCAGGATTCCCTTGTCTCTCTGCTCTAGGTCTGAGCTCCCCATCCCAAGTGCCTAGGGCTGGGTAGGGGACCCACTCCCACCACCTATCCATAGAGTTGTCGGTTAAGGGGCAGGAGTGATGAGCCTGTCTGAGGCCTCCTGCAGGGTAGGAAGGCCCAGCCAAGCAGGCTCATATGGTTCTGTGTCTGAATGCCTATTTTGCCACTCCCTGGTGAGGTACCTTCCCCAGGCTTTTTGTATCTCGCTTTCTTCAACTGTAAAATAGGGCTAATGTTAATGATATCTACATAAAGGATTGTCGTGAAGACTGAAACTTACATGGACTGCCATCTGCAAAGTCCCAAAGCACAGTGCCTGCCTTACAGTTGGCATTTAATAAACAGTGGCTATTGTTCTCAGGGGCTTTTGGCCCACAGGGTCACCCACAGTCCACCCACCCACCCTCGGACTCTGAGCAAGCCCCAGTGACCCTTTTCTGACCAGTGGTACAGCGAGGGAGAAACATTTCAATTCTAACACAGGGGACATTGTCCTGCGCAGCTAATCCGAATCCTTGCTGCAGTAGAACGTCATTTCCTAGAGCAGAATTTTGAACTGTGTCTGTGCACAAGACTCACCCCTGGAGCTCTGAAAAAGAAAGGTTTTACCCTAAGCCTCGACCAACCGAGTCATAATCTTCCTGAGCTTGTGAGTGCCAGCGCTGAGCAGGCGCCTCGTCCTAGTATCCCTGCTCTGTCCCTGGAGAGCTGCCCAGAACCCACGAGCACATCCTCCTTCTCAGGCAGGGCAAGCTGGTTGGTTCCCCTGTGATTCTAATGTGCAAGCTGACCTAAGGAATCTACGGTCCTCGCTGAAGCTGAGCTCTGGAAATCCTTACGGTACACACTTTTTGTTTTGTGTACCCAACATCAATTCCCCTTTTCCTAACTACTCCCCAGCCAGCGAGTTCCTTTGGGGAACCACCCCAATCCCTGTGGTTGGGGGAAGATAACCCCATCCTACATCTCGAAGGGGGTATGTCACCCACGCCTGGCCATCCATCTAGGGATGCTCCAGTCTGGGCGCATTCCTTCTTCCTAGTCATGAAGATCGAATCTGGACCGGCACATGACTCAAACCAGGCCAATGAGAATCACTCTGGGACTCTTAAAAAAGGAATTCTCTTCCCCGGAAGGTACTCAGCCAATGGAATGTGAGCCTGGAGGTCATCTTGCCATCAGGACTGGAAAACCTACCTGAGAAGGAAACCAACGCAGAGGAAGTCAGAGAGAAAATATCCACCTACAGAAAGTCTCTGGATAAAGTCTGGGAGTTCTAGTTATGCAGACTAAATTCCTCTTTTATTTAATAAAATAAAACAGGCGCATTTCAATTTCTGTTTGAACCCAGGAGGTTCTGATTAATTCACCCATTATCCACAACAAAAATCTTTTCTGAGGACTAACTGTGGGCAGGACTTGGGCTAAGGCCTATGGCATAGGACCTTGTCTCTAAGGAACTTACAGTTGGTAGAAGAAGTCTGGGTTCTATGTTACACAAGAATTAAGAATAGGTGGCCTAGCCGGTGTGCTCAGTGGATAGAGCAACGGCCCACGCACCAAAGGGTCTCGGATTCGATTCCTGGTCAAGGGAACATACATACCTGGTTTGCAGGTTCAGTATCTGGCCTGGTTGGGAGGCGTGCCAGAGACAACCAACCGATGTGTCTCTTTCACATTGATGTTTCTCTCTCTCTCTCTTCCTCCCTTCCACTCCCTCTAAAAATAAATGGAAAAAATATCCTTGGGTAAAGACTAACAAAACAAACAAACAAAAAAATAATTAAGAATAGGAAGCAAGTCCTGGCTGACTAGCACAGTTGGTTACAGAGTTATCTTGATACACCAAGGTTTTGGGTTTGATCTCCAGTCAGGGCACATACAAGAATCAATTAATGAATGCATAAATAAGTGGAACAACAAATTGATCTCTCAAATCAATCAATCAATCAGTCAATCAAAAAGTAGAAAGCTGCCTCATTATCAACCAAAAGTCAGTTACACCAAAGGACATAAGGGACAAAGGAAGAAAAGGTTTCAGGGGAAAGAATAGGACAGGGATGATGAAGAGATTTTGAAGGAGAAAGAACATGAGAAGGACCAAACTTTGTGGTTAGGAAGAGAGGCAGTTTCAGGCCAGGGTTGGGGGGTGGGGGTGGTTGGTGGCCAGGAGAGTCCATATGTTGCCTGTCTAAGAAAAATGGGCTGAAGCAGAGAGGGTTCCTATCAGGAAGTAGTAGGAGGTAAGGCTGAATAAAACATTTATTAAAAAAAAAAAGTTTATTGGCCACTGCTTGTATTAGATGCAGTGCTAAGTCTTGGGGATTCCACAGTGGGGAAGGCAGATGTAGGTTTGCCCTTCTGGAAACTATGATTCAGTGGGATAGGTGGAATGAAACGGCTACATAAATATAAAGGATAATTTCAGATGATGATAAGTGCAACATACCAGAGAGGTGAGGGACGTCATCTCAGAGGAGGTGACATTTACATAGACATAAAGGATGAGAGGAAAGCAGTTCTGCACAGAGGAGTGTGATGGGGAGAGCATTCCAGGCAATGGGGACAGCTGTGTGAAGGCCTTAGGAGAGAGGGAGGTCTGGCCATGATCAGTCTGGAGCTTCAGGCTAAGGTGCAGGCAGTGAGAATGTTTGGGTTCAGCTGTACCCCTCCACTCTCGTCTCCTCTGTTCTATCCTCTACAGCTCAAACCCAGGAGAAACACAGCCTTCTCCACCTGCCCCGTCTCCATGGTATACGCTCCTAACAGGCAGCTTCTTCCCAGGGACTGTGAGAGGAGCTGCTCCAAGCTCCTACCTGCAGCCCAGACCGAAGCCCTGTCTGTGCTGGGACAGCCAGTGAGAGGGAAGGCCTGAGAGCCTGTGTCCTGGGCAGGTTTATGCTGCTGGTCTGCCTTCTCAGCAGCAGGGCTGGCTTGGGGGCTCTGAGTTATCCCCACACTCCTCTGATCTGTCTTTTGGCCAGTGGCACACTTCTGTTTGCTGTGACTCGAGGGACAGAAACGGGAGGAGACATGGTAAAAAGAATTGTCCCCTTCCAAGGAGCCAGATCTCAGCTTGGGCTTATGAGCACCCAACTTGTGACCAACAACTGGCCTGGGGCCTAAAGGCAACCAGATCGGAGGTAAGGAAGGTTCTGAGCCACCCCTGCACCCTGGTCTGTGTACCCCTGGGGCCTCAAGACGTGTTTAGGGATGAGTCTGGGGCTCTCAGACCTTGGCCACCAGGTGACTGGTGCCAGGAGCCCTGGGAAAGGTGAGAGGCCCTCAAAGGATCTGCAGGTCTGAGCTGCTGTCTGGGCTCAGACTTTCCTTGCAAACAGGAGGAGGAGGAGGCAGAGGTGAGAGAAGAACTGAGCTTGTCCATGGCAGCAGGGGCTCCAGGAGAAAGCCAGAGGGAACCATCGTGTCTCAGACACCCAACCCAGAGCGGAGCAGGCTGCAGCTTTCAGAGAAAAACAGGCCCCTTTTTCCATTGCCGCTTCCTTCTCCCCAACCCCGGGCTACGTCAGCACCCACATGTGCTGCTAAGACTGTGGTTTGCCACGGCTGTGGCCAGCCCTGGGACTCAGGAAGTGACTCTCTTTTTGGTTCTGTCTAGGGTGCCTGTCACACTTTCCGATGGCTGATGGGCTCTGACGGAAACATGGAGGGCTTGGTCTTCAATGGGTGGGGGGGCAGCTCTGCTCCCACCCCAGGGAGGGTCTTCAGGGGTGAGAAGAAGCCTGAAGAGACCAGGTAGAGGGTGGGACTGAAGGTGCACTGAGAAGGTGGGGAGAAATAGAGACACAGAGAAAGTGTGAAGCCATCTCATCTACTCTAATTACAGATGGAGAACAGGTGCCAGAGGGGAGCCTGAGTCCGAGCACCACTGAGAAGGTGGGGAGAAATAGAGACACAGAGAAAGGCAGGGGAGATGAGAGAGAGAATCACCTGAGTGTTGGAGTGTGAAGCCATCTCATCTACTCTAATTACAGGTGGAGAACGGGTGCCAGAGGGGAGCCTGAGTCCGAGCATAGCTGGAGAAGGCAAGTTCTGAGAAGGACCCATGCAGAGGAATGCAGAGGGGGTCTCCTGGGCTCTGAAGAGGGTGCTCGGCACCACCAGATGGGGCCCAGAGGCTGTAGGGAAGAGACTGTGGAGGACTGGGCCCAGGGCGGGGTCTGCCTGAGAGAGTTGGGGTCTGGGCTGCTGTCCTCAAAGTCTGTCTGAGGGGGTCATGTGCCAGACAGAGTTAGGTTGGGCCTGAAATGGAAGACATGGGACATAATGACTTGGGGAGGTGGCACAGAGGGTCTGTTAAGGGAAAAGGGAGTGGGTGGAGGTAGGTGAACACTCAGGTAAGGCTCGCTGGGTCCTCTCTGTCCCAGAATTCCCTGCAGATGCAGAAAACAACTACTGTCCTTGGCCATTAGTCCCTCTGCTCTGTGCTGGGTGGCCTCTCTCCCAGGCCAGGGCTGGCAGGACCCTGGGCTTAGAGGACAATCCAGTCTGCGGTGAGTTCTCTGCTCCCCTCACCCCCAGCTGAGTGTGTAGCAAAGCTGACTGCAGAAATCTCTGGAAGCTCGTTGGGCAGGCAGAGGGAGGGGCGTGTTACATAAGAACCCACTGATGTGCAGGAAGTCTAGAGCAGCCTTTAGATTAGAGAGGCAGTGTTCCCACCCAGCCCAGAAAGGCAGGAATAGCAACGACGGTTATTTCTGGCCCCTCACCACTGCCCAGAGCCGGGGCTGCTCAGCTCATGGCAGGGGAGCTTGGACGCTGCAGACCTGGTACAAGGGGGCAGGCAGCCCCTGGGGTTACTCGACTCTGGCACTGCCCTCACCCCCACCCCCAACTCCAAACAGCAGAATGCAGCAGCGAGGGGTGTGCTTGTTTCCTCTGGTTTTCCTTGATCTCTAGGTGCACTCTCTAACACAGCCGCACCCCGACACTCTTACCGTGTGATCGTCTCTGTGCTAAACCCTCGACAGGCATTTGTCCTCACAATGCATTCTCGCCCCCATTTCATTGATGAGGAAACACATTCAGAGAAGGCAGGTGACTTGCTCAAGGTCAGAGAGCCAGGCAAAGGTGGAGCCAGGATTCTACTCCAGACAGTCTGACTCCAGGACCCTCGAGCTGAACCTCACTCATGCCAAGATCTCTGGGGTCCCAGAATGAGTCAGACAAAGCTTTCCCCCCACAGGGGCTCTTGAGTCAAATGGAATAGGTGAGACAGACATGTGAACAGATCATTTCAATTCATTCATCCAGCAACTATTTATCAGACATTTACTCTGCTCTAGGCATTAAAGATAGTACGGAGGGTACTCCTTTTGCAGTTCACAGCCTAGCGAGGGAGACAGACTAGTAAACAAGCAAGTACTAGAGTGTGATCCCTGTTCTCACAGGGGAAGCTCTGGCTGTGGGAGCCCCTAACCCGGCCCCAACCCACTGAGGTGGTTCCCAGGCAGCCAGAATGCCGCTTGCCACTTTACTATAATGGCAGGAGACTGGGTCGGGGAGGACTGGTGATGAGACCAGCCAGGAAACCATGCCCATGCAATCGTCCAGGAGAGAGGGCGAGGTCGGATGCATCGTCACCAGTTATCACAGACGCGCTTCAGGGGCCTCCCAGCCGGAGGCAGAGAGCAAGGAAAAACGGATGCCCAAATCGGCTGACAGGCAGCGCGGCCCCAAGTGCATCCATTTCCCTGGTACAGCGGCAGTAGGATAGTCAGCCAGGCTGGATGGAAGGGTGTCTTCTTGTTTTCCTCCTCCAACCACCCCCACGTGGAAGCCCTGTTTTAGGGCAACATCAGACTGAGTGACTGAGAGGAAGCCGGCACCGGAAGCAGGAGGGAGAGCTTCCATCCAGCTTGTCACACTGACGAGTGGTGATACGAGGGAGGGAGAGTTAGCTCCTCTCCCTAGAAAGACCCCCCAAAGGGGCCTGGCTTTGCTCTGGGCTGAGGCAGCGCCTCTGTTCCTATCAGCAGGCAAAGGGAGGGCATCCTTGGGACTTACAGGACGCAGGTTCCCTCTGGCTCAGCCGCAGAGAGAGCCATTATGGCAGGGTGACTGTGTCCTGAAGCTGACATTGGACTCAGTGTATTTTTAAAGAAATTCCTGTGGTAAAATATACATAGCATATTTTAACCATTGTGAGTGTACAATCCAGTGGCATTAAGCACATCCACCGTGTTGCACAACCATCACCACTGTCCTTTTCCAGAATTTTTTTTCATCATCCCCAAACAAAAACTCTGTACCCATAACACACTAATTCCCCTTCCTGCTCCCTCCCCACAGCCCCTGGTACCCTCTATTATAGTTTCTATCTCTATGAATGTGACTATTTTAGGTACCTCATAAATGGAATCATATGTGTGCTTTTTCAACTGGCTTATTTTATTTCATTTTATTTATTTTTATTTTTTTAATATATTTTATTGATTTTTTACAGAGAGAAAGGGAGAGGGATAGAGAGTTAGAAACATCGATGAGAGAGAAACATCGATCAGCTGCCGCCTGCACGCCTCCTACTGGGGATGTGCCCGCAACCAAGGTACATGCCCTTGACCGGAATCGAACCTGGGACCCTGAGCCAAACCGGTTAGGGCAACTGGCTTATTTTACTTAGCATAATGTGCTGGGGTTCATCCATGTTGCAGCACTTCTTTCTAAGGCTAAATGATATTCCATTGTGTGGATATACCGCATTGTGTTTACCCACTCATCTGTTGATGCACATTTGCGTTGTTCCCACCTATTGACATCTGTGAACAATGCCGCTATGAATATTAGTGGGAAAGTATCTGTGTGTGGACTCTGTTTTTGTTCGTCATCCATCTCAGCTATCACAAGAGGGATTAAAGCTAGATTTAAGAAGGACTTCTGCCCTGGCCTATTTGGCTCAGTGGATAGAGCGTCGGCCTGCGAACCGAAAGGTCCCAGGTTCGATTCCAGTCAAGGGCACATGCCCAGGTTGTGGGCTTGATCCCCAGTGAGGAACTTTCAGGAGGCAGCCAATCCATGATTCTCTCTCATCATGGATCTATCTCTCTCTCTCTTCCTTCCTCTCTGAAATCAATAAAAACATAAAAATAAAAAAATAAAAAATAAATAAAAAAGAAGGACTTCCTGGTTTCCTACTAGCAGTGACCAGAGCAGCAGGATCTCCGTCTTTGGACAGCTGTGATAACCCAAGTTTCCTTTGCCTCCGCTATCCCACCCCATTATCCCATCCAGGGATAGTGCCTGGCATGGCTGCACTGAAGTAGGAAAGAAGCTTTATAGGGGTCATCCTGGGGTCATGGTTCTGTACGGTTTATTCTTAGGAGGTGGGTGGTGGGGGTTTCTAGTCTTCTCTTGGATATGTTTGCCATCACTCCCTGCCCCAAACCCAACTTTCTCCTTTCCCTGGCAACATCCAGGCTGTCTCCCCTTTTCTCTCCCAGGCTAAATTGGGAGTGTGAAGCTGCTCTTCCTCCCAATTTAGCTTTTGAATTAAAGTGAGAACTGAATGCGGCTGGAAAGCTGACTCCCATCTGTGTGTGTGAGAGAGAGAAAAGGAGAGCAAGTGAGCCTGAGCACAACGGGGCAACCAGAGGGAGGGGCTGATCTGGGCAGCATCCTCAGGTGCAGGCCGACAACTCGGCACAGGGATGCTGAGGTTTGAAGGCTGGTGTTTTCCCAGGAGTGCTGCAGGGACGCCACTCAAACATTCCACACAAATGTGCAGAGTGCTGACTGTGTGCTAGGCTCCGTACTAGATGCTGGGGAAATAGTGGGAAACCAGGTAGACCCATCGCCTGCTACATGGCTTTCAGTGTGGTGGGGAAACAGATAGGGTGATGTGTGCTGTCGGGGAGGAAGAGCAGATGCTACAGGGGCCCGGAGGGATGGGGTCGGGGAGTCCCATCTAAGCTGAGACTTGAGGTGCACGCAGGAGTTGGTCAAGTTGAAACAGGAGAACAAGAGTGCTTGGGCAGAGGCACTGCACATGCAAGGATTTGAGAGGGCCAGGCTTCTGCAAAGGGCGCTGGCGCTGGGTGAGTTGGGCTCAGGCGGGCTCAAAAGTGTCCACCACCTCCTCCTCCTCTCTCCTTCCCTCCCTCCAGGGAAAACAAAACCAGATGAGAGGGACCTAGGCCAGAGAAGTCTGGGAGTGCTCGCTCGGTCCCTTCTGCTCTGGCTCTAACTAGTTTAGGTGGGGGCGGGGAAGTTACAGGTCTCCTTTCGACTCACTCAGAAAGCTGGACCTGGCAGGTCCAAGATGGACATAGAACAGAGGAAACGGGATCTCAATCGCATCACAGGAGGCACGGGTTTCAAGAAGGGTCTCTGCTTGGTTTAGCTTACCCCATCCTTCCTGGGGGCTAGCTGAGTCAGTGTCTGGGGATCTTTCCTCTTCTTACTTGATAAGAGTGAATCATGATTCTGGCTGAGATGGGAGCAGGTTGAAATCTTGGCAAAGAAAGTCCTTCTGTTGGCAGAGACAGGGAAGAGCTCTCTGGGGGCCATACATCTCTCTGTCAGCTCTCCAGTTCCCCAGTGACGGGCACAGCTAAGGGATCCTGGTGTAAAACTCGCCATCAATATTTCAGGCAGCATTATTTATTGATCACTCATCTGGCTGGGACAAAAGGAGAGGGTAATTCATTAGGGGTGCAGGGCTGGTGGGGTCAGTTTGGGAAAGAGGTCAGGGAGAGGTAGATCACGGAGGATCCTCAGCCTGGGCTCCTGCAAAAATACTTGGGATTCAAGGATTTGGAGATTAAGGTCTTTGTCTCCTTTTTTTTTTTTAAATATATTTTATTGATATTTTTACAGAGAGGAAGGGAGAGGGATAGAGAGTTAGAAACATCGATGAGAGAGAAACATCGATCAGCTGCCGCCTGCACACTCCCCCCTGGGGATGTGCCCGCAACCAAGGTACATGCCCTTGACCAGAATCGAACCCGGGACCCTTCAGTCCGCAGGCCGACGCTCTATCCGCTGAGCCAAACCGGTCAGGCTTTGTCTCCTTTTTTTAACCCATGACACCCCTGATGAACATAAATGAGGGGGGCCTGGCCAGCGTGGCTCAGTGGTTGAGCCTCGACCTATGAATCAGGACATCATGGTTCGCTTCCCGGTCAGGGCATGTGCCCAGGTTCCAGGCTTGATCCCCAGTGGGGTGTGCAGGAGGCAGCTGATCTCTCTCATCATTGATGTTTCTATCTCTCTCTCCCTCTCTCTTCCTCTCTGAAATCAATAATAATAAAAAAGTTTTTTAAAAAAGAAAATAGATGAAGGGACAGCGGATGGGGAAACCTGGGGCAGGCCTGGGACCGCCACTGTGGCCATCAGGGAGATCACATCCATGGGATCCTGCGGCTAGATGAGCTTCCTTTCCTCTGGGCCCAAGCTGCCCCTCCCAGGTTCCCTAACCCTTGCCACTGCTTGGGTCCCTCTCCCCACCTGACCCTGAATCAGCTCCAGCAGCCTCTCCAGATGCCATTTCAGAAGCCCAGGTTGGGTCCCTTGTGCTGCAGGGCCCTTCCAGGGTCAGGCTTGCCATTTCCCTGCTCTCCGGAGCTGCCTGATTCTCACCCGGAGGGAATACCTGCTCTCTACTCTGACCTCCTGTGGGGAGTAGGACCAGGTGTGCACACAGGCTGAGCTTATGAAGCGATTGCTCGAGAATCCATAGCTGACCTGTCTACCGGCAAGAATGCTTTATTCATGAACCTCTAACTCCAGGGAGTGAGGCATGAGGCACCCTGCTCACCATATTTTAAGCAGACGGGCTGCAGGGAAGATTGTCCCCAGCAGGGGCCAGGGAAACCCATATTGGGCGGGAGCTGCGCCACCTAGTGGGCTTTTTCCTTCTTGCAGGCATCCCTGCCAAGCATCGCAGCCTCCAGCCTAGATATAGGACAAACTCAGGCAAAACCCAAATGGCTCTGACTCAAGGTTGCCCTCTTCCTCCAGGCAGGCCTGATGCAGCTCAGAGAGGAAAAAACGGGAATTTAGGAGGAAGATGGTCATGTACTGGTTGAAATGTAAGGCAGTGGAGAAGCCAGCAGTGAATTTTGGCCTGGAAACTCCATGGTATCCTGGATGCCACAGCTATGGGCACCATGGCCCAGAGCCCCTGCCTCCTCTGCCTCCTCTGCCTCCTCTGCCTTCCCCTCTTTCATCCAGGCTGAGCAAGGCTGGGCTCAGCTCTGCTGCTGAAGAAGAGCTGGCACAGGCTGGAGCTGCTGGCTTTCCTCTGACGTCACGGCCTGGAAATCCCATTTTAAGCAGCTTCTCCAGGTGGGGCTCACAGAGGAAAGGGAGGGGGAGCCGGCTGAAGAAGCTCCAGGCCTGCGGCCATTCTAGCCAGAAACCCGAGGCTTAGAGGGCTGCCCAGTGTCCCCAAGGTGGTGTGGCTGCGGGACACAGGGCTAGACCTCAGCCCCCGCTTCACAACTAATGATCCCTCAACGCCCACTGGGGACCCAGGCCGTGACTGGCACCCTCCACATAGCTCTAGCCGTACACCTCGGTGGGACTTCTCCGTCCCACTCTCCTGGCCTAGAGGGACCTACGAGGGGAGAGGGCAGGTGGTCCCAGGGAATGAGGTAGCAAGGGCTCCCCAACCTGCTGCCAGGAGACTTCCCACTCACTCCTTTTTTGTCACCCTCCATCTCTCTTCTCCTCCCCTGCACTACAGTGGCCAGGCCTTGTGCCAAGTTCTAGGAGAATGATTGTCTCCATGGCAACGGACCAATGAGCTTAGAAATCTGAGCATGTTTCTGTTGACACAGGGAAACCCAGATGTGCATGGAGAGCCTGGCGATGCTGAGTCTGGCAGTGACGTCCTTAGCTACCGGTCACTGTGGGTGCAAGTGTGTGCCCGTGTGCCCGTGTGTGTGTGTGCCCGTGTGTGTGTGTGCGCCCGTGTGTGTGTGCCGTGTGTGTGTGTGTGTGTGTGTGTGTGTGTGTGCGCGTATGTGTAATGCAGCAAGTAGGATTTAGGTTAGAGGGGGCCTAGCCTGGTTTCCTGGCCTTATGGTAGCTGCTAACATGAGACTTTAACATCTTGCTCCCTGGAGATCTTTCTAGAACAAGGGAGTCTCTCCCCTGAATTCTGCCCTAACCCTTCCTCTCCCTTCTGATATAGAAAGGGGCCCATTTTCTCAGAGGCCAGTGGTGAAAGGAGTGACCTTGAGACGGCTGTGGACTGGAAAAGGCGTCTCACACCTCCCCTCCCCGGCAGCCTCCGTCTGGCCCTTCGTGGCCAGCGTGGCTCAAGTGCGGCTGGAGGTCATACCCTATGGTGCCAGGGAGGAAGAGAAAAGCCTGGTGTAGGGGCATCTTGCCAGTCTTGGAGCCAGAGGCTGGGGCTAGGTCCCCACACTCCCTACCCCAGACCATGCTCTGCTTCCTCCATTTTCCTTCCAGGAGGCTGAGCCGTTATTTCTCTGCTCCTTTCTCCCTCCCTCATCCTTCCCTCTCCATTCTTTTCCTTTATCTTCTGATGCTGCTTCTACTCCTCTGCCATCTTTTCCGTTCTCTTGAGTCCTACCTTCCAGGGTCTCATCTCAGCCAGTTGTGTCCCTTGGCCCCTGGATCTTCTTCCCAAGGGCTCAGACCCCATGTCCCGCCGTCTCCCCCTGTCCTCCAACCTAGCCCAGCAGCTCAGGGCTCAATCCCTCGCTTCTGGGGCCACATGGGCGGCTTCTTTGGCTCCAGTCCTTGGGTACCCGTCTCCTTGTCTGTTCCCAGGGTCAGACATGGGCCTTGGGACTGGTTCCTATCTCCACCTCTTTCTTCCACCCACCTGTCTCCTCCTTTCAGTCTCAGCCCCCCTCCAACATTTCTTAGCCTTTGTAGGCACTGCGGCCATCCAACCCTCCCGTCCCGCCTGGGAGGCCTCATCGTGGTCTTTGTCCCCAGAGTTTACACCTGGCACTTCTCATGAGGTACCAGAAAGTCCATGTGGGGAGGGGTCTCAGGGCAGGAGGCCCTAGAGGGTTGAGGCCCCTAACTCTTCTTAAGTCCTGACCCCTCTTGGTCCCGACTCTATCTTGAACCCAAAACCATTTCCCTGAACCCCTAACTCTTCTTAAGTCCTGACCCCTCTTGGTCCCCTGACTCTATCTTGAACCCAAAACCATTTCCCTGGAGCTCCTGATGCTCACATTCTGGTCTCTTCCCACTCCCTCCCACAGCTGGGTCCTGAGTCTCACTTCAGGTCCTTCCCCCCGGGACTGGGTGGGGCGAGAACAAGCACAGAGGCTGAAATTAGTCAAGTGCCAGAGTTTGGTTTATTGGCTCATCCAGAGGTCCAATGAGCATCCACTCTCCACCAAACTGGGAGACCCTTGGCTCCTGAATTTCTTTTTCTTCTTCGCACATTCCTCCTGGCTCTGACTGAAATGGCGGCAGAAGCTGGGGCAGGGTGTGGAGCACAGGCTGGGCTCTGACAGGGTCTGCTCACATGGGGCCTAGTCTGCTGGGCACAGGAAGAGGACCCTGGGAGAAAGGAGGATGGGCCTCTGGGTGTGGAGCAAAGGAGCTGGCTCCCCAGGGGCCTCTACTGTGGGCCCTGAGGCGTAGAGGAGCCCAGTCCAGGGGCAGGAAAGGAAGAGGCAAAAAAGAACTGAGGGCAGAGAAGGAGGTGAGCGGCTCCTGGCAGCCCCATTACCTCATGGGCTGTAGTCCTCTGAGGCTCAGAGACTAGGAAGGAGGGCTGAGGGCGGGAGGAGGTCACTGCTGGAGGGAAAGTCCTTTACCCCAAATACCCACAGCCCTAGACCCACAAACACACACGCTCATACGCACACCCCTGGAACCCCACCTCTATTTAGTGGGGACACGTAGCACACAGTTCATCCAATGCCCCAGCTCCAGCTCCGGCCTGGCCGTCCGGTCACTGAAGCACACACTAAGGCCCTGTCCTCCCTTCAGGGCCGTGGCCTGGAGCCCCTGCTTCCCCGAGGCTTCCCACTCCCGCCCTCCCCAGGTGCCTTCAGGCCCGGCTCTGGTCCATGGGGACTATGACTGTCCCCAACCCAGGGAGAGCAGTAGGTGCACAGTAGGACCGCAGAGAAGCTGATGGCCATGGCTTTCAGCAAGGCACTGGGTGGGCACACAGAGCTGGAGTGGGGACAATGGCAGTTCAGGTTCTGAGGAGCCCTCAGCTCCAGGCCCAGCCTCTACCTTCAAACCCCACCCCCCCCAACAGGACCTCCCTCCTCTTTTCCAAGCCCTTCCAAACAAGTGGCCTCTGGGCAGGCACCAGAAACAGCCATCTGAGGGGCCCTGGGCCTGAGACACATGGGCTACGGGCACAGTGTGGAGCAGGACTCTGTGGCCTGAGGGGTCGAAACCTCAAGCCGAGTCACCCCCGCCAGAGGTCTTCTTCTTGGGCCGGGTCTTCACCGTCTTGGAAGCCAGTGGCTGTGGGAAGGAGGGAGGAAGACAGAGAACGCTCAGCCTGGAGACACAACCCCTCCCCGTCTCCCCCACTTCTGGGCTCTCACCTCAGTTTTGGGCACTTTTTTGATGGGTTTGAGCCTCTTAGGGGCCTTGTCTCCCACATCATCCTCAGAGGTTTCTGTCCGGGAATCTGCCTGGTTCAAGCTAGACCTTAAGCTCAGGGCAGGGTCATCTCCTGGTGGTGGGGAGAAAAGGAGAACAGGGTCCCGGTGTCCCTCCCACCGGGTCACCTCCGTGCCCTCATGCCCGGCTGTCCAGCCTGTACCTAGGTCCTCAATGGTGTCCAGGAGGCTGCCGGGGCCTGGTCGGAGGTGGCCGTCAGGCCCGTGCAGGGGCAGGGAGTCCTCGTCCCGGATCAGGGTCAGGTCCTGCATGCTGAAGCTTCGGAGCTTCTCGGACAGCACCCCCTGGCCCTAGGGTCGCCACCACGCACCGGGAGAACCGGAGGAAGGGGCGGGGTGGAGAGAGTGGTCACCAAGGGGCACTGGGAAGCCACTGGGCTCGGTGCCTTCCCCACGCTGTCCCCAGCCAGTCCTAAGGTGGCACTGACAGGCTGGGGCCACCCTTTCCCTTTGGACAGAGGAGGAAACTGGCTCGGAGAGTGGAAGTCACTTGGCTGGAGTGTGGGAGACCTAGGACTGGCACCCCGGCTGCACAAGCCCCGAACCTTCCCAGCCCTGAGGACAGCGTGGAGGCAGGACCTAACCAGGGGGACCAGATGAACAGGTGGGGCCCCAGGAGCTTGGGTCTGCCCCCATCTCACCTTGGCAGCAGCTGTGACCGCAGCATTGGCGGCCAGGTTCAGGCCCCTCTTGCCCACCCTCATCATGGTCTCATAGCTCTTGTCTCGGGCCTGAGTGATGTACTCGTCGATCTCCTTGAGGGGTCAGAGGGGAGCAAGGAAGAGGTGAGGGCTGGCCCCCTTGGCCAGGCCCTGCCCTGCTCTCGTTCACACCTGGGCAAGGCACTGCCTGCTGCAGAAGGCCAGGGCCCTGCCAGGTCACTTCAGGCTCTGGGAGGGCCAGGAATGTATGTGGCTGCAGGCACAGGGCTGCCTTGGCCTGGGGCGGGCGGGGAAGCAGAGTGGGAGCAAACCTTCTCCTTGTTGGACAGTGTCGGGTGCACGAACTTGCGGTAGAGCACGCTGGAGCCCTTGGTATAAGGGGACAGCAGCCATATCACAAAGGCGATCTTGAGCTCAAAGTAGAAGGGGAACCTGTTGTGGGGACAGAGGCAAAGCCGGGGCAGGGAGTCAGGAGGTGCGCTGATGCCCTGTATGACCCTGGCGAGCCCCCCACCACTAAGTGCACTGGGGTCCCCATGTGGCTTAGGAGAATGGGAGGCTCAGCCATGACCCCAGTGGGAAGGTGAGAAGTGAGCCCAGTAGGAGGTCCCCTCGGCAGTGGCTCCCTTGCCCTCTTCTCTCTTGGGAGACCCCAGCCCCTCTCACCCTGAAAGAAGATCCCCTACTCCTCTGTTCTGGGGTCAACACCCAGGGTGCTCCCTAACCTTCTAGGTCTACTGTGTCCTCACCCCTTCTTCCCTGCCCTTTCCCCCCATGAAGACAGGGCCTTCTCCAGCTGTGCTCTGGGTACTCTCTCTTGCTGCCAAGACATGCCCCTCGCTTTTAAGGACTATTCTCCTTCCCCACGGTTCCCTCTCTCAGATCACAAACTCCTTCAGGCATGTCTCCTACAGCCTCACAAAGCATCCATCAAAGCTCTCTCCTGTGCCTGTGTTAGTCGAGAGGCATCTATACGCACTGCCCTCAATTTTCAACCCACTTTCCTTCCTGTGCTAAAATTATTCTTCTCAAAGGCCATAGGCCCTTGTACAGCAGGTCTTGAAATAACTCTTCATTCAATGCCATTTTGTTATAACGTTGATGAGCTGCTCTAGGAACTTAATTCTTATTAATATATCAATTAGCCTGTGGTAAAATTGGTTTCGTTATATGTCGCTTCGCTTAAAGTTGCAGAACCTGCCCTAGCCAGTTTGGTTCAGTGGATAGAACATCGGCCTGTGGACTGAAGGGTCCTGGGTTCGATTCCAGTCAAGGGCACATGCCCGGGTTGTGGGCTCCATCCCCAGTAGTGGGCGTGCAGGAGGCAGCCCATCAATGATTCTCTCTCATCATTGATGTTTCTATCTCTCTACCCCTCTCCCTTCCTCTCTGAAATCAATAAAAATGTTTTTTTTTTAAAAAGTTGCAGAACCTGTCGATGACTTTAAGTGAGGGATAACTGTAATTTATAAATGCAATGATCTTTTGTCCTCTACCTCTCCCTAAAACCCCCTTGACTTCTAGTGTACTGTGTGTGCTATGTTAGTCTTCTCTTCCAAACACATTTGCCCATCTAATAAACATTTTTGAGCTCCTGCTGTGAACATACAGATGATTAAGACATGCCCTCCCTGTCCTCAGTGTTTATAGTCTAGTAGTGTCTGAAAAATGTCTTTGAAGTACAATCATCCAATGTGTATAGGACTGAAACATTTACAAATGGAGAAACTGAGGCTAGAGAGCTGTGGCCTGCCAAACGCCACAGGAAGCCTGGCAGAAACAGCTTTCCTGAAATCTATTGTGGTGCTCTGGCTGCCACCAAAAAGAAATGTGAAGGGTATGTTTGTTCTTATTCTGCTGATCAAGGCAGGCCTGGATGGGCTGGGGGAGGGCATCCGGGACCGCACAGAACTGTGGCCTCATGGCTGGCTGGGTAGAGAAAGCCAGATGCCCTGGACCCAAGGTGCAGGGAGGGGTTGCTGGACCTCACCAGGAGAGCACGATGTCCGTGAGTGTCTCGGCCGTGGTGAAGAAGGCAAAGACGATCCAGTACATCATCCATTTCACCTGAGGGGACAGAGGGCCGCGTTGGCTGGGGCTGGGGGGGCCTCTGCCTGCCAACTACACTGGGCGTTCTGTGGGGAAGGGAACACGCAGGACCCCAGCTTTGCCTGAGGGTCACACCTGGGCCGGGGGAGAGGGACACACAGGAATCGCCTTTGAACCAGGGTCTCATCAGTGCCAATAGCATTGGGACAGTCCCCCCCTTTATACGATGACCCACTGTCCTCCCCTATGTCTGCCATGGGGGTTGGGTGGGAGCTGAGGGGTCATACACTCACATATTCCTTCACGTTTTTAGTCTTCACGGCTTTGTAGGAGGAATAGGCTGGGTACAGTGTGCCAAAGACGAGCCTAGGGAGGCAGGCATGGTTACTGGGCCCCTCGGCCAAGAGCAGCGGCCTCTCCCTCCCAGCTCGGCATCAGCCCCCGGGTAGGTAACGGGAGCTGCATTGATGAACTCAAGGCCCAGGTCACACACAAGCACGGAAGTCCTAGCCAACTAAGGTGCTGTCCCTCCCCCGCTCTATTGTCCAGTTTCTCTCCAGCCCCTGAGATATAGAAAGACCCAGAGGCCAGAGGGTCCCATGTGGTCTCTTCAGCCATGATCCTTTGTTATGCACAAACCTGTATGGGAGTGGGTGTCTAGTTACCGCCATAAGGGTGTCTTCCTTCTCCAAACACCATGTTCATTCATGCCCATCTGCCCTGTCTCATAGCCATGCCGGGCATGGCCAGTCGGCAAGCGTTCCTGGTACTCTAACAGGGCACTCTACCTGGCAGTCAGTGGCACCACTGTGGCCCTGGGAGCAGAGGGCATAAGGGCAGGAAGCCCTGTGAGGGGCAAGGAGGTTTATTGCCCCATGCAAACCCTCCTGGGACCAGTCTCAGGGGAGGACCCAGGCCCTGGCTGGAGTGGACCTGGTGGTGATCCCACTAGAGACCACACACAGGCCTCAGGGGAGGGGAGCAGAGGGCTCCGCCCCTCAGGGAGCTCATCCCGACAAGAGAGCAGCAGCCACATGAAACGAGGCCCCTGGATTCCCTCTGGGTGGGATGGGAAAGAGGAAGGAAGGGGATTCCGGTCTAGAGGAAGCCAGGACACAAACACATGACAGCGCTGAATGGGAAGAAGGCAGCAGGGAGGGGATTCTGGGCTGTTAGTCCCGTGGAAGCTGAGGGCCAGGGTCCTGAGATGGGGCAGGGCTGGCTGAGGCTCCTGTGGAGCCCCCGCAGGCCCAACCCTTCCACAATGCAGGGGCACTGCCTGTTCCCACATGGACCCGCCTCATAGACGCAGGGGACTTCCAACCTGGCCTGGAGGGCTGGGGTGGGGGTGGAATCCCCAAGGACAAAACCTGGGGCTGTGGGAGCAGGTTCCTCCTGGAGCGGGCTGTGGAATGAAGGCCACCTAACGCCCCCCTCCTGGCTTTCTCAATCCCAGGCTGAGCACATGCATCCTCTCCGGGTCACCTCCCACACTTTGTCCCCAAGCGTCTCTGCTTCCCCACACCCAGATGGGACCCCTGGGGGGCCTTCAGAGAATGTGCCCTCCTCCCCCACCCCTGACAGTCAGTGGAAGAGGGAGGAGGGACCCAGCCCTTCGGGGAGGCCAAGGCTGCTGCCATGGCCCTAAAGTAGGGAATAACGAGGCCCTGCCCTGCTCCCCATCTTCCATTAGCTCCCCCCAGGGAGACGAGGGCCCAGACCGAGCAGCTCCTGCAGACATATCTGTTAGGTGGGGGAAGGGACATGCCCGCCTCCCCCATAAATCAATCCATGCTGCACAGCCCTAGATGAGGGAGGGCGAAGGATCAGGGAAATTCAAGATAAAAGGGGTAGCAGCCAGGCCTGCCAGGCTCCTCAATATTCCCCCCCGCCCCCCGCCCTGGGTCCCACCCTCGATGTCTCTGGGGACCGCAAATAGGGGCGACGTGTCTTTAGGTGCCTGTGCGGTGGGAAGCCCCAGCGGTCCATCCCGGCTCCAATACCCCGCAGCCCCCACCCAGCCCGG
>NW_005370597.1:932764-964849 GCF_000412655.1 Myotis brandtii | reverse complement strand
TAAAGGGGAGGCCGCGCGCCCCCCGCACCTGCTGTCCCGGGCATGCGCCTTTGACCTCAGAGCCTGGCCTTCCCCTCTGCTCTCGCCTTCTTGGGTGCCAAGCCTGGTGGAGGTCCTCCGAGGCCTTCGCGGTGGGTCCCTCCTGAGAGCCCAGCCCGCCCCCTGCCCTGCCCACATCGTGCCTCAGGCTCAAACATCCCACGAGGAGTAACAGCCATGGCTTTGAGTGCTTATTGTGCCAGGCCCTGTGCTAAGAGCTTCGCATGCATTATTTCAGTGAATCCTCACGCCCATCCTCTAAGGCAGAGGTTATAATTATCCTCATTTCAAAGATAAAGAAATGGGAAGCTTATGGAGGTTCAATAATTTGCCAAGTGTCACAAAACCACTAAGTCATGCGCTTGAGATACGAACCCAGGCTACTTCTCCCAACTGATGACTTGCAAACCCTCCTCCTCCTCCCCCTCCTCCTCCTCTGTCCCAGGCCCTGTAAAGACATCTACCCAAGAACTCCTGAAGTCTAAGGTATAGCTGCACCTGTCCACCCCCCAATCTGACCTGCTTTTTTAGCATTGTCGGTTCCTAAGCTTTGCAGGGGAGCCCTGTGCTCTCAAGGTGAATTCTCTGGGGGAGGGGAGTCAGACCTTCTTGGAAGGCCTGGGGTCTAGGTAGGAGGTGGATCCCGGAGCTCCATCCAGTTTCACTTCCATCAGCAAGCACTGGCAGCTGTGTATGCCCTAATTCTGGACTTTTATATCCAGAATGTAGGCTAGCCCTAGCCCGCCTTCTGACTTTCACCAAAGCAACAAAGCGCCAACCTGCACAACTCCCCTTCTCCCCGCTGCTTTCCTTTCCCGGCCCATTTCAGAGCTTCTGCATTCATCTACCCTTGATGTGGAGGTGAAATCGGGGTGATCAGAGCATCAACCCGTGCCTGTCCAGGCTCAAAGGATATGCTCAGGGCTCTGTATTTGTTATGGCCCTATTCAAACTCGTTATCTTTGAACCACACAGCGATCTATTTCCACCCTGATAATTGTATTTCCAGGCTTAAACACTTTGGAAGTCGTTTTCCAACAGGCTTGAGAAGTGGCCTCTAATGACCCCTCTTGCTATTCTTTACAACTTCCTCTTTAAAAGGCCTTTTCTAATTAGAGACTAGTCTGTCCTAACTCTTCAAGCCGTTTTCACTGCTGCTTGATAAAAACAAATCCCTTTTGGGTCTTCTCCCGCCAACTCCCAGATGGATCTAGAGCAGCCGTGGGCAAACTACGGCCCGCTTGAAATGAATAAAACTAAAAAAAAAAAAAGACTGTACCCTTTTATGTAATGATATTTACTTTGAATTTATATTAGTTCACACAAACACTCCATCCATGCTTTTGTTCCGGCCCTCCGGTCCAGTTTAAGAACCCATTGTGGCCCTCGAGTCAAAAAGTTTGCCCACACCTGATCTAGAGCCACGTTTCCTATGTGGGCAGCCCGGCTTCCTGCTCTGAAGACCCCTCCCCTTCCCACTGATTGCCCAGAACCTTATCAGGTGGTCCCCATGAGCCTTCACTCCCCCCGCCCCCCACAAACTTCCCCAGGAAGGTAGGACCCCACCTTCCCCACTCCATTCCTCTAAATATAAATTACCCCTCCTCCCATCCTCTAACTGATGTGGCTCCCTTCCCTTCACCCTAAGCCCTCAAACCACAATGACCTGGCACTTCCCTCTCCCAATCAGGAACAAATTCCGAAGCAAAGGATAATAATTGGATGTAGTAATGTAATGAAGATCTGAAAACAAATCATCCTCCACTTCCAACCCCACCCTCCACCTGGCCTTGCTTTTTCTTTTTTTTTGGTATTTTTTATTGATTTCAGAGAGGAAGGGAGAGGGAGAGATAGAAACATCAATGATGAAAGAATCACAGATCAGCTGCCACCTGCATGCCCCCTACTGGGGATTGAGCCCGAAAACTCAAGCATGTGTCCTGACTGGGAGTCAAACCGTGACCTCCTGGTTCATAGGTTGATGCCCAACCACTGAGCCACACCAGCCGGGCTGGTCTTGGTTTTAGAATGGCTGGCACAAGAAGAATTTAGTCCACTCCAAATCGATTTGTTAGATTTTTAATAAGAACATGGAAATCCCAATCAGCCCTTCAACAAAATTAAAATACAGAAAGTGAAATTAAAGGTATTCTACAGTAAATGACTTTTATTTAAAAAAAAAACCAAACAAAAAAACTGTGAACATATAAACAAGCCTTCAGGGCACTACAGTACAGCCAGAAAGAAGATACATTTTCCAATGTACCCATGGGCCAATGAATTCCATTATTTTCAAATAAATTCTTAATAAAACTCCACTGAGTTTTGCTGAAAATATTTCTGGACAAAAAACCCAAAAAACAAAAAGCCTCATGTAGGAAAATCACTTTCCCTCGAATTTGGAACTGTTATGAGGAGTCCGTCCCAAGGGAGCGCTGGTAACAGATGGAAATGGTTCCTGGAGTCACCAGTGTGTGTATGTGTGGAACATACCACAGCTCAGACAGGACAATGTTCTCAGATGGCTGTTCCCTCAAGATAGGACTGAGATGGGAGGGGGAGAAACAAAAAGAATCCTAAAACGCCAATTCTTTTAAATTCTGCTTTGGCTGATTTTGTGCTATAATGGGCAGTTGATTTCTAAAAATCATATTTCTTCAAAGTGTTTTATCGAAAGGAAGACTAAATGTAATGTGCCTTTCCTCATAATCCAGGAAAAACTGTGGTATTTCAAAAATTCTAAAAATATCTACTTTCATGAAATAGTAACTATTTCACTACAAACCTATTTTTCACTAAATACACACGTTTCCTAATCCTGGAGCCTCCTGGGAAAAGCAGTGGGTCCTCCCTGGGTCCTGCAAGACTCCAGTGTTCACGGGAGAGATTGTGGGGAATGGCTTCACCCTGTCTCCTGGGATGGGCTGTGTCAGAGGTCACGTGCAGAGACACTGTCAGGCTTCCACCAGGCATGTTTAAGCAATTAGCCCCTACGTGTAACAGTTATGTGATTCCCCATACCTCCAAACATTCCCAATTAACTAGGCACGAGAGAAAAAAAAAAGAAAGGTGTGCCCACATTCCTGGTTTCCACAAATCCCAGATCATAAGACTTCAGGAAAGCCCAGCGATGTTCAGGCAATTCAGAGTCCCAAAAGACCACAGGATGGGAATGTGGCACCCTCGGCTTGGAGTCTGAAACTGTGTGTGAACAGTGCGACTTTCCTGTGTCAACAACCTTCAGTGTTGAGGCAGCGTAGAAAAGAGTGGCTGGAGAGTTTGTAATACTGACCACACTGGCTCCAAGTGAAGCACCTCTGCTCCAGCAGAGAACCCTGCCGTTCCCTGTGTGTGTGAGTGAAAGACCTGCTTCACAGGGGAGTTTGGAATTTCTCCACGCCTAAGACCTTGCCAGTTTGGATTCATGAGCCTTGAGGGTGCCAACAGCATCTTTCACTGCATGATAGATGATGTTCTTCACCTGGAGAGAGCAAACAGCAGTCAGAGCATGGCAGCCCATGTTGTCTTCTGCAAATGAAAACGTGTGCTCTAGGTTGCCTATAAGCCCACTGGTTAGTGAGGAAGCCCCTCAACCAGGACTGGGTGCTTCCCATACCCATCCTAAAGTCACATGGGACATAAGGTCTATATTCAAAAAGGAATGATGAAATCATATGAAAGGCTACATAATCACCACCATCTATATGCTTGCTATGTGCTGGGCACGACTGCTAAGTTCTTTATGTGGACTTTCATTTAATTCTTACTATAATCCCATGAGGTACATTTTATTGTTATCTCCCATTTACAGACGAGAAACTGAAGAAATCAAGGTTCCATGGTTAAGAACCTCGCCTAAGGTCCTGTAGTGAATAAGAATGCACTCAAACAAAGTGGGCAGGTAGGATTATTGGGTATTTTTTCCTTTTGTGCTTATATGTATTTTCTAATTTGTCTAAAATGAGGTAAGAAGAAAGAGTAAGAGTTACTGAAATAAAGTGAATAACCTAAAGATAGTTTTAAACCAAGATGGTGATTATTCTGAGGAAGGCAAGTGGTGAGATGGAATGGAGACTTCAACCATGTTTATGTTGTATATATGTATGCATATATATGTTTTATTTCTTAAGCTGTGTGATGGGCACACAAGCCCCCTTGTGCTACTCCCTACTAAATTTTTTGTATTAATTCAACAAATATTTACTGAGTACCTACTATACAACTAATATTGTGCTAGGGAAAAGCAGTGAGTAAAATGGTAAAAATCCCTGCCTTCATAGAGTTTAAATAGCTTACATTCTAGTAGGGATAGAAACCAACAGATAAAATACAATATTAGGTGGTAAAAAAAAATACCACAGAAAATATAAAGCAGAGGATGGGAAGTGTTGGAGGTAACCTGGTAGAAGTTGAAACCTAATGAAGGTGGGGTCTGAAGTATGTATGCCTGAATATTTGCACTATGTCTATAATGTCAATGTTATCTATTTATCAATATGATTATACTTTGTATAAGAACTTGAGGGTTGAAATGGTTTATAATTTTGAAAAAGGAACAGGGTGACTGGAAATACCAACAACCAAGAAAAATCTCCAACTTCACTGGTCACTGACCAAAGAAGAAGCACCTGAGCCTCAGGCTGATGGAGGAAAACGAGCCACAAGTGAGAGGCTGGAGTGTGTACTCAGACTGCTGAAGCTCTGCTCAGGCAATCTTGCTTCTTTCTTCTTATGTGCTACTAAAGCACCCAAATGTATTAACAATGAAATTCTGCCCTTAAAGTTCTAATCCACTTTAGGTGCAGAGGAAAACCGAATCTGATTGTCTGGCTTAGATCTACAAGGGGAGAACAGTCCCCACTCCTTTTAGGGCCATGGACTGCAGTCATTAGCAGAGCTCTAAGGAACTGAGTCTGCACAGAAATTTGCTCTGAGAAGCCACTCCAGAGAAATATCCCTTCTCAGAAACATTCTCAGAACAAACTCTCACAGTGCTTTTCTCACCTGACTGGGGAAGTCAGTCTAGTCGCAGTTAACACGGAAACATTCTATATCCCAGGGGCGGAGAAATAGAAGACTGTTACACTGAAAATGATTAGGTTAAAACATGAGTATTCTCTAAAACCAAATCTGAAGAGGACTGATTAAATACTTCCTTGGGGGAGGACTCCATACCCCCAGACATAGTTCCCTTTATCATCTCTCCACAGTTTTACCTCCCAGAGAATATCCTCAGAAAACAGAATGTGCCTCCTGTGTATGTAATCGAGTAAGAGATGAGAAGTGAAGGAGGAGCTATTTACCTGCAGTTTATCCTCATGATTTGTATGAGTGTTAGAGAGATGCCGGAATTCCTGCGTTAGGCGGAAACAGTGCTTTACGTGTTCTGGAGATACAAAATCTTCTGCTACTTTTATGCAACTGTATAGATTGTGCACCTGGGAGGGGAAAAGTACAGAAGGAAAATATCAGGCATTAGAAATTTAGTAACACATGCAAAATTATATAGTTAAAAAAAACTTTAGAAATACTTATAATAATTTCATTTTTATAAAGAACACTTGTGGAAAAACTGCAAGTATAAATTTATAAATAAAACATTAGTATATGCATAAAAAAAGTATCTAGAAAAATATATACCAAACTATTAAGAGTAGGCTACCTCGGAGGAAGGCAGGATCAAAAAGGGGTATGGGAGCCCGACTAGCATGGCTCAGTGGTTGAGCGTCTACCTATGGAACTAGGAGGTCACGGTTCAATTCCGAGTCAGGGCACAGGCCCAGTGGGGACATGCAGGAGGCAGCCAATCAATGATTCTTTCTCATCATTGCCGTTTCTATCTCTTTCTCCCCCTCTGAAATCAATAAAGCTGAGACTTGCACTTTTTCTTTAATAGTCTCCATTGTTTAAAAAATTCTAAATGAGCATTTAAAATTACATAGAAGAAAATTAAAAACCAAACATAAGTTGTAGTTTAAGAGCAATCTATCTAATCCAGCCATTTATATTTATTGTCAGATTAGTAAGAAAGAAATAAGGAAGCTCATGGGACTGTGAGGCCCAACTCCCGAAAATGGAACCCACCTGGTGTGGGGCTCCAGCAGGTATGAAGACGGCATCTCCCAGGAACTGAACAATGGCCCAGCCTTGCACGCCATACTCTTCATAGAGTCGCTTACGGAGAGTCTGGTCCAGGTACCAACTTTGGTCATGAATTGGGTCATGATCAGGGGGATTCTCTTGGCCTTGCTCTTCTCCAACCTGAAGCCATGACCAAAACACAAAGACGGAAAAAATCAATAAATTATGAACAGCGTAAATCCAACTTGTTGCAGCAGTGTCCTTCGTGGGCCAAAGCTTTATTCTAAACAACATCCTCTAGGTGTAGATTCAGGCCTTTGGGGCATTTTGACAAGAGGTACAGGTCTGTAATTCCAGGGGCCCCACATGAAAAACCCTAGGCAGGCTGTCTCTGCATCCCCCGATCTTTAATCTGTGAATTGGGCGCCCACCTCACCTTTCGGAGCAGCTCCCGGATCTTTTCTGCATCCTTGGCTGCATAGATGTGCCACAAAGCACCGGGCTTCTCCTTTCCATCGTGAATCCTCTGCTTTGTCACCTCATCAGCATCTCCCTCGTCAATTGTCTTGAGTACTTCTGAAAAGAGCAAAATGCCACTTTTCAATGTAACCAGCCATTTTAGTACCTCTGAGTGAAACAAAATGTCTAATTCAAACAAGTTTAGTCTCCACTATTCTTATGTCTCTGGAATAATACAAGGTAGAATCAAAGAATCAAAAGTCATATAGGTCTAAGCTTCCTAAACACAGGAGGAGCAATCTTAATCTTTCTTACTTCACAGAGACTCAGCAATTTTTGGAGGCATAGCTTTCCTTTAAAACATTTCTTTTAAAAAAATATTTTTATTGATTTTAGAGAGGAAAGGAGGGGGAGAGAGAGATAGAAACATCAATGATGAGAGAGAATCATCGATTGGTTGCCTACTGCATGCTTCCTACTGGGGATTGAGCCCACAATCTGAGCATGTGCCCTTGACTGTAATTGAACCTGGGACCCTTTAGTCCGCAGGCCGATGCTCTATCCACTGAGCCAAACCGGCTAGGGCCCTTTAAAACATACCCCTGTTCAAACTGTGTAATCATATCTCATGTTGAAACTGCAGGTTAGTTCCTGCTGCAAGTAGATGAACTCTGTACTTTCTCAAGACCTCTTTTAAATGCTATGGATTCTATGGGTTTAACGTCATGAAGCATAAAGCTTCTCTGGCAAGTTAAGAGGGCTGGCTTCTAATGCTTATATATTACAACCTCTCAAAGGACAACACAGTGGAAGGATCTGTAGATGTGCAGCATCAAAAGCAAATCTATGGCAGGACATATACCAAAGTAATGATACTGACTATCCCTGAACCTTGAGATTTTGAGTTACTTATTTTCTTCTTTAAAATTGCCTGTTTCCTAAAACTTCCATAATTAACACATATTAATCTTATACTGAGATAGCAGGGAGTGTAACTGCAGCAAAATACACTTTCATGCTTCATTCTGTGCAAGTGACCTGTCTTCATCATCTGTCATTCACAGCTGATCTGGCTGATGACCAAGTAGGCTGGTTTGCCGTTCCTTTCTCATTCCTCTTTGTGGTGCTACACATTCTCCCAGAAGGAGAATGACTGGTCAGATACACAAGGAGCCTCTTCTCTGCTAAAACCTCCCTTTGTCTAAAAACATCCCCTGGGCACCATATTAAGCTTGGCAGAAATTTAAGAAAAAGCCACTGCCTGGCTGGCATGGCTCAGTGGTTGAGAGTGTTGACCTATGAACCAGTAGGTGATGGTTTGATTCCCGGGCAGGGCACATGCTTGGGTTGCAGGCTCGATCCCCAGTGTGGGGTGTGCAGGAGGCAACCGATCAATGATCTGCTCTCATCATTGATGTTTCTGTCTCTCTCTCCCTTCCTCTCTGAAATCAATAAAATTTAAAAATAAATAAAAGAAAAAGCCACTGGCCCTGACTGAGGGGAAGAAACCCAATTCTATTCCCAAGGCCATGCCTCACCATCCTGAAGCAGTGGATTCTAGAAATCGTACCTTCATCATGAGCACCCTCCCCGATGGGGATCCCAACATACACCATCACATTAACTGCATCAGACACATCCAAGTGAAGATTTGTTGTGCCAACTCTTCTATCTTCTGCTGTTATCAAGCCTGAAGGCAAAAGATGTGCAAGGTAAAAGAGAGCATTTTGAAGAATCCATATAGACCCTGCAAGTGAAAGCATACTCAAAGATACTTTTAATTGAGTAACATTGGAAGAATGAAGAATATCTTGTTTATGACTTTTATCTCTTTTCTAGCATTTTAAGACTGATTTCTAGCTTGGTTGATACTACTGTTTCACTAGCTTTGGCCACTGAACCAATTTCACCCCTCAAAAAATGACCTTTTCATTTTTTAGAAGAGGGAGAGAGAGGGAGAGAGAAAGAGAGAGAAACATTGATAGGTTGCCTCCCATATGTGCCCCGACTGAGGACTAAACCTGCGACCCTTTGGTGCATGGGAGGATGCTCCAACGAACTTCAGCCACACTGGCCAGGACAAAAATTATCACTTCTTTATTTTTCTTTTTTAAAGATTTTTAAATTGATTTTTAGAGATAGGAAAGGAAAGGGAGGGAGGGAGAGAGAGAGAGAGAAACATTGATGTGAGAGCAAAGCATCGATCAGCTGCCTCCTGCATGCTCCCACTGGGGAATCCAGCCCACAACTTGGGCATGTGCCCTGACCAGGAGTTGAACTGGCAACCTTTCTGTGCACAGGATGATGTCCCACCAACTGAGCCACTCCAGCCAGGGCAAAAATGATTTCTTCTTCAGAAGCAAAACAGATATAGGCATTAGGACATATACCAAATATAGCTTGGCCCTAGCTGGTTTGGCTCAGTGGATAGAGTGTCGGCCTGCGGACCAAAGGGTCCCAGGTTCAAATATGATCAAGGGCACGTACATCGGTTGCAGGCTTCTCCCTGGCTCAGAGCCCTGGTCGGGGCTCGTGCAGGAGGCAACCAATCGATGTGTTTCTCTCATATCAATATTTCTCTGTCTTTCCCTTTCTTTAAAAATCAATGTAAAAATATCCTTGGGTGAAGATTTAAAAAAATAAATAAATAAAATAAACACATATAGCTTGGTTTTCACAGTGATTTAGGACATTATTGAGACTTCACAAAGAGCTGGTTGGGTAGCATGGTACTCAGACTTCTTCACTGTTATTTTATCAAGTCTCTTAAAAACCATGAATCATGTCTCCTTGGATAGAATTTTTTTTTTTAATATATTTTTATTGATTTCAGAGAGGAAGGGAGAGGGAGAAAGAGATAGAAACATCAATGATGAGAGAGAATCACCGACCGGATACCTCCTGCACGCCCCCAACTAGGGATCGAGCCCGCAACCTGGGCATATGCCCTGACTGGGAATCGAACCAGTGACCTCTTGGTTCCTAGGTCGACGCTCTACCGCTGAGCCACACCCGGCTGGGCTGGATAGAATTTTTTTGAGAGGATACTTTCTAACTACCACAGCCATACAAGCTTCTGACTGGACCCATATGGATATTACGCAAACTAGTATGACGAAAGCAAACATATTCAAAACCATCCTGGATACTATTAACTTCTCTAGCACCTGACACTGCCTGCTATCATCTCTATACTCCCTTTATAGGTGAAATGGGAATAATAATGTCCAAAAAGAGCAATATGGCCTCACTCTCATACCATAGGCATTGTACATCTTGGGGCCCAGATCAGGCCTTACAAAGTAGCTGGGTAGCCTAGAGGCCAGATTGAGTCTGCCATCTCGTTTGGTATATTCTGGTAGAGGAAGGTTCTCCATCAGATCTTCAAACCTACAAAAAAAGCAGAGAAGATGACTTAATTTGTTAACCGGGGAAAAAGGCAAAGTTCATTTTTCTGTAATGACTTTGTGATGGCTTCAGCAAGGGAAAGTCTCTCAAGATGACCCACTGTAATTCACTAACCTTGTTGGCATCATGTCCCGAAAATCTTCCCCAGGAGGCCAGTCCTTGAGTTTGAGCACCATTGGCTGTCCATCTTCTGACCTTAATCGTTCTGGAAGACAGAAACACTCTCACAAACATCCGCTGGGTTGGTTTTCCACCTCAGAAGAATTCTATCTCCCTTACTTAGGGTGAAAGTGTGCTCCACTCACTCTGTGGATCACATACTTAAGCTCAGATGAGCTCTGGGAGTCATGTGATTGCCAAGCTAGCTACCTGGTTAGCACCAGGCAAAAATGTTCCTCCTGCCAAGAGGCTATACGTTGCTATTCCGTGGGCATAACTGAACACAGAGATGCTTACTTCCCAGTTTGCCATTACTGAACGAGATATAAGAGCTACTTACTACATATGATCTCGAAGCCATCCCAGAAATCCCGAACTTTCACATCGGAAATTATAGCACAGTTCCTGCAGTTCACCAAGTCCACATCCTGGTCTCCAAATTCTTGGCTAAAGGCTTCTGGCTTCCAGAGTTCAGACTTGAGCTTTTTATGTACCCCTGAAACCAGCACTGGCTGTGGAAAGAAAAATATCCCACTCAGGAAATATTTTGAACTCAGGGCTAAGGAATGAAATAGAAGGGTTTCCTGGGGGCCAACTTTTCTTGTCCATGATGATTTATTGTTCCTTCCCAGTTTCAGAATCTATGGATTTCAACCTGTCACCTACAGCAAATGAAAACTACTCCTACTCCATTATACTTCACTCTCACCCCTGGGAATGTGCCATGGAAATCACTTCTGTTGCCCTGGTATCTATCACTATTTTGAGGTGAGAGGACAAAAGCTGACAAATGCAGCTTTTAGAATACTTCCTCACATTGAGAATGAAAAAAAAAAAAAAAATCCAGACAATTCCATAACCTTTCCCTTCCTCAAGCAGCTTCTAAAGTATAAAAATTAGGCAGTGTTACAAAAACAAAACAAAACAAAAAAGCCTTTTATAATAAAAGGATAATATGCAAAGTGTCCCCTCGGAAGTCTGACCCATTGGGAGTTCGACAGCTCGCTATGACATGCGCCGACCACCAGGGGATGGCGCAGAACAAAGGAAGGCCCTGATCAGCCCTGATTGCCGGCCAGGCCTAGGGACCCCTACCTGTGCACAAATTTTGTGCACCTAGCCTCTAGTTAGTAAGTAAGTAAGTAAGTAAGTAAATAAATAAATAAGGCAGTGTTATCACACTATCACAAAAACTTGTATGGCCTTAAAATATTTACCTAGAAAAAGTACCACCGACTTCCACCCACCTTGGTCTCACCCCACACATCACACTTAAGGATTTTCCCCTATGCTAGCTCACCACCTAACAGGAATTTCAACTGCCCTATTAAGAACAGAACTCTACAGCTTAGAAATAAAAGAATCCATAATGTATTCTCAGGAATCTTTGATTTTTAAAAATCCAAGAAAACTCGAAGTAGCAAGACTGTCTATAATGAACTTACTAATAGCTCAGAGAGACTTGCAACTTTCCTGGTGGCTACAGACAGGCAGCACAGGGAACTGCTTATTCTTGCTTACCTGGCCTTGCTTCCAACACTCTCGGAAGATCTTCCAATTGTTTTTGTTGCTGGGGTCATGGAGACAGAGAAGTCTCCCATCACAGAGCCAGGAGTGAGAGGTATGGGGGTCCAGCACATTTAACCCCATCACCATCTCCTTCACCTCCTTTTGGGTATCAGTCAAGTTGCAGGCCCGCTTTGCAGCATCTGAGGTTTTCTTATTTTCTACCACTGAGGCAATGATGTGGTCAAGGAAGTTGGGTAGACTGGCCTTGTTCTTCACTCCCTGCCAGACACAAATCCATCAGGTAAGTTTGACTGAGGCAGCATGAAAAGAGCATTCACAAATTTATCTAACAGTTGTATTCATAAGAAGGAGTTCTACCTACTTGATTAGATTTCATAAAGTTAAAATGTCTTTTATAATTAGAGGAGGAAACCTATGAAGTCAGTATCTTAAATTTCCCTTTCCTTCATATTTGCTTCATGTAATGAAAGAAAAGTACAGAAAGATCCCCTGTGCCTCAAGAGATTTGATACCTAAGAAATATCTTTGCATTCAGCCCTTACTTTGTATTAAGCATATGCATGTAGACCAGGGGATCACAAAATACTGTAAATGAGTGAAAAAGATAATTTACTTTGAGGGTTATCAATTTTGTGCCTACAATGCCCAAGGGATACATAAAATAATTGGGCTTTAATAAACTTAATAATCCTATGCCTGCTATATCTGAAGTGTTACTAATCATTATCTCTATAGACTACATGTAATCATAAAACATCCTGAGAAAATTTAAAAATAAAAACTGGAAGGGGGAGCTAAGAGCAAGTATAAAAAAAAAGTGCCAAAGTAATTTCTTTAAAGTCATTTATCCAAAAGAGACAAATAACCCACACTGTACAAGGTTCAACCACCCACAGTTCATCAAATTTCAGCTATTAATCATAAAATAGAATGAGAAACATGTTTATGTACTAAGTTTGAAGTGATCTTCAAGATATATAAACTGGAAACAAAAAAATACTGTGTAGAACATTTGTGTAAAAAGAAGGGAAAAAGCTATGTACACATGATAATGTCCCTGAAAGGACACTCATGAAACAACAGCGACCGCTAGGAAGGGAAACAAACATGTGGCTGGGAGACACCAGGGAAGGAGATTTCTCACTGTATCTTTAAAATTGTGTACCTTGTGAATTCACTTGTTCAGTAAATGCTTACTAAACACCTACTATGTATCAAACACTGTGGCACTAGGGATATAGTGGTGAATAAAACAATAAAAAATGCCTTTAAGGAGAGGCGATCAGACAATAAATAAAACATACAGTAAGTCAGATGGCAATTAAGTGCTATGGTAAAAATAGTAAGTGTAGAAAAAAACAGATATGAGTGGAGGATGGGAGTGGGGTGGACTTTTTAAAAGGTGATCTAAGAAGTCTTACTGAGAAGGTGACATTTTGGGAGGGAGGAGGAGAAGTTGATGAAGCAAGCCATGTGGTCACCCGAGAAAGAAAGCTCTAGGTGGAGGAAAGGACAAGTGCAAGGGCTCTGAAGAGGTGCATGCCGGACCATGTTCAAGGAACAGCAAGAAGTTGTGCGTTGCCGGAAGGTGAACAAGAGGGAGAGTGGTAGTTGAAGTCAGAGAAGTGAGGAGAAGACATACAGATGGTGTGGAGCCTTAAAGTCCACTGAAAGGACGCTGCTTATGAGAGAAACAGGAAGTCCATAAAGCATTTTAGGCAGAGGTGACATGATTTGACCTATATTTAATTAATTAATTAATTTAAATATATTTTTATTGTTTTCAGAGAGGAAGGGAGAGGGAGAGAGAAACATCAATGATGAGAGAGAATCACTGACCGGCTGCCTCCTGCATGGCCCCTACTGGGGATCGAGCCTGCAACCTGAGCATGTGCCCTTGACCAGAATTGAAGCTGGGACCTTTCAGTCTGCAGGCTGACACTCTATCCACTGAGCCAAACCGGCTAGGGCTTGACCTGTATTTTAAAAGGATTACCTAGCTGCTGTGTAAAATAGACTGCAGAGTGAAAAGGGAAGCAATAAAGACGGCCTGAATAAGGAATTCACTGCAAAAATGCACTCAAGAGGATGCTGGCTCAGACCAGAGGGAAAGCAACGGACCTGATGAGAAATGAGTGGACTCTATACATTTTGAAGATCAAACGGAAAGGATCTGCTGACAGATTAGTTATGAAATGTGAGAGAGGGGCGTCCCAAATGACAGCAAAATTGGAGAATGGAGATCCAACTGACCAAGAGAGAAAAACTAAAGGAGAAGCAAGCAGGCTTACAGGTAGATCAGAAGTGTGGTCTTAAGAAGTGTTAGGTTTGTGCTCGCTTCGGCAGCACATATACTAAAAAGAAGTGTTAGGTTTGAGGCATCTGTTAGATATCCAAGAGAATACAATACCAATGTACTGCCTCGCTAAAAAAAAAATAAAAATTAATGCCTGTCAAGAAAACAAAGTAGCTTCTACGAATGATAGATAATTTCAATGTCTCATTTCTACTGACTTCCTAACATGGCACAAAAGGTTCACTACTTAAAAGGATCCCAAACTTTATGTGAAGAAAGATTGTTGGCTGGACAATGTAGCGAACACAAGTCACCCACATACCCTCTAACCCAGTTATCGGATTTCTGATGGTTCTCTCATGGAAAAGCAGCAACAGCTAGAGTTGTAGAGAGGACACTTACTGCTGAGGATGTAGAGAAGACCGGGGGGAAGGGTATGCCTGTGTCCAAGGGGGTTTGAGGAAGCTTTCCGGGACCGGAGTGAAGGAGGTCTCGAAGGCTAGAGCCTTCGGTTTTGTTGTTGGAGGCAGTGGGACCCAGTAACAGACTGTTAAAAAGCTTTGGAGTCAACGGAGAGACCTTTGCAGTGGAGTTGAACGAGTCCAGCCCAAAGGGTGAATGAGACTCTTTACTGAGCACCGACCTCAGGGACCCTGCTTCTGTAAGAACATAACCGGGAATAGCATTAGCACAACAAGAACACCCAGCAGACAAATGACTCCTAAAAATCAGCCAAGTGGGTAGGAGGAAAGACTTCCTCTTCCCTGCCCCAGACTATGTATGGTTTGTCTGGGCCAAGCCTGATGAGCTGTAACTATGGTAGGGTTCATGGCCAAGGAGAAGCTCTCCTACTTCTTCCTTTCTTTTCCAGATCTGGATTTCTAACTTCTTTTGTTCCCATCCACCTTTCATTTCCCCCACTTTCTAAGACAGTGTTTCTTCCAGTGGGTCTCCAGATCACTTGAAGTGGGGAATCACCTGGAGTGCTTGTTAAAAATGGAGATTCTTGGTCTTATCCTCATTTAATAGTTCTGGTGGGGCACACGGAATCTGCATTTTTAATGATTCCCCAGGTAATTCTTGTGCCCATTGAAAACTGTTTAGCCCTCAGCCCTGGCTGCGTAACAGAGCCATTTGGGAAGCTTATTAAAAAATCTTGCATCAATTTTGTCTAAAAGAGGTCTGGGGTAGAGACCAGGCATGTGCCTTTTTTTAAAAGCTCCACTTTTAGAAAAAGTCACATGAGATTCCCTTGTTTTATGCGATCAGCCAGAGAAAGCAAGTGGCATGTTTCATAAATGTGGATGGTAATGTGTGAGTTTGAAGAATCCAAGAATAACTCAAGTGTTCCACCCATAGGCAGGGCAGAGGCTTCTGTTCATCTCACCTTTTGTTTCTTCTTTAGCTTTCTGAGTTGCCAAATCCGCCAACCAGTGCAGGGCAGAGGAGGGTGGGGCTGTGTCAGGACAAAGGGGCCTGATGGCTTTTAGCTCACTATTGCTGTTTGATGCCAAACTGTCTGCTTTTGGAGGCTCATCAGCTCTGATGTCAGTGCTGTCGGCTTTGGGATCGGGCTCTGGAGTTGTTACTGCTGCAGTTCCTCCTCCACCTGAGAAGGTAGTTTCACTTCCAGAAGAGGCACTAGGGTTTATACTAGGAAGCTAAAACACAGAAGGCCAACATCGTTAGAGTGCTGTCCTTGTGGAGCAAAAGTAATGGCTACGTAGGTCTATTTAGAGGACTCTAAGTCAGGGAAAACAATCTGAAACTATCCCATAAACTGTTCATTCATTCATTCAATATATATTTATTGAGTCATATGATGTGACAGAAACTAGCTAGGTTCTGTGGAAAGAGCAGTGAAAAAGGCTTAAAAATAAAACAGGGTTTTGTTTAGCATGTCTAAAGCTCAAATTTGGCAATGGCAAATTGGTGATCAGAATTTGACCCCATAGAGCTGTTTTGAAGATTAAATGAGATAGTATATGCAAAGAGCTTAGCTTATTTTTTGGCACACATAACTCAATAAATGTTTATTATTAAATTATTGAAACTTCCATATGATTTGCTTTAATATGGCAACTCTACTGAAAATATATCTTGAGGTCCCTCAGCATTAATCCCTGTGCCTCTTATTGACTAGGTGTTAATAGTAGCATTCCTGGAAGGGCCTCCAAATGTAAGCAATTAGTTGTGTATATGTATGTTTAAACACACACACACACACACACACACACACACACACACCACACAAAAAAACCCAGCCTGCATGGTTCAGTGGTTGAGTGTTGACCCATGAACCAGGACATCACAGTTTGATTCCCAGTCAGGGCACATGCCCACTGTTGTGGGCTCAATCCCCAGTAGGGGGCTTTAGGAGGCAGCAGATCAATGAATCTCTCTCATCATTGATGTTTCTCTTTCTCCTTCTCCCTTCCTCTCTGAAATCAATATAAATATAGTTTAAAAAATAATAATTAAACACACATATACACATACCACCCAGCCTCTTGTTCAAAATAGTCACAAATAGGAATGACCTCTACCTCTGACAGCAATGAGAAAACCAGACTCTCTTTGGGGGCTGGGATTGCTTTCAGGGTAGAATGATCCCAGCTCAGCAGGCCAATCTTCCTATCTCTGTCCTTTGTACCTAACATGACAAGGACAGGATCCATGCACACAGAGAGGACTGTATTCCGAGTAATTGTTCAGTAAATGCTTACTAAACATTTAGAGAGGTGTTAATGTATACTCTTTTCTATACTCTTCACCTACACTGGACCCTGAGGTATAAATCTTGACAAGATACAAAGAATCTCTTTGTATTATTTATCAACTAAAATGTGAATTGGCTTTAAAGATGAATCAAGAGAAACTTGTACCAGTCAGAGGGAATTAAAATCTCTTGAATAACTCTTATTAAAGTTTCACTCAGTTATACCCACACACACCACTTTACCTGTGACATCCCATTGGTGACAGCAGGTCTCAACACAGATTTGTTTTGCCGACTAATACAAGGGCAGTTTGCTTTAATTCCCCATTTGCCCCGGGCAGCATGTACCATATCTCCAATATTATAAAGAGCTGGAAAAGAGACACAATAACATTAGAATTCCCATATGTTCAGTTGTTGTGCTAAAGACCTTACTTAAATTATCTCCCTCAATGTTAAAGAGCATGTAAACATTTTGAATGTACACAAGAAATTTATGTATTTTATGTTATACCTAAAAAACAACAAAAAGCCCCCCCAAAAAACCACAAACAAAAACAACACTAGCAAAAGTGGGGAGAAAAAACAAAAAAGACCAATGTAAACTTGACACAAACCTTTAACTAATGCTTGGACCAGAAGGGAGCAGGCATTCTACCACTGCACTCAGGGAGCCCTTCTGCTTAGAAGCACTGGGTATACAGGGTGCAAGGGTGCCCCCCAGCCCCAGCTTTCTTTTGTGAAGAAAAATATAGGCGGAGTTTTGCAGACTCGCCACCTTTATTGCATGTGTGTTAGTGAAAGTGTGCAAGCTGGAACAGACTGTCCAGGGGGATCAGTGAAGTAAACTGGGACTGGGTGGTGAAGTAAACATGACCAGTTCTCCTACTGTTAAACTGCCTTCTTCAGTTTGATTAGCTTCAGCTGGATTTTTAAAAGCCTAAAACCAAAGGTCTTTCTGACAGCATGGGACTGGATTTTTCTGTTTTGGTCCTGCCAACTATAAAAATGTAAAATGATATGTGGAAAAGTAATCAACCTCCCCAACCAGAAAGGTGAAGCAAAATGTGTGCAGTGGCTGCAGACAATCTAACACCTCTCTAAAGATGCAAATCCTTGGAGAAATCTGGTGAGGCTTAAAAAAATATAAGGCTGACATAAACTATTTCACCAACTTTAAACACCCCCCCACCCCCTTCCACACACCAAATCTAAAACAGGAATTTCCTTACCTGTGCCAGGGATAATCTGTGTGGGCATTAGATTCTCTGGCTCATGGGACTGCCCCTTTGCACATTTCAACCAGGAGAAAACCTCTTCATCACCCATCTCTTCTGTTTCTGAAGTAAATAAAATGCCTTCACTTATGAGGTCACAAGAAATAGCACATTTCCATCTCCCTTCCTAAAGTTCCCTTGGAGCCTTTTGCAGTCAATACCCCTTTCTCAACCCTTGGCCACCAATGATCAACTTTCTAACACTAAAGTTTTGCTTTTTTCTAGAATTTCATATAACTGGAAGCATACAGTATGTAGTCATTTGTATTGGGTTTCTTTTATTTAGCATCATGATCTTGAAATTCATCCATATTGTTGCATGTATCAGTAATTCATTCCTTTCTGTGGCTGAGTGGAATTCCAGGGTATGAATGTACCATATTTTGTTTACCCATTCATTAGCTGGTGGACATTTAAATTGTTTCCAAATTTTGGCTATTATGAATACAGCTGCTATAAATATTCAGGTGCAAGTCTTTCTCTGGACATGTTTTAATTTCTTTTATAAATACCTAGAAGTGGGATGCTATGTCTTCATCTGGTTTTGATATCAGTGTAATGCTGCCTTCATAAATGAGTTCCTAAGCATTTCCTCCTATTTTCTGAGTTTGTGTAGAATTGGTATTATTTCCTCCTTAAATGTTTGATATAACTTTGGGCCTAAAGTTTTCTTTGTTGTAAGATTTTCTAAACTACAAATTCAATTTCTTAATATAAGGTTATATTTCTTCTTGAGGAATTTTGACAGTTTGTGTCTTTCATGAAATTTGTCCATTATATTTAAGTTGTCAAATGTTTCAATATAATGATCTATAGTAATGTCCTATCATTCCTAATATTGGTAAAGTGCATCTTCTCACTTTTTTTTTTACTAGTTTTCTCAAGCAGAAGTTTAGCTGTTTGAAATACCGCTTTTTTTCTAATATAGGTGTTTAGTGCTTTAAATTCCCCTCTAAGTACTGCTTTAATTGTATTCCACAAATGTTGATCCACTGTGTTTAAACCTTATTTATTTCAAAATACCTTCTCAATTCTCTTGTGATTTTTTTCCTTTGATCCACTGGATATTTAGAAGTGTGTTGTTGCCCTGGCCAGTGTTGCTCAGTTGGTTGAGCATTGACCATGTACTGAAAGGTCATGGGTTCGATTCCTGGTCAGGGCACATGCCCAGGTTGCTATTCAGTCTCCGGTAGGGGTGTGTGTACAGGAGGCAACCAATTGATATTTCTTTCACAATGATGCTTTTCTCTCTCTCTCTCAAATCAATAAAATAATTTAAAAACAAATGAACCAAAAAAACCCCAGAAGTGTTTACTTTATAAATATTTGATTTTTCCAGATAGGTTTCTGTTTCTAATTTATTCTTTTGTGGTAAAAAAACATACTCTATATCAGTGATGGCAAACCTATGACACGCGTGTCAGAGGTGACATGTGAACTCATTTTTTTGGTTGATTTTTCTTTGTTAAATGGCATTTAAATATATAAAATAAATATCAAAAATATAAATCTTTGTTTTACTATGGTTGCAAATATCAAAAAATTTCTATATGTGACACGGCACCAGAGTTAAGTTAGGGCTTTTCAAAATGCTGACACGCCAAGCTCAAAAGGTTTGCCATCACTGCTCTATATGAATCACCTTAAATTTATTAAGATTTATTTTATAACACAAAATATAGTACTTATAGTCTATTTTTAAAATATATATATTTTTAGCCTGGCGTGGCTCAGTGATTGAGCATCAACCTATGTATGAATAAGAAGGTCACAGTTCGATTTCTGGTCAGGGCACATGCCCAGGTTACGGGCTTGATCCCTGGGGGTAGGGGTAGGGGTGGGGGTAGGGTGGAATGTGTGTGTGTGTGTGTAAGAGGCAGCTGATCAATGATTCTCTCTCATCATTGATCTTTCTATCTCTCCCACTCCCTTCCTCTCTGAAATCAATAAAAATATACATATAAGAAAATCATCATAATAAAAGCGTAATATGCTAATTAGACCAGACATCCTTCCTGACAAAGCCGCAGTAGGCGGGGGCCGAGGCAGAGGTGGCCGCCACAGTGGCGAATTTCGTGCATCAGGCCTCTAGTAAATAAATAAAAAGGGCACATAAACCCATTCAATTTCCTGCTTCAATTTCCAAGTGCCATACCTCCATTGACAGGTTACCTGTTGAACTGCAAAGGACAGTATTTGCTTACCACTGCGTGGACGGCTTTTCCTGAGCCTGTAACAGTCAAGGCAGACCCCAAATCCACATTTGCGACAAACCCAGTGAATGTTGAAGAGAGTTGTTTCACACACATCACACATTTCCCGTACACCACGCACTGCACGCTTCCATGCCACTTTCTCTGGTGGGAGGAGGAAGAGAAATATTGTTGGCATTAGATGCACTAAACAACAGCAAAAGACCCTAGATACACTGATTCCTACTCAGGTCATTTTGTCCAGCAATAAAGCTCAAAGATTTATGAAGTGTGTCTTTCTATAATTGTAAGAGAAACAAAATACATGGAATTTCTAATATTTCTGAACAAGTGCCAACAGAGAATAAATGTTACATGTTGTTACTTAAGATGCTGTAAAATTTTCAATTTGAAATAGTTTGAAATAAGAGGATTCTTCTCTTGAAATGTAGGGAATAATTTCATAGTACAATTTACCTTGGCCTAGAAATAGAATCCAGTATCTCACAGGCATGGGAATACCTTATATGTTTGAATAATGTGAGTTCCAGTGTAAAACATAGCATCCCTTAGAACTTCATCTATTCACATACCATAGAATATCATTAACTAATACAAGTGGGTTCAAAGCAAGTTGAAAGCATTCAGAGTGAACCAAACCCAAGTAGAGATCAAAATACTTATTATGGAAGCTCTGCTACAAAAATGAAAAAGGCAAGCAGGCAAGGAGTTTTTGGTTTGTCAACTTTCAAAGACTAAAAGAATGAGGTCTGCTGGATATTGTTAGGGCCTCAAGTTATATAGTTTGCTACAGTGAAGTCTTATCAGTCTTAATTCATCTATAGAACATGCCATCTGTCACTCCTTCCACTCCTCCCCTTAAGCAAAATATAATGAAAGTTTCAACGAGGAAGATGGTGCCTTACGGTGTGGCTCTACCATCATCATGGCCTCCTTCTCGGACATCACAAGCTGACAGAACTGGTCCCCAACATTGGCCAAGATGTATTTTGAGGTTTCTAGGTCTATCCCTTCTGCTAGGGAGGAAGAGGGAATCCACAGGTTCATGGCATCAGGGTCACTTTGCTGGGGACTCAGAAACCCCTCCACACGGAGTACCCCCTTTCGAGTGAAGATCAGCCTGAGGCAAAAAGGTAGACAATCAAATACATAGTAAATAGCAGCAGCCATGCAAACTAACACATACCTAAAATCCTAGGACCTAAAAGAAATTAAATAAGACTTAACAGGAATTAGACTGAGTTAAGAATTTTCATCACATTTGATCAATGTAGTATGTATTCTCTGCACTAATAATTTTTTTATACCTTAAAAAAATATATATATATATATTTAAAATATATTTTATTAATTTTTTACAGAGAAGAAGGGAGAGGGATAGAGAGTTAGAAACATCGAATAGAGAGAAACATTGATCAGCTGCCTTCTGCACACTCCTCCCCTACTGGGGATGTGCCCGCAACCAAGGTACATGCCCTTGACTGGAATCGAACCTGGGACCCTTCAGTCCGCAGGCCGACGCTCTATCCACTGAGCCAAACCAGTCGGGGCACTAATAATAAATTTTGTTAATACTTACTAGGCCTAGGTTCTTTAAAAAAGAAATGCCTACTTGTCCTACCATCTATACCCCCACCATTAAATGTAACCAGAGGAAAACACAGAGCCATGCTATCACCCTTTAAATTCATGTCTACCCAAACTAAGTGAGTCCTTAATATTGCCTGGCAGTCACATCCCAGATGCCTGTTTCGTATCTTCTTTCAAATCTCCAATATTATTTTCCCCATGAGGACCTTGCTAAGCATTCCACTGAGAAAATACAAGGAGCCAGAAGAGAACTCCAACAAACTCTTACCACCACACCTTCCTGCAACTGGACCCATGTACTCCATCTGATCTTCTGCTACTATGAATGAACTAGGTCCCAGTGAAGACCAATTGCTCCGCCTATTGCTCTACATCCTATCATCTTTCAGACATCTCTCCACAAGTTCTCTTTTAAATTATCTATTTTCCTCTCTCCTGAATCACTGTATTTGAAACTTGCTATCTCAAAAATATTCTAACATTTTACATCTCAAAAGTCCTTTTGATCCCAAACTATCTTCCATTTATTTGCTTGCTAGAGCAGTTTCTTGAAAGAGTTGTCTATACTGGTTGTCACCAGTTCTAGTTCTTTTCCCTTTTATTTTCTCTTAATCCACTCCCATCAAGCATTCCCTCAGCAATCTACCAAAACTGTTTTTGAAAAGGTCATTACCCCTTGTTAAATCCTATGGTCACAGTCCAGTCCTTATCTTACCTGACCCAATCAGCAGCATTTGCCACAGTTCATTATTCTTTCCTGGAAATACTTTCTTCAGCTGTCTTCTAGAATATCTCACTGGCTGTCTTTCTCAGTCTCTTCTACCAGTTCCTCATTTTTCCCATCTCTAAATGTTGGGAAGCTCTAGAACTGTCCTTAAACTCCTCCCTTCTCTAACTACATTCCTTAAGTGATCTCAATTAGACTCATAGTTTTAAATACTTGGTGACATCCAAATTTTTATCTCCTGGACCTCTTCTCTCAGCTCCAGCATTGTCTATCCAGCTGCTCTTTGAGCAATTCCATTTGGAAATCTATAGGCATCTCAAATATAACATGCCCAAATTAAAGTTCCCCATTTCCCTTCCCAAACCTGCTTTTCCATGAGAAATCTCCTTATCAATAAATGGAAATTCCATTCTACCAGTTTTCAGGCCAAAAGCTGTAGAATTAACCTTGACTCCGTTCTTTCATACTCCACACCTAACCCATCAGAAAATCATGTGGGCTCTATCTTCAAAACATATCCTTAATCCAATCACTTCTCATCACCTCTACTGCTACCTCCCCATACCAAACCACCATCATTTCTCATCTAGATCATTGCAACAGCCTCTTCTCTCTGCCTTTGCCTCAATGTAATCTAGTCTCAAACAGGGAGTCTAGTGCTCCTTTAAGACACTCATCAGCATCACTCATAACCTTAAAACCTCTAATGACTTATTCCAGCATGAAAGTCAAGGCCCTTAGAGTAGCCCTTTAAAATCTGGACCCATCATTAACCCCCCCCCCCCACCCCGCCCCTATGGTTATAGGTTTTATTGTTTTATTTAGAGAGGGAGGAAAGGAAAGAGAAAGAGAGAGAAACATCAAAACATCTATACGAGAGATACATGGATCGGTGGCCTCCCCTTGTGCCACGAGAGGGATAGACCCAACAACCTAGGCATGTGCCCAGACTGGGAATTGAACCCATGATCTTCTGGTGTTCAGGAGAAAGCTCCAATCAACCGAGCCACACTTGCCAGGGTTATCATTAACTCTTTACCCTCAACTCTTTTCCTCCCTGGCTTACTCTATTTTAGTCACCCTACCTCCATAAACACACCAGGTATATATACTCCAGCCTCAGGACAGTTGCTCTTGTTATGCCCTCTACCTGGAATAGTAGTCTCCCAGGAAAATGTGCGGCTCACTCCCACACTTCCTCAAATCATCCTATCTAGCCTCCCCACACTTCAATCCTCTTTCCCTTATTTTTTTCATAGTTAGTATCAGTTGACATACCATATATTTAAGCTTTTTTTTTCTTATTTACTGTCTGCCTCTCCAACTACAATGCAAACCTCTCAAAGGCTAAAATTTGAAGGTTTTGTGCACTGCTGAATCCTCAGTGCCCAGAACAATGACTAGTACACATTATGTGTTCAATAAACATTTGTTGAATAAGTGAATCCACACCAAGTGGATAAATTATTTAGATTTCTTTATTTTAAAAATTAAAGCTTCTTGAAAGATTATTTATAAGAAATTCCCCTTCTATTAGGCAGAAGTGATTAATAAGGTTATGTTTGGTAAAAGCAGGGGATATTCCTAGGATTTCCATCAGTTTTCTCTATTTCAAAGATAATTCACATTATCTCCTAATCTTACTTCTCCTCCTTTCTAGGGAACTCAAGTTACTCTAGCACTGAAGAGGGGAGTAAGTGGCTAGGCAGATTCATAATCCAAAATTGAGTTCTGTGTATACCACTGGTTTCAAGTGGAACCCCAATTAGGAATAACTCAACATAGGTCAGAGGCTGGCAGCTGAGACTGTTCAACTTCAGTTCTCCAAGGACAAAGCTACATGTCATTTCACAATCCAAACTAAGTAGCTACTGTGGCAGAGCCTCAGCACACACTTGAGAGTAAAGGGGTAAGGAAAACAAAGAGAAAGATGGTAACACATACTTACAGATTCAGAAAAACAGTGGGAATTATGTTTCACTAATGGAAACTGGGAAAGAGACAAAGAGAGAAGTTTGGGTACCTCCGGAAGTGAAAGAAGCGGCAAGCCACAGTGGAATCATCTTGCTCCTGTTCCTTAAACTTCCGATACCGCTCCAGGCGGCACTCACGACACTTGTGCAGGTGAGGGGCTACGTTGATGCATGACCCATCCTGCAGGAAGGGCTCTCCGGACTGCTTCAGCTTCTTCACCTTGCTTACATCTTTCAGCACTGACTGGCCAACTGTGGCAAGGGAGAAAGAAGAAATGGTTGGTTGTGACAGGTATAAATGAGACTCAATAACATGATCCTTTTGCGGACAGATACTTGTACCAACCTCGACCACTCCTCTTTACACTGTTTGGGCATGTGCCCATCAGGTTCATCCTTGACAGAAAGGGAGCAGAGGGAGCAAAAAGGCTTCACTTGGGGGATAAGGACCATGGAGAATTTGAAGGAAATACCTTATTATAGTAAAAAAACTCTGGTCATGAAGGAGGAAAATTCAAGACGGCAGAAGGTAGCCACCACCTGTCTCTGGTCCCTAGGGATATGACTATTTTAATCCAGAAGTCTTCTAATTGAGCTCCCATGGGATACCAATTCCTAATGACAACAGCTACTTTTACTACCAGACTTCCTTGTTTTTTACCATCAGCTCTTACACACTTCTGGACCATAACTTCATACTACAGGATTTAATGGCTTTTAAAAATGACATTAAAACCTTACATATGTGTCAGAGAGAAGCAAAGTGAGGGGTGAGTAGAGAGAATGGGCCAAAGGAGAGCAGAAAAGGATGAGAAAAACACCAAGAAAGAGTTCCTGAACAAAGAGACTACTAAGGAAGGTCAAGGACTTCCTTTGTGGGACTATCATTATACTAACAGATACCCCTCTTACAGTGCTGATTTACAGGCAATCCTGCCCTGAAACAGGTCTAGTGAGGGACCTTTGTTAGGCCCTCTTGGCTATGTAATTTTATGAGATTATAGAACTTTCCATCAAAGGGAGGGCCTCTGCTACCCAAGAGTACAACAGGCATTCAAGGCTAGTGCCAAAGCCAAGCTGCTGTATAGCCCCAGCAGGATCACCTTTCAGGGGTGCAGTCCGAGGCCGGCCCTTGGGGGCCTGCTTCCCTTTGCCTTTGCCCAGCAACAGCTCAGCACTGCGTTCCCCATTGGGGCCCAGCTTCCCCATCAGGTGCTCTGGAATCCCCTTCAGGCCAGTCTTGGCCTGCAGCTGCTCCTCAGAGTCGCTCAAATCTGACAGGTCACTGTTGGTGCTGGAGTCCGAGTCCTGTCTGCAAGCCAAGCTTCGCTCATCCAGTGAGAACCTTTTCACAGCTTCAAAAGGAGCTTTGTTCTCCTGTGAAAAATCTGCTGGGGAGGACAGAAAGCTGCCTGAGTGCCTGCCAAAGACGTTACTAAAGGTTTTGAGGAGGGGATTGTCCTGCTGCCCAGGCCCCACAGTTGGTCTCTCCTCTGTGGGGCTGGAGGAGAGAGTAGGCATCTCAATGGGCTGGGTGAGGCTGCTGGTGGGTGAACTGGAGCGGCCATTTCCCATAGCAGAGAGGCTTGGACCCCCAGTGGTAAGAGCTGAGCCCAGAACACCAGACACCAGTTTGGAGGAGTCAGTTGTGATGAAGAGGGTTTTCTTCTTTGCTAAAGATGCTGAATCTGAAGAGGAGTGAGACTCGGGCCAGGTGGGTGCTGCCTTGGAGGTGACAGTGGTAGCAGAGGAAGAGCTACCTGATGATGCCTGAGATGCAAAGCCGCTGAAAGGGCTATGTTCAACTTTCTCCACAAATGCCAAGAAAGGGTTAGAGGGCTCTTCCCGGGACAGTTTAGGGGGCTGTAAAAATAGATTTTCATGACTCTCTGGGGTGCGGGCATTGAGGAGGCTCCGTGGGAAGGCTGGTGTGAGGGTGGGCATGGACTCTGTAGGCACTTTCTGGTCCACAGAGCCAGCCTTAGAGCCTGATTTAGTGTCTGCTCCAAGAGTGGATCTGCCTTTACACAGGCTCTCAAGGCTTTGTTTGAATGAGTCTCGACTGGAGGAATCATCAGCCAAACTCTCTGAAACGGTACTGAAGTAGGTACTGGTTGGTAAAGTTTGGGGCATGCATTGAAAAAACAAGTTTTTGGAGAGATCAGAGTCTTTCTGAGACTCTGGCGCAGAACTAGTGCCAAAAGAGAAGCCCAAAGGTTTGTTCTCCGTGGCTAGAACCCCATTGGACTGGCTCCTTCCACTTCCAAAAGTCAAAGGTTGTGATAAACTTGGGAGAGACGCTCCAAATCCAGAAGAGGCCAGGACAGAATTTCTTGAATTCTGAAAAGAAGATAGCCGGAGTTAGTGATGTTGACTTCTCTTGACAACCTTATGATCTCTTTCTTAGACCTAGGCCAACATTCCTTGAGTAAATCAACTTTTCTTTCCTACAATTCCATGAAAACTGCTCTTATAACTAGATTTCATCAGCATTAGGGAAGAAACCTGCCACAGACCACACAGAGGAAATCTTTAGCAAGGTAAGCTAGAGATAGTAAGATGTCATTCATCCTTCCATTCCCTTGGTTGTCAGCCATTTGGTTGTCATGGCACTAGGAGTCTGTGTAGGCTTCTTGGTATCTATTTGGAAACAGGGAATTGGTGAAAAGGATTCCTGAACAGACATCAGCTTTTACTTTAAAACATACCAAGTGACCATGTAATATTAATCTACCTCAATGACCTTAGGCTATTGTTAAAGTTTTAATTTATTTAAGCTATTACAAATTTTTTATCTTACAAAAGTGACTTCAGCCCCTTAACAAGCCCATTGTACATTAAGGAAAAGTATTCTTTTATTTAGTCTGAAACTCCTGAAGATGGACCCTTTTAGAAATTAGCCATTTATTTATGGGTTCAAGTCAACCTGAAAGTTGACTATCTGTTTCAATTAAAGTTAAACCTAAAGACACTAAATTAAAAAGAGCACACTGATTATTGAAAACTTGTGTTATCATTAGGATCTAACAAGTCTCCAACCAGGAAAAGTAAAAGATTCTGATATGCCCACCAAACAAAAGCATTCAGCATAACAAATTGGACAATAAAAAAATACTTTCCTTTTGCGTGTGCATAAAGAAAGTAGGATCACTTTCATATATATTTCACATCCATTTACATAAACAGAAATATACATAGGTAGGTATGAGAACTTTTGTAATACTTTTTAATTGAATAAAACCCAGATCCTAGCACTTGACTAACAAATCGCAGTAGTAGATGATGATAACCCTAAACATTCATTTTAAAACACTAGAAATAAATTATTCCATGACTGCTCAATAAATATGATGCTTCCTTTTGGGGTAATGAAAATTTCTGGAACTAGATAGTGGTCATGGGTGCACAGCATTGTGGAAATACTAAATGCCACAGTACTATATACTTTAAATGGTTAAAATGGTAAGTTTTGTTATATGTTACTTATCACAATTTTTTAAATGTTCCAGATAGAAAAGGGCTCTGTAAAAAATAAAATAAAATAAAAGGGGAGTTTCAATTTACTTAAAGCATTCTTTAAATATTCAAGAGAAGTCTACATTAGGACTTTCCTTGAGGGTGGCACAGAGGCAAGAGAACCAGGCAGGCTCCCATGGTTTGCCTTCCTTTGACATTTGCTATAGAGACAGTTTCAGGGCATTTTAGGGTTCATAATTCTGTTTTCTTTTCTTTTCCACTAACCAACAACCATTGACTTAAACCCCCTCCAACTAAAAAGAAAAGAATAGACAGACGCAGCACTGAGGCAGTGCAGTTGCTTCACTTGCAGGATTTGGCCAGGAGCCTTGACACCTGCATGACTGCGAGGAACCAGCATGGGTAGCTCAGGTTTCACTACTAAAGTTACCCTTTAAAAATAAATACACACATGAATGAAGAACAATTTGGATGGTCTTATTTTCCTTCAAGTGATTAAATTCCAAATCCTTTTCTTATACTAAAGTGATGACAAGCTGATTTCAACTCAATTTTAAGGGCAAGAAATTTTTTGGATGAGGTTGTGTCCCTATTTTAGATTCAACATCATAATGGAAACATCCCTTTCTGTATTTTAAAATCCTACCCCAAGGAGAATACCTAGGCTGACACCTTAGCAAAATTACTGATGTAGCCACAGAAATTTCTCCAACCTGTAATCCACATTTCATCTATTAAGCTTTGCTACTCTTTTAAGAATAACAGCACTCCATGGAGCTCTTCTTGTAGCATGTAAAATTTGGTCTATTTTGCAATTCCCCATTTTTTCCACACTGCCTTTGACATGGAATTCATTTTAATTAATTTGGGCAATATGATGATATACAATCTAGAAATCCACATAGAGATCCTCACCTAGTTCTCTTGGGAATGCTGGTCATTTAATAAAGGACAAACCATGAACAGTGTAAAATTTGCATTTACAGTCTGCCTGGACATTTCATCTCCTTCCCCACCCCTGCACACTAGGGATTAACAAACTGCATTTTCTAGGGAGAGGAAGAAATCAGATGAAATGTTTATGCTATGTTTTATCTGGCATTGTTATACCTAAAATTATTCCATTTTAGGATGTGAGCTCCTTCAAACAGGGATTTCAATTCTTTGTTTATAATATATGGTACTTAGCACACAGTAGTTTCTATACATAATTTTAAAAAATTATTTAGTATCTTAGTATTTCATACTTCCAGCTTGAAAAAACTATGACTAGAATCATAAATCATACTTTGGTGACCAAAATAAGAGTCCAAAGATTGTAAGAACTGTTTTTAATATTGCCTCAAATTTGATTTGGGAGCCAACTTAATGTTAATTTATATTTAACAAAAGTTCCATTTTGTAAGAAAATAGTAGCCCTAGCCAGTGTGACTCAGTTGGTTGGAGTGTCATCCTGTGCACCAAAGTCTCAGGTTTGATTCTCAGTCAGGCCATATACCCGGGGTTTCAGGTTTGGTCCCTGTTTGGGGATGGCACGTAAGGGAGGCAACCAATCAATGTTTCTCTCTCACATGGATGTTTCTTACTCTCTCCCTCTCCTTCCTCACTAGAATCAATGAAAAAACATATCCTTGGGTGAAGATTTAAAAGAAAAAAGTAAACTGGATACTGTGATTAATTCCATCAAATTTTCCAGGTTAGGCTTTAAAAGATTAAGCCAGGCCTGGCCATGTAGCTCAGTTGGTTAGAGTATCATCCTGATATGCCAAGTTTATGGGTTTGATCCCCAGTCAGCGCACATGAAAGAATCAACCAATGAACACATAGGTAAAGGGAACAACAAATCAATGTTCTCTCTCTCAAATCAATAAATAATAAAAATAAAAATAAAAGATTAAGTTAGGAAAAGATAATTTTATGACCATATCTAATCATGGGGAAAAAGCCCAACCTCGAGGGAAAATATAGAAAATGATAAACTGAAAACATGGGTTGGTAATAGTGGCTTTCACATAGCCTTAATTATAGTGCCACTATTACCAACACTGTAATTCGTTAACCTTGCCTCTCACATGCCTGGTGGCAGCTCAACCACTATGTGAACTAAAAAGATAATTGAATTAAAAATCTATCTTAATATCTCATTAAATTGGGTTGCAAAATCAGTTTTGATTAGCCTAATTGTTCAGGTGACTTTTAAGAGCTAATAAAATTATTAAAATATACACATTTGTCCAATGAGCAGTAAAGGTCCATCCACAGTGTTTAATTTAAGCACATCTTAGATATACTCCTTCCCTCTAGCATTTGAGATGCCTTTTAATGTGTTATCAAGAAATAAAGAGTGGAAGAATGAAACCAAGTCTTGCAAATCTGCCTCTGAAACAACTCACCTCTCCTGGGGCCTGCGACCAGCTGCCTTTCTGTTTTTCCGGCCCAGTCCCTGCTGCAAGGCCAGTGTCTGAGATCCTCACCGTGGTTGGGGTAGAGCTGGCGGTAGTGACCATAGCTGCTGAAGCCACCAGGCCCTGACCAACTTGTTCCAGTGTTTTTCCTGCCTCTTTGCTTTCAGCTCCACCCGCCTCTGGGGCCAAAGGTGTCTGCCCTGTGGCTGTAGGATACGGAGTAAAAGGTGCAGTTGTGTCCCCACCTACAGGTTCATCCTGCACCACCAGAGTCCTGCCGTTTTCTTTGGTGTAAGTGGCAAAGCGAATGTTGCGGTTAATCTGGGGGACAAATGTAGTCGGTGGTGGCTTGGTTCTCTGATCCAGCCCTGGCTCTCCACTGGCATTCCCTCCTTTCCAGGGCCCTCGGCTCGCCTCGCCTCCATCGCTCCCATTACTGTCTACTTCACCCCTGTCTCCTTTTAATTTCTTTGATGCAGAGTCACACCCAGAGTCCGAAGCACTTTTTCTCCTCCGGCCATCTTTCCCCTCTATGCTCTCTCTCTTCTTCTTTCCTTTGGAAGACTTTACTGCTTTTAACGTACCCCCCTACAAAACAAAATTCAAAGAAGATTTATTACAAGGGACTTTCCATCTTGTGAAAACCATAAACCATTAGCTCTTTCCCATCTCTAGAAGCAAAAAAATCAAAGCAGGCACAGACTACCAAGTTCCAATGCCAGCTCTAAGACATTCCCTGTGTCAAAAAGCTCAATCTTCCTGTGACTCAATTTACACACACATATACAAGATAATGGTCACTAGAGATTAACTCACTTGGCAAACCTTCCCTTAAATAAAATGCAATACTTCCTCAAATGAAGGAAAGTTTTAAATATCTGTGGAATTTCTTTTACAAAATAGACTGTCAAAGCTAGCCTGGGAGCTCATTTGCCCCTTGATGAAAAAATCAGCTTTATTCCATATTTAACTCCTTGTTTGACAGAAACTGGCATTTCAAATATTGAAATATAAAATCTCTTCCTCCAGAAGTCACTAAAAACTGGTGACAATAGGAAAACCGACATTTGTGAGTCTGTGACCAAAGGAAAAGTGAGACCAACAGAAGCAGGTTTGGATTACTCTTACAGACTTTAAAAAGATGCAATCTCCAAATCTTATTTCAAAGCATTAGACAGAAGAAAGGGAAAAAGGCACGCTACCATAGACCAAACAGTCAAATCTCTTTCTTAGCTCTTTCAATAATTTCAGCCTAGCTCATGAACTCTTACTTGTGCTTTACTTGAGAGGCCGGATAACCTTAAAAGATACAGGTTAGAAGGGGCGATTCCTATCGTCTTCCCTGAGAAGGACAAAGGGAAGGGGGCTTGGGACACAGCTAACATTCTTTCAAGCAACCTTTGTGCAGCAAAGACTTGTATCTGAAACATTCTTAGATTTTTATCTCACCAAGAAGCAGGTATTCATTTTAGCTATAGTCAGATAACTTTCAGATAGTTTAATTCAGCGATAACATTTGCTAGGGTGGCAATAAGCTAGTAACACACAGTTATTTATCTATTAGTATTATCTAAGAATAAATCTACTCTTATTGCCATTAAATATTTATAGATTCTTTGTGCAGATCTGTATTTTTGCTGTAATCATTATTATAGGTGTTATAACAAACTTTTTCAAATTTTGTATTTCTTTAGTCAGTTCTAGTTCTGTATTTTTCTCCCTCCCTCCCTCC
>NW_005370597.1:930212-932751 GCF_000412655.1 Myotis brandtii | reverse complement strand
CCTCCCTCCCTCCTTCTCTGCCTTCATTTCCATTTTTTCTCCTTTAATTTCCTTCTACAATTCTTAACCAAAGCCCAAGATTTCTTTCTGTTTCCCCCATACTTCTGGTAATATTAATCTAAGTTTCTAAATTTTTCATTTAAGAACTGTTTCTGTTTGCTAGAAATTGTTTTCATTTGGTCCTTTTAAAACTTGTTTAGCCCTTCTTCAACCTCTATCACCACCCAGTTTTCATTGTTGTAAACCACAGAAGTATGATCAGTGAAATTTCTCCTTTCTTGCTCACTCATTCAAGAGATGAGGTGGATCTCTAAGGATGATTACTGTAAAACTTGGCAGAACTGTCAATAATAATTATTCTTTGCTAGCTAAGAAGATAGTCACATCATGGCAAAGCTGAAAAGGAAAGAATCAACATCTATTGCTGAAAACCACAGATCAATCTGATTCATCTAGCCAACTTGCAGAGCCTGGCTCACAGCAACATCCCTGAGCAACAACTTTTATATGTCCTACTTACAGTGAGCTACTCACATGAAACCAGTACTCTCCAGCTACATATCTAACCAATTGAACAGTACCTGGCACATAATAATCGAATAAATGAAATAAGGAAGGGAATAAAAAAGGGGCCCAATACACCATAAAAGTAATAGGTGTTTTCAGCCATGTAAACAAAGTCAAGAGACTTATTCAATTTGTGGCAATATTATATGTTGTAAAGAGCTATTAAATTTAACCCTGATTTTTCTTTTCCTACCCTCATCTTATTTTATGAAGTAAAAAATGACTGAATAAAGAAGATGAGGAAGAACTATATTTAGCATGAGTGGCCAAGATAGCAATATTACAGAGGTGCTAAGAGACTATGAGGAATATTTGGACAGCTGGCCATCCTAGTCAATGTTCTACTGAAGGAAAATTGTACAGAATTCCTTGATTGGTTCAGGCACTGATTTATAATGTATGTTTTTTGGACTATGATAATTTTGAATGAACCAAGAGTTTGTCTGGTTCATAGTAATTATAGAGTCATCCACTGTGTGCTGAGCACTGAACTAGGCACCTGTTTTATTTGACCTTCTTGGGATAAGGAAAATCAGACTCTTTTGGAGCTCAATACCACCGAATGGAAAGAAAAAGAGGATGTAACTTCTCTTCCATTTCTTATTATTGGGTAGGTCATGAATATTACTTTATATTCTGCTTATTATAGCTTTAACTGTCTACTGTATCTTATTATAGCTTTAACTGTCTACTGTATCTTTCAAATATACCTGTCCTGGAAGAATATAAGAAGAAATAGTTAGGCTATAGAGATCAAAACGGCTAGGCAACCTGGCCATGATTAAAAGAGTTTGCTCAGACTAGGTCTTTTTCTTGAAACTATTCTTCCTTAACTAGGCAAGACCATGAAAAAAAAAAAAAAAAAGAAATGTACAGTGGCCAGAGCTGAAGTCCAAAGGGTATCCATGGACAATACACATATGAGAAATCTACATAATAACATAATGCAAGGTCACGAGTCTACTCAGAGACTCAGTCTATTACTGTACCTCGTTCTGAGGCGTTGAATTATCCGTCAGCATCACATGAATCAGTCTGGGATCTACAGACTTGATCTCACCACTCTACAGTAGGAGCAGGACAACGGGTAATATGAAAAAGAGGGGAAAAGATTTAATACATTGTCTACCAAGGACACAATTATGTATTTTTCTAATCTATGTAATTATCTTTGTATTTCTACTCTGGTAGAATAAAAGCTCTACCAGAAAAGGGATCTTTACTATCTTACTCACTGCTAGATAGCATCTGAAACAAAGTCTGGACTATGGTAAGCTTTAAGCATTTGGGTCTCTTTTAGGGATATTAATTTCAAATTCTAAAACCTTCATATTCTGTACATTACAGAAACCAAAAACCTTCAGAACCAATAATCATTCAAAGCACCATTCTACTATTAAAGAATAAAAGCTTTTTGAAGGGGCCAATTTGACACTGTCAGATTAAATGTACATATACTTTGACCTAGCAATTCCACAGCTGGGAATTTATCCCAATAAATAATGTGAAACAGTGTACAATGATATACGTTCAAGGATATTCACTGTGGCATTATATGTATTATTGAAAATACTGTCAATGATTTAAATGTCCATCAATTTTAGACTAAGTTAGTCATGATACATCCATCCAGTTAAATATGTATCTATTTTAAAAGAACAAGTCAGATTTCTATATATTTACACAGAAAAATGTTAATTTACATTTAAGTAAACAAAAGTAAATTATAGAAGAATATATAATACTAGAGGCCCGGTGCACAAAAATTGCACCGGGGCGGGGAGGGGGGTCCCCCAGCCCGGCCTGTGCCCTCTCGCAGTCTGGGACCCCTCGGGAGATAACGCCCTGCTGGCTTAGGCCTGCTCCCGGGTGGCAGAGGGCAGGCCCAATCCCTAAGTGCAGCCCCTGGTCAGGCTCAGAGCAGGGCCGATTGGGGAGTTGGGGCGCCGCCCCGTCATGCACAGAGCAGGGC
>NW_005370597.1:923401-929216 GCF_000412655.1 Myotis brandtii | reverse complement strand
CTGGTTTGTTTGCGTTCTATAATCGAAACAATGTATAACTCCAGCTCTGAGATCCCAGCTGGCTGAAAGCTGGTTTCTGGGGTTTTGTTTAGCTTCTATATTTGTTAGAATGTTTCAAACTGCCAGCTCAGAGGCCGGCAGCGGCAGGCGGGGAACGTTGTAGTCTGCAGTCACTGGAGCAAGCAAGCCTCATGTTCGCTTCAGTGCATGGCTGCCGGCCGCCATCTTGGCTGAGAGTTAATTTGCATAAAGATATGCTGATTAGCCAATGGGAAGGGTAGCGGTCGTACGCTAATTACCATGTTTCTCTTTTATTAGTGTAGATATACCAAACAGTTAATGGTGGTTACTACTGTGGGTAGTGATATTTGCCTAGGGGAGGGGATAGCTTTTAATATCTACTTTATATATGTATATTGTTTAAAATTTTTAAATGAAAATTAAATTAATAATTTTTTTAAAACTCAAAAAAATAAAATAATTATGCTTATATTTACACGTGACTGCCAAGGCCAAGTCTGAAATGAATTCAAAGGTATATAAATACAAATCTGTTTGCTTCAAAACACTCATCTAGTGTTTTTCTGACACAATTCTCCAGGTTGCTCTAGATCAGTGGTTCTCAACCTTCCTAATGCCGCGACCCTTTAATACAGTTCCTCACGTTGTGGTGACTCCCAATTTCATTGTTACAAATTGAACATAATTAAAACATAGTGATTAATCACAAAAACAATACGTAATTATATATGTGTTTTCCGATGGTCTTAGGCGATCCCTGTGAAAGGGTCGTTCGACCCCCAAAGGGGTTGAGACCCACAGGTTAAGAACCGCTGCTCTAGATGCTATGCTTCTCTGTTTACTTCATTAGAAACAATTTTTCCAATATCTAAGGGAGAGTGGCATAAGTATTATAAAACCAAATGCTAACTAGATTTTTAACTACTACTAACCTTTATGATAAAATTATAATAGCACTTCACATTTGTATATTGTTTTTACAGATTTTAAAGCATTTTCAAATACATTATCTCACTTCCCAACAGTGCTGGGAGATCAGTGGGGAGGGAAGGGGTGCCTAATTAACTCTAATTTATATATGAGAACAACAAGGTTAAGAAAGTTGAACAGCTTTTCTTCTCAAGGTCATACGGTCATTAAGCAATAGAGCCACATATGGAACCCAAGTCTTCTTACTCAGGAGGCTCCCTTTTTCTACACTTGTAAGATGAAATAACACATAACACAAAGCCTTACCTCAGTTATAGACACATCCATAAGACGAGTAAGGGAATCTTGATGATTTACAATACCATAGAGCCAACTTTCTTCCCCCTCTGGCTGATATACTTTGACCCTGTGACCTTGAACACTGTAGGGACCTAATGGAGAGATGAATCAGTATAAAATATTTTTGGCTATGCTATATTTCATAATTGTTTCTAAAAGCAGAAGGAAAACTATATAATGTAGATATGTGGCACTTTTAATCTTCTTGTATGGAGTAGAATGAGCAATTTCAGATTTACCATACTCAAAAATTTAAAAATAAAACATAGCCCTATCCCGTTTGGCTCACTGGATAGAGCGTCGACCTGCAGATTAAAGGGTCTGGGTTCGATTCTGGTCAAGGGCACATACTTGGTCCTAAGCCTGGTTGGTGCGTGCAGGAGGCAACTAATTGATGTGTTTCTCTCACATCAATGTTTTTCTCTGTCTTTCCCTCTCTCTTCCACTATCCCTAAAAATCAATGGAAAAATATCCTCAGGCCCTGACCAGTTTGGCTCAGTGGCTAGAGCGTCGGCCTGTGGATTGAAGAGTCCCCGGTTTGATTCCGGTCAAGGGCATGTACCTTGGTTGCGGGCACATCCCCAGTAGGGGGTGTGCAGGAGGCAGCTGATTGATGTTTCTCTCTCATCAATGTTTCTAACTCTCTATCCCTCTCCCTTCCTCTCTGTAAAAAATCAATAAAATATATTTTAAAAAAATATATCCTCGGGTGAGGATTAACAAAAACAAACAAAGAAAAATAAAACACAGTTTTCCCAGTGACCTTTGTAACTTTAGTTTATTTAGAAAATTTCTTAGACTCTCCCAGGCCTCTGATTTCACCTTATCTCAATCTCCCCATTCTAAAATACAAGGAAGAGGAAGGAAACTTACAAATAAAAAACTACAGGTAGTATGAGAATGTACTCAGATCTGACACATACATAAAAAAAAGTTGGAGGCCAATAAGTTGAATGTACTATTTTGTTAAGTGACCATATGAATGATATATAACCATTTACACGCTACTATCTGACTTTCAATAACAGTAGGTAGAGAGTTCAATTTATGAGGTTACCAACCTCTACACTAATAATAGTCTGAACAAATATAGCACCTGTCTTCCAAGGAACACAGAGTTTCAAATATATTACTTTATCAGCTGGTAATGTTACCCTGAAATATCAGCTGACCCTCATTACCAGCTGATAAAGTAATATATTCTCTCTCTTGCATATCGTATACATTTGAGACTATATAGCTAAATCACTACTTATTTTAAGTGATCTTTGAGCTATAATTAAGCTTCCTTAATTTTTCTATACATACTCGTATACACCTCCATCTCTTATTCTGTTCATTCGATTTTCTTCTCTCTGCTATCAATTTTTCCACACATTCTTTCTTCCCCATACCTTTCCTTGATTATTAAACATCATTTTATCTTGATACTCTTTTTCCCTAAATAGGCCTGTGTACCTATGCCTTCCTTTACCTATTTAGATTTAGTTTGATAAAAGAGAACCAAGGACACTATTTCACTGAAAATCATGATCATAATGAGGTTCAGAAAGGAAGAAGTTGATGTACAACATGAAGGGAAAGATAAATGAAGCAATAGTCTACATTTTGTATAGAATCTTGGGCAAAATCTGTATCTGAACATGAAGAAGGTAATAATTCTTTCTGGTTTTCATTCATATTTATTTATTATTGACTAGAGGCCCGGTGCACCAGATTCGTACACTGGGGTGGGGGTGGGGGTGGGAAGAGGGTGCTCAGCTCAGACTGTGCCCTCTTGCAGTCCGGGAGCCCTCAGGGGATGTCTGCTGGCAGTCGAACATCCTTAGCACTGCTGTGGAGGTGGGAGAGGCTCCCCCCACCGCCCCCGCTGCACTAGCCAGCGTTGAGCCTGGCTTCTGGCTGAGTGGCACTCCCCCTGTGGGAGCACACTGACCACCAGGAGGCAGCTCTTGAGTTGAGCGTCTGCCCCCTGGTGGTCAGTGCACATCATAGCAACTGGTTGTTCTGCCGTTTGGTCGATTTGCATATTAGGGTTTTATTATATAGGATTTCAGAGAGGAAGGGAGAAAAGGAGAGAGATAGAAACATTAATGTTGAGAGAGAATCACTGATTGGCCACATCCTCTCCACCCCCACCCTATATGCCCCACACTGGGATCAAGCCCACAACCCCAGCACATGCCCTGACTGATTTTTAAAAATAACATGCTGTTAATGTGTTGTAGGTAGTTACAAGAGCAGAGCAAGGATGATGGGGCAGGTATAGAAGAAGGTCACCAGGGAGGAAAGCCACAGGTACCTAGCAACAGACAAACAACTGTAGGGTGGGACCTCACCCCCAGGGTGACTTTTCCTCCCCATGCATAGTCACGTGGTGACTCCCTGATCTTTCCTCCCTAGAGATAACATCTATGCCTCAGTTGTATTTTAGCTCCAGGTCCAGATAAACAACAAAACTAGCCACTGCTGAAGCCAGGACCCGCTGCATTGAATAAGGACCCCTTGCCCTGGTGTTGGCCAATCAAACCAGTATAGACCAGAACCCTGAAAGGACAGGGTTTCCAAGCAGAATATTCCAAAACTGCTGAATATTCTATTAAGATCTTTTCCTGAAACCTCCTCTAAAATCTCTACCCTTAAATCCCTTAGGATGGAGGACCCAGGGCGCTCTCCCTCCCAGGAGCACACCCTTGCCTTTCCCTTCTCCCACCCTATCCCTGCCCAAGGTACATTACCATTAGCTTCTTCACTCCAAGCTCCAAGGGCCCTTCCTTTACCTCTATAGCTTGTTTCCTAAAACCATTTCTTCTAGGAATTACTTTTTTACTTCTGTGATTTACCAAGTAAGTGTTCTCTTATAGTTTTGGTCTTTTCTATGAATTCTTTCCTAGCCAGAACCCAACTACCGAGGTTGCTGAACCCAGGTTTGATCTGACCTTGCTGATTTGACACATGGTGCCATTCCTGCCACCCATAACAAATGGGAATGAGTCTGTGGACATCTTCCTTTATGAATATATCTTGCACTCTAAGTTGTTATTTGTTGGTGTCAACAGTCTTTAGTCCTTGAGATCCTTACAGACAGTAAGCTCAAGAAAAGCAGAGATATTCTCTAGCTCATGGTTATATCCTCAGTACCTTAACATTGTGTCTACTACAAGATTAGTCCTTAATAATAATATTTAAGAAATGAAGAAATAGCCCAACCAGTGTGGCTCAATGGTTGACCCATGAACCAGGAGGTCACAGTTCGATCTGGTCAGACACATGCCAGAGTTGTGGACTTGATCCCCTGCAGGTGTGTGCAGAACGTGGTTGATTGATGATTCTCTCTCATCAATGATGTTTCACTCCCCCCCTCCCCTTTCTCCCTCTCTCTGAAACCAATAAAAACATATTTAAAAAACACACACATAGGAAATGAAGAAACAACAAAACAAAACTCACATCACAACAAGACTATGTATTACAGCCCTGGCCAGTGACCATACACTTGATTCAGAGTTCAGGAACAGAAGACTACCTGTTCTTACCTCGGCTAAATATCTCTTGTAGCTTTTGGTCACTGATCAAAGCATTAACTGTTTCTCTCAGTGCAGCATGTTCCAAAAGAATCTGGTTTTGGCTCTCTGTTCCCATCTGGTAAAGATAAGAGAAGAAAATAATTGAATATTAAAATGAATAGCAATAATATCTAACCAGATGAGAAAAATCATACCCATGAGGGTATGACTTGTCAAAGAATGTTCTGTAGAACCCTAGTCTTATGAGATCTCTATAGGAAATAAGGATGCTAAGATCAATTAGGTTTGGAAATATTATATATCTTTCTATATATAAAAGCATATTAAAGGCTCTGAGAAGGCATATAGGAAAAGAATCTGTTTATGTCAGTATTTCTCATATTTATTTGACCACAAAACATTTTATTGCATATAAATCTTTTTGCTTATTTTAATATTTATCCAACATTTACCAAGTGCCTACCCATATAAGCACTAGTATTGAAAGATGGATAGCCCTAACCGGTTTGGCTCAGTGGATAGAGCGTCGTCTTTCGGACTGAAGGGTCCCAGGTTCGATTTGGGTCAAGGGCATGTACCTTGGTTGTGGGCACATCCTCAGTAGGGAGTGTGCAGGAGGCAGCTGATAAATGTTTCTCTCTCATCTATGTTTCTAACTCTCTATCCCTCTCCTTCCTCTCTGTAAAAAATCAATAAAATATATATTTTTTTAAAAAGATGGATAAAGCAATGTTGATAAGAGAGTGAAGCCTTAATGAGGGAGAAAAAAACATATTGACAAAGAAATCATTATTAATATGTCACAGAATATAGTTTACAAAATATTTCTCTTAGCTGCCTCAATAAGACAGCAAAACTCTTCTAAGCCTTCTAATTTTTATTTTATTTTTTTAATTTAAATTCGTTATTGTTGAAAGTATTACATATGTCTCTACTCCCCCTCCCCCCACCCCAGCACATGTCCCTGCCCCTCTACTGTCTGTTATGTTATATGCAT
>NW_005370597.1:908676-923315 GCF_000412655.1 Myotis brandtii | reverse complement strand
TCCATCCTCCCCTGACTTCCTTCTGAGGCTCGACAGTCTGTTCAATGCTTCTATGTCTCTGGATCTATTTTAGTTCATCAGTTTATGCTGGTCATTATAAGGCCTCCTAATTTTTAATCTTCAGACAGTAACTCTTACTAATGAGAAATAAATATTAGCATCCCTAAATTCTGAAACTCTAACTCAGATGCTAGTTTGTTTAAACTACTAACTTATCCCTTTTCTTTGTAACTAAAGATATACCTAAGGTCTTCAATATTTAATGCTGCTCAGAATCAACACAAACTCCCAGCTTCCATGCCACTGACACAAGTGTAGACCCCCTCAGACTCAAGTTATAGAAGTAACCACTTCTGGGAAGCTGCCTCTTCTGAGAAAGCAAGCAAAATTGTGGTCTTAAGTGTTGAGTGATTTAAGGGTGGGGTGGAGTTGTGTAGAAGAAAGAAGCTTCAGTTACCAAATGTACTTTTTAAGGGAGCAGAAAAACACTAAAAGGCACAGGGAATTATTGGGAGGAAATATTTTATTTCAATGCTAAAAGAAAAATGGAAACACCATATTTATAACCAACAAAGAAATTAACAAGCAGAGAAATAAGCTTAGGACTAGAGCAAGTGTTTAATTACCTGGAACAGATGCAACCCATTAGTATCTGACAGGAAACGAAGCTCTCGATCCAGAAGGTATTCAACTGGAACCACAGAACCCAAACCGAGTTTATCTACTAAGGGAGTGAAAGTCTGCGAAGTACAATGACAAGAAATTTATTAGAACTTAGAAAAGAAAATAATAATTGAACCAAATCTCTAACTTTAGAGAAAATATCCATTATTAATAAATCTTTCACACCAGTAAATATAGATAAACTAAAGCCTAAGTTCTTGGAAACATTCCTAACCTAGCATCTGGCCCTCAAATAATCATAGAAAGCAAACTAGAGCAGAAAGTTAGGTTGATACTCTTTACAACTAAAAAGGAAAAGAAGAATGAGAAATTCCTCATTTTCTCCAGGGATCTGACTAATCTTAAAGCCTGGCTTCAAGAAGGCTAGTTTAACATTAAATTCCCAGAATAAAGAGTTACACCATTATCATCTCTAGAACTCTAAAAATCTTTGTGAGATTTCAAAAATAATCACTGGTATAAATATGCATGAGCAAATTCATATTACTATTTCATAAATAAATAGCCTACAAAGTCACCCAGGAACCCATATCTGTTTGAGCTTCTTCTAAAAGTTCAATTGGCCCTGACCGGTTTGGCTCAGTGGATACAGTGTCGGCCTGGGGACTGAGGGGTCCCAGGTTCGATTCCGGTCAAGGGCATGTACCTTGGTTGTGGGCACATCCCCAGTAGGGGGTGTGCAGGAGGCAGCTGGTCGATGTTTCTCTCTCATCGATGTTTCTAACTCTCTATCCCTCTCTCTTCCTCTCTGTAAAAAATCAATAAAAAAATATATTAAAAATAAAATAAAATAAAAATAAAAGTTCAATTGGTCCTAGCCGGTTTGGCTCAGTGGATAGAAAGTCGGCCTGCGGACTGAAGGGTCCCAGGTTCGATTCCAGCCAAGGACACATGCCCGGCCTTGCAGGCTCAATCCCCAGTAGGGATGTGCAGGAGGCAGCTGATCAATGATTCTCTCTCATCATGGAGGTTTCTAACTCTCTTCCCCGCTCCCTTCCTCTCTGAAATCATTAAAAATATATTTAAAAAATAAAAATAAATAAAAGTTCAATTGGAAAGTGACCTTAAAAACAAATGAAAAAAGACAGCGTAGCAAGTGATATTATATTATCAACAGGTAAAAAATATTTGTTTGTAATATTATTTAATTTGGTTAACCACAGAATTGATTTATGTTTTTAGATTTTTAAAAAAATGTAACCTTGCCCTAACCCGTTTGGCTCAGTGGATAGAGCGTCGGCCTGCGGACTGAAGGGTCCCAGGTTCAATTCTGGTCAAGGGCATGTACCTTGGTTGTGGGCACATTTCCAGTAGGGGGTGTGCAGGAGGCAGCTGGTCGATGTTTCTCTCTCATCACTGTTTCTAACTCTCTATCCCTCTCCCTTCCTCTCTGTAAAAATTCAATAAAAAATAAAAAAATAAAAAAGTAACTTTTTATGCCAATACTTTGCCAACAAGGATAGATACAAACAAACGGATACTCTCAGAATTAAATTTTATAGCACTATTTTGTCTGAATTAAGAAATCAAAACTTAATAATTAAAAAAAACAAACTTTAAGCACAAACAAAAGTGAAAATAAACAAGTGTGATTATATCAAACTAAAAAAGCTCTGCATAGCACAAATGACCAACAAAATAAAAAGGCAACATACAAAATGGGAGAAAATATTTGTAATCATGTATGTAATAAGGGGTTAATATCTAAAACATAAAAGAGTCCTAACCAGTTTGGCTCAGTGGATAGAGCATCAGCCTGCGGACTCAAGGGTCCCAGGTTCGATTCCGGTCAAGGGCATGTATCTTGATTGGGGGCGCATCCCCAGTGGGGAGTGTGCAGGAAGCAGCTGATCGATGTTTCTCTCTCATCGATGTTTCTAACTCTCTATCCCTCTCCCTTCCTCTCTGTAAAAAAATCAATGAAATATATTTAAAAAAAACAACAACAACATAAAAGAGAAACTCATACACAACTCAATAGCAAAAAAAAATTTGATTTAAAAATAAGCAAATCACCCGAACAGACATTTTCCCAAAGAAGATATACAAATGGCCAACAGATACATAAAAAAGAACTCAATGTTACTAATCACTAGAGAAATGCATATCAAAACAACAATGAGATATCACCTCAAGCCAGTCAGAATGGCTATCATCAAGATAAAAGATAAGTGCTGGCAAGGATGTAGAGCAAGCATGTCAAACTCAAGGCCCACAACGAATATTTTTGCAGCCCAGCCAATATAAAGGTATGTAAGAAATGTTTTAATTCCAATTTCATAAGCTAATTTTTACAATATCCTGTTATACATAATTATTAATAACGAACTACAATGTTCGCTAATGACTGATTACTATAATCGTGTTGCATTCATTTCCCTTACGCGCAGGCGCACCATTTCTCTCCATTAATACTAGCAGCGAATATTTTAGCAGCCGATGGCCACGTCATTTGTCTTGGACTGACTTGTTTGGTGCGCAACAGGAAATATTTCGCTTTCCGAGAACAAGAAAAATAGGTTTATTTGCATTATGCTTATTAATTTGTGCAGTTATTCAGTGTCTGGTTAAGTTAATGTTCAAGAAAAAGTATTAATTTTTATTAAAATGTTCTATTATTTTATATTAATGATGACTCATTTATTTCAGCCCTTTGTATTCAACAGGTCTCTATCAAAATCAACCTAGATTTCTATGAAAATTGAAGCTTTTGTTTTTTTGCAGCCCACATAAACTTAAACCTTGTTTATTTGGCCAGTGTTAGCCTTTGAATTTGACATGCTTGATATAGAGAAAAGGGAACCCTTGTGTACTGTTGGTAAGAATGTAAACAGGTATAGCTACTAAGGAGAGCAGTATGAAGGTTCCTCAAACGTGTTTAAGTAGCCCAGCTGTATTTAGTGGTTGAGTATCGACCCATGAACCAGATCACAGTTTGATTCTGGTCAGGACACATGTACGAGTTGCCTGCTCAATTCCTAGGAGGAGGCAATGCAGGAGGCAGCCAATCAATGATCTCTCTTATCATTGATGATTTCTATCTCTCTCCCTTCCCTTCCCTGAAATCAATAAAAATACATTAAAAAAAAATATATATCCCGGCCAGTGTGGCTCAGTGGTGGAGCATCAACTCTGGAACCAAGAGGTCACTGGTTTGAATCCCACTCAGGGCACATGCCCGGGTTGCCGGCTAGATCCCCAGGAGGGGATGTGTAGGAGGCAGTAGATAATGTTCTTCCTCATTGATGTTTCTCTCTCTCTATCCCTCTCCCTTCCTCTTTCTCTAAAAATCAACAAAAACATTTATTTATTAAAAAAAGAAAAGAAACTACCAATATATACTTTTTAAATTTTTAAAATAGAACTACCATATGATCCAGCAACCCCTCTTCTGGGTATGTATCTGAAGGAAATTAGATCACTATCTCAAAGAGATTTCTGTACCCCAGTGTTCACTTCAGCATTATTTACAATAGCCAAGACATGAAACAACAAAAGTGTCCAGTGATGGATGAATGGATAAATAAAATGTGTGTGTATACAAACTAATATTAGCCACAAAAAAGTAGAAAATCCTGCCATTTGCAACAACATGGATGAAACTTGAGGGCATTATGCTAAATGAAATAAACCAGAGAGAGAGAAAGACAAATAGTATATGATCTCACTTATGCAAAATCTTAAAAAAACAACAAACTGAACTCATAGATATAGAAAGTAGACTGGTGGTTGCCAGGATTGGGGGGAGTGGAAGAAATGGGTAAAGGTGATCAAAGGATACAAACTTCAGTTATAGGATGAATCAGTTCTGGGAATCTAATGTAAGCATGGTAACTATAACTAACAATACTGTATTGTATACTTTAGAGTTTCAAAGAGAATAAATCTTAAAAGTTCTTACCACACACACACAAAAGTAACAATGTGAGTCAATGTACATGTTAACTAACATTGTGGTAATCTTTTCAGAATATATTTGTATATCAAATCATGTTGTACACTTATACAATGTTAAATGTCAATTACATCTCAACAAAGCTGGGGAAAAAAGTTTCTATGGAAAAAGTATATTTTAAGGATTATAAACATTGTTTCATAGCCTTACTATGAGAAAAGACAAGATATGAAAAATTGAGAAACAAAAAATATAAAATATTGTGTAATATACAAATTTTCAGAGGACACAGGAGAAAACATGTCTCCCAATTTTTGCTTTGGTAACTTCAGAATAAAAGTATGTTAAGGACAAAACTTGGTGTTTGGGGAATTCAAAAGAGTTCAACCATAGTTCATAGTATAAGAATAAAGTCCAAATATATTCCTAGCCAATAAAGTCACTCACCAGGGCTGGCCACTGTGCAATTGAGACTCGAGTGCCCTGGACAAGGACAGGATCCTTCCGGGGTGCCCATACTAGAGAGCCTTCCAACAGAAGAACAATAACTTCTTCAGCATGAACTTTAACCCAGGAGTGCTGCTTCCAGTTACAGCCATCAAATTCTACAAAGATCTGCAAAAAGAGATAAAAAGCAGTTTGGAAAAATCCCACACTGTAACATATAAACAAACATAAACCCCATTTTAAACACTGACTAGGAAAAATTCTACTAACTTGTTTTTATTTTAATGGATTTCAATAAAAACCAATCTTATTTCAGATAGTAGGTAGCTAGTAGTCTCAGCCTCACTCTGAAAGCAGTAACAGAATGAAGGAGGCATGAATTATCCACAGTTAGTAAATTTTAGCTGTAATCTTAATGAAATTTGTAACTCTTAGTTTCCAATTCATATCTATGTACACTAGCTGGAGGGCTTACTATGTATAAAGGCACTGTGCTAGGTTCAGGAATACAAAGAGAAATCAAGTACATTTTCTGGTCTCAAGAAGTTCATAATCTAATAGATAGGAAAAAAATATTTTACACTTCTAAAGTGACCATGAACTTCTTAAATAATTTTTTGAACAGGTGATATATGCACATGATACAAAATTCAAAAGGATAAACAGAGGGGCGGGGGAGTTGCCCTCCTAGTTCTGGATTTTTAAAATACCATGTGATCTCATATCTGCCAGCAGAGGCATGCTGTCGTCACAATGATGCTTTGCTTCCTCCCAGAAGAGACACTCCACTTTTTGAGATATACTTAAGCACATTACAAGTTATTGTGTTTTTTAAATGAAACCACAGTTTCCTAATAAATAGTATGCTTAGGTTTGGCTTTTCCATATAAATTCTGACTTCTGAGTATGTTCAACAAACATAGCATAAAGAGCAATACATGTGCATATAGGTATGTTATTTAGAATAGATATGCCTAGTGCCTAAAATATACCTGGTCACAAAAGAAGGGCTAGAGTATTTATTTATATTCCACTTCATTTCAAAGAATTTTAGTTGGCTTTTGGGAAATACATGCCATCTATAATAATAAAAGCGTAATATACTAATTAGACCAGAGGGCCTTCCGGAAGAAGCCGGGTGCGAGGGAAGCCCAGGTCCTGGGTGCCAGAGGGAACCCAGTGCCAGCAGCCGGGGGAAGGAAGGCCTACTCTTACACAAATTTTGTGCATTGGGCCTCTAGTAAAATGATAAAACATAAATTTAAATATCAGGGCCAAGCAAACTACATCAGGAAGTCACTATCAAAATGTAAAAAGGGAAAACTTAAGCAGGCAATAAGGATCTATACAGTTACATAATTGAGTGATGTTATTTGGCTTTGAGCTTCCTTTTTAAAGGCCAATCTGAAAATGGAGAGGTCAGTTGCATAGTTCTCACTGCCTTAAAGGAAAACATAAAGCAATTACTCAGGGAAGCAACCCTTTCCCAACCACTTGGCTCTCTTAAGAAATTTCTCACATGGCCCTAGCTGGTTTTGCTCAGTGGATAGAGCATCTGCCTAAAGACTGAAGGGTCCTGGGTTCAATTCCCATCAAGGGCACATGCCTAGGTTGCTCCCAGTAGGGGGCGTGCAGGAAGCAGCCAATCAATGATTCTCATCATTGATGTTTCTATCTCTCCCTCTCCCTTCCTCTCTGAAATAAATAAAAATATATTTAAAAAATTTTCTCACATGAAGTTTCCTAAGGCAACAATGAGTGATGTAGGACAATGTTAGAATCCCCACAGCAGTGACTCGCAACTGGGAACCATGGAATTACCAGGAAGATCTGTAGGTATTAAGGGCACAAAGCATTTCCTGCAGACTGAACACTAGAGGTCTGTACATGTATGTACTATTACTTTTTAAACATGATTATGTAATGAATAAAATTCAAATCCATTAAAATTGTCTCTGGGTTCCAAACAGCTTTTGTTTGTATATATGTTGTCATCCAGTCAACATAAAAATTAGTTACAACTATATGCAAATTCAGGATAGTTATATTTAAAAAGTATGGAACCATTCATTGCTCAGTAGTCTAGCAAGGTTTAATTTTCTCATAGGCAAATACTTGTGAAGTGCATTGCTGAAAAGTTATCCCAGAAATTAAATTCATTATGTAAAGCTCTAGTTTTATTATTTGTAATATACCACATAAGCTTCACTTCTACTTAAAAAAATAAGCCCTGGTTGGTATGCTCAATAGTTAGAGCACCTGCTGGCACTCTGAAGGGTCGGGGGTTGGATTCCTGGTCAAGGGCACATACCTGGGTTGCAGGTTTACTCCTGCCCCTGGTCCTGTGGGAGGCAACCAGTTGATGTGTCTCTCTCACATCGGTGTCTCCCCCCCACTTCCACCCTTTCACTCTCTAAAAAGCAATGGAAAAAATATCCTCATGTGAAGGTTAACCAAAAAATAAAAAATAAAAACCATGATGGGGAAATAAGGCTCAGAAAGGGGCAGCATGATTTTTACAGAGAACACTGAACTGCATTATATTTAATATATTAATGTATTTAATATAACATATACATATATATGTTCTAAAGGAATAAAACAATTTAAGTAGCTTGCAGGCAGCTAGAAGAGTTGTATTTAAGTGCAGACTCAGGTACTAAGAAAGATAGTTAGTAGCATAATGAACAAAGCTTGGGGTTTATGTTCCAGGAGGCTTGGATTTGAGTCTTGGCTCCACTCTATATTAATTGCAAAACTTGGGCAGGTCACTTTTCCCTCCTCAAGTCTTGGTTTCCTCCCTTTCGATAAGACACACCTGTCTTACCTCATATACTGGTTGTGAAAATTAAATAAGTGGATTCAAAAGCAGTTTGGTTAATGGCAAAGCCTAACTTGGGACAATATGCCATCAGATAAACAGAAATAAAATAAAATACAGTGTGGGGGATGTTCAGAGGCAGGAGAGATCACGTCAGGTGTGCAGAAGCCAAAAAAAGTCCCAGCAAGTTCTAGGAGGCCAGGAGCTACAGCACACTGTGGGGGAGGAGAGGGAGCTGAGGCTAAAAAGACTAAGAGTCAATGGGAAAGATCTTGAGTACTGGGATAAACAAAATTGGGCTTCATTCAGCTGCCAATGGGAGATGTGTATGTGTTTAAGTGTGTTTATGCAAGTGCCATAAAAAGAGGTCAAACTGAGGTAAAGATATGAACAGAGCAGTTGGTTACAGGAAAACTCAGCTAGCTAGCAGTAGGTGTAGATGGATTAGAGAGGAGGGGGAATAAGGAGTAGTTTTTTTCTTTTTATAAAAAATATTTTTATTGAATGTATTGGGGTTACATTAGTTAATTAAATAGTTTTCAAGTATACAATTCTATAATACATCATCTGAGTATTGTATTGTGTGTTCACTACCCATAGTTTTTGATATCCTTACATCACCATTTATCCTCCTTTTACCCTCTTCTACCAACCCACAACCCCACTAGGGAGTGTTCTTAACTAGCATGACCTAGAGTGGGAGCAGTGAGACTAGGAGAGAAGTGACTCGTGCCCATGAGAATCCATAACTCTTTTTCAAAAAAATATTTTTTTATTGATTCCAGAGAAGGGAGAGGGAGATAGAAACATCAATGATGAGAAAGAATCATTGATTGAGTGCACAACCTGGGCATGTGCCCTTGACCAGAATCGAACCCAGGACCCTTCAGTCCACAGGCTGACTATCTACTAAGCCAAACCGATTAGGACTCCATGACTCTTATCATAAATAAAGATTGATGGCTGATGACTGGTTGGATATAAGGAAGGGAAATTTTTTAAATGACTTGGATTTTGAATCGGACATAACTGATGTCAGAAGGCAATGGCTGGAGGCAAGCCATGAAAAGGAGCATGGAGTGTTCAATGCCCATGGTGAATCTGACCCTGAGTGACAGTACTCTACTGGCAATCACTTAGAAAACCAGAGGCTGAGGCTCCATGGTGACCAAAAGCTAGGTGCCATGCTACAGTTCCAATCTGCCAACCACTTTAAAAGTCAACATATGAGTCACAGAACTCTAAGTCATACCAACACACGGCTATAAGAACAACACTAAAAGAAGTCGTTGTACTAATAAAACTGTCACAATTCTTATTCTTTGTACATAACAACTTAAACATTAAAAAAATTAATATTCATGCCCAGCTGGCATGGCTCAGTGGCTGAGGGTTGACCCATCAGCCAGGAAGTCACGGTTTGATTCCTGGTCAGGGCACATGCCTGGGTTACAAGCTCAATCTCCAATTGGGGACGTGCAGGAGGCAACCAATCAATGATTCTCTCTCATCGTTGATGTTTCTATCTATTTCTCCATCTCCCTGCCTCTCTGAATCAATTAGAAAATATTTAAATGAATAAATAATATTCAGGAATCCTATCATCACATAACTGAAAACATGAGGGAAAAGCGGAAATATTTGAAAGCCAGATTCCACCTAATTTAAGGGCAATTATCTCTTAACCTGCCTGGGCAAAGGATATGGAACAAAGTGTTTAACTTGACAACAATCACAGTACTGTTTGCTCTGAGATCAAACAACAGCTCCAGGCTAATAATGACTTTGTTTTGAGAGTAATATGGAATGTGGACATATGTAAACATGTTTTCCCAACAGTGAGGCTTACTTCTGGCCCTAGAACTGTGCCTCACCTCCAACTAGAGCAGCGGTTCTCAACCTGTGGGTCGCGACCCCTTTGGAGGTCAAACGACCCTTTCACAGGGGTCGCCTATGACAATCGGAAAACACATATATAATTACATATAGTTTTTGTGATGAGTCACTATGCTTTAATTATGTTCAATTTGTAACAATGAAAATACATCCTGTATATCAGATATTTACATTACGATTCATAACAGTAGCAAAATTACAGTTATGAAGTAGCAACGAAAATAATTTTATGGTTGGAGGTCACCACAACATGAACTGTATTAAAGGGTCGTGGCATTAGGAAGGTTGAGAACCACTGAAATAGAGTAATGGAAAGAGTTAAAACATGTAAGGTAAGGAGGAATCATATCAGATCAAAGTACATAGAATACAAACTTGTAAAATGGCTGTGACCAGGCCCCAGGACAGGAAGAAGGGATATAAACTAACAAAAATCAATGGTAGTGGTTGGATTGAGTCAAAGATGGTCAAGGCAAGTTGATAATCTGAACAGAACAGGACTAATACAGCTTGAGTCGATTTTTAAAAAGTCTTAAGCCCTGTCTGGTTTAAAAAAGTCTTAAGTCCCAGCTCAGTTGGTTGGGTCATCCCGTGCACTGAAAGGTTGCTAGTTACATTCTTGGTCAGGACACATGCCTGGGTTGTGGGCTCGATCCTCAGAAGGGGGAGTGCAGGAGGCAGCTGATCAATGTTTCTCACAACTCTGTCTCTCTCTCCCACTCCCTCTCTCTCTAAAAATCAATTTAAAAAATGTTTTTTTTAAGTTTTAAATTTTTTTCTATTTGAGTAGAAGTAGTATATAGCACTTCATGCTACAGCTAGAACCTAAGGATGAGATGTAAAATATTTCATTAGTTACCTAGGAGAGCTACTGGTAAAACTCTTGCTTTCATCTCAAAATTCCTTTCATGGCCTATATGTGATTTACATTCATTTTAGTGACATTAAACTCAAATCAATTTTTAAAAAATATTTTTTAAAAATTAACTTCAGCCGAAACCGGTTTGGCTCAGTGGATAGAGCGTCGGCCTGCCGACTGAAAGGTCCCAGGTTCGATTCCGGTCGAGGGCATGTACCTGGGTTGCGGGCACATCCCCAGTAGGAGATGTGCAGGAGGCGGCTGATCGATGTTTCTCTCTCATCGATGTTTCTAACTCTCTATCTCTCTCCCTTCCTCTCTGTAAAACTTCAGAGAGGAAGGGAGAGGGAGAGAGAGATAGAAACATCAATGATGAGAGAGAATCACTGATCAGCTGCCTCCTTGCCTCCTTTTAATTATCTTTTTAACATGCCAATCAGAGCCCTGTACAGCTTACTTAGTATTCTCTTCCTCAGTGGATAGAGTCCTGGGTTCAAATCCAGTCAAGGGCACATGCCTGGGTTTCAGGCTCAGTCCCCAGTAGGGGGCGTGCAAGAGGCAGTTGATCAGTGATTTTCATCATTGATGTTTCTATCTCTCTCTTCCTCTCCCTCTCTGAAATCAATGAAATATATTAAATAAATAATTAAGTTCCGAAAAATAAAATAAAATTTTAAAAAGGAGCAAGTTGCTGAACTGATTTGGCTCGGTGGATAGAGCTGGATAGAGCGTTGGCCTGCGGACTGGGGGGTCCCGGTCAGGGCGTGTACCTTGGTTGCGGGCACATCCCCACTGGGGGGCGTGCAGGAGGCAGCTGATCTCTCTCTCTCATCGATGTTTCTGGCTCTCTATCCCTCTCCCTTCTTCTCTGTAAAAAATCAATAAAATATATTAAAAAAAAAAAGGAGCAAGTTGCCGATTATTAGGAAGAGAGAGGGGTGGTTGGGGGACAGGAGGAGGATTTGCATAGGAGAGCTTCAATGGAGGGGAGAAATAAAAGACATCTATTAAGATGGGCTACTGTGGCTAACTGGGCTCAAATTAAAAACAAACAAACACACAGCAAAAACAACAAAAAACCCCCAATAAACAGTCTAGCAGTCATTTCTATGCAAGGGCCTCTCACAAACTGCACTTCAGGGAAACGCCCTGATCTTCTTGCCTGCACTGGGTTACTGCCATTTGAGCTAGGCCTTCTATAAAGGAGTTCCTGGAATCCTATTTCAACCAATAGGACTGAGGCTTTCCCCATCCAATCAGGACAATGCCTTTTGGACCAATCAAACTGAGGATTTGGAGTCCTCATTTGCATGAAAACGGACCAATCAGGGACCAGGGGCAGGGACTGCTGTCCATATAAGCCAGTTCCCTTCTGGCTAGGGGAGTGCAATTTCCCTGGCTGAGCTGAAACTCCAAAAGTAAAGAGATGTTCCATGGCTGCGCTGTATCACAATTGAGCTGTTTTACACTGCTCCCCAAAGTGGGGATTCTTGTTGGCACTGAACTGGCGCCAATGACCATCAGCTGGCAAGGGGTAATACTTTTAATACTTTTTAGACCTTAACAGGAAATGTTCCTTTAAAAAAACAACAACATGCTTTTATTCATTTCATTGAGAGAAAGAGAAACATCAATAGTAAGAGAGAATCATTGACCAGATGTTTTGTTATTTTTTTTCTTTTAAAATATGTATTACTTTTATACTTCAAACATTTTTAAAGGAAAGACCTTTGGGATCAGGTTGGAAGATAAATTATAGAGGGAAGAAACTGGAGCAGGCAGACCAATTACAAGCCAATGATAGCTCAGGAAAGAGATGAAAAAGACCTATATCAATTAAGACTGTATGAATGGAAAGCAAACTATATTTTAGAAATTAGAGATAAAAATAACTGGATATGGTGATGATTGTGAGAGGGTAAGGGGAAATGGAAGACTAACTCCCAAGGGTCTTAATTTTTCTTTTCCAATTTTCCTACCTACATTCTAAAAAATATAAATTGTTACAAATGATTTTATAGCCAAGGCGAGGAATAATTGCATGTCTAGAATACTGCTGTTTTCAAATAAAAAGTAAATTTCCATGGGTTCTTGATCAAGAGGTAGCTTTCTGAGAGTGCATCTTCACTACAGTACATTTAGAGAAAAGAGATAGCTTTCTACCAATTATCCCAAATTTTTCCTACTTTCTAACATTCTCAAATTAAATGTTAAGTACTTGAATAGCACAGGGATGACCTGAATCAAAACTCAAGCATATATAGTACTTTTAGGGGCTGTGGATGGAATCATAAAGATCTAGATTTGCATCCCAACTTCCCCATTTCTTAGCATGTAGCTAGGAGCCAGTTACTTTAGCCTCTTTGAGCCTCACTTCCTTTCCTAAAAATAAGGACAGTTTAAGTACCTCAAAGGATTGTCATAGGATTAAATTAAAGCACAAAAAGACTAGCAGACCATGGGTTACTGATAAGCATGCATTCCTTAAGCAAACGCATAATACTGGTCAGATTATAAATTGGTACGACAAAAAAATAAGAAAATTGCTATAACAAGAATCTTAAATATGTGTATATGTTTCCATAATACCACTCCTGGTATTAATCCTAGGAAATAACTCTAAACATATGACAAACTTTATTCAAAAAAATGTTCATCACAGAATTATTCATAAAGCCTAGAATCTGCAACAATTTCTTTTTTTTTGTCTCTCCCCCCCCCCCCCAATTTCAATATCCAATGAAAAGGGAACAGTTAAATAAATTACTCAGCCAATAAAAATTATAAGATTTTGCTACGGAGCACTTATTGTTTTCCTTTTAGTTACAAAAGCAATACATGTTACCTGTGAAAAATACAGAAGCCCAAGAAAATTGAAATCATCCATAATACAAGTTGTTAGTAATACAGGGAAATAATTGCCATATTAAATGAAAAAGCAAAATTCAAAATTGAAACTACAGTATTCAACTCTTTACAATTCTAAAAAATAAAAGATTAGTAGAATATGTATCAAAATATAAACAACAGTTTCTAATAAGTTGCAACACCACAGGAAATATTTTTCTTATTATTAAAATTATTTCTATATTTTGTATAATAGGCATGCATTACTTGAGAATCAGAAAAACAAAGTATCTATAGCTTCTAATTTAACAACTCAGATGTAAATCACAAAAACCAATGGCTAAGGTACCTTGGGTTGGGGTCCCAAATATGAGTCCAATAATGTCAAGATAAAAAAGTTAGTAGGCCCTAGCTGGCTTGGCTCAGTGGATGAAGCGTCAGCTTGCGGACTGAAGGGTCCCAGGTTGGATTCTGGTCAAGGGCATATGCCTGGGTTGCCTGCTCGATCCCCAGTAGGGGGTGTGCAGGAGGCAGCCGATCAATGATTCTCTCTCATCGTTGATGTTTCTATCTCTCTCTCCTTCTCCCTGCCTCTCTGAAATCAATAAAGAAACATATTTTTTTAAAAAAGTTAGCAGTAAGTCCATATTAAGAAAAATTATATAAGAAAAAAGCTTAAAGATCAATCATAGGGAGAAACCAAGATGGCGGCATACGTAAACATCGGAGTTTGCTGCCCCGAACAACCACTTCAAAAATACAACTAAAAGATGGAACTGACATCATCCAGAACCACAGGAAGGCTGGCTGAGTGGAAATTCTACAACTAGAAGGAAAGAGAAAAGCATACCAAGACTCAGAGGTGGAGCAGTACGGAAGTAAAATACTAAGGTGCGGAGGTGCATGTGGAGCGGGCTGGGGGCTGAGGGCGAGGTTGTCGTTTTCAATCGGGAGGGAGTCTCAGGCTCTGAGCTCCAGTTCTGGGCGAGTCTCTAGGGACCCAGACTCATACGGGAGAAGCGGGACTGTCTGGCATCGGTCGGCACCCAAGGGCAGCTTTCTCTCCGAGGGGCTTGCAAAGATTACCTGGACACTGAGAAGCAGAGCCTCTGAGGGCAAGACTGAGAGCAGCCATAACTGCTAGCCCCGCCCTGTTGATCCCTTGGGACCTCCCCCGCCCAAGCCCTGCA
>NW_005370597.1:902883-907373 GCF_000412655.1 Myotis brandtii | reverse complement strand
TGGACAATAATCGTGCACCTATGGATGAGGACAGTGGGTGGGGAGGGAACTGGGTGGAGGGGAGTTATGGTGGGAAAAAAGAGGAATCAATGTAATAATCTGAACAATAAAGATTTAATTTAAAAAAATCAATCATAAATATCTCACAACTGGGGATCTTAGAGTAGAAATTCCATAATAAATCAGAAGTGAAAGTTAACCTAATATTGGTTTCTAAATATTTTATTTTTTAAGATAGGGTGGTCAGAGAAGGCCTTTTAAAATAGTAAGAGCCCTGACCAGTTGCTCAATGGTTAGAGTGTTGGCCCAAAGACTGAAGGGTCTTGGGTTCAATTCCCAGCCCAGGGCACATATCCCGGTTGCAGGTTCAATTCCAGCCCGGTAGGGGCTCGAGAGGAAGGCAATGTATCTCTCTCTCTCTAATGCATCTCTCTCTCTCTCTCTCTCTCTCTCTCTCTCTCTCTCTCTCTCTCTCCCTCTCCCTCTCCCCTGTCCTTTCCACTCTAAAAATCAATGGGAAAAATATACTCGTTCCTCAGGTGAGAATTTAAAAAGCAAAAACAACAACAACAAAAAACAACTTGTTAAAAGGAAAGAATAAAATTCTTAAAAAAACCCAAACGAACAGAAAAATGCATGTGCTCCCTATTGATGAACTTAAAATCTTGTAGGGGAGATAAGTTATATATTTTGTTATATATTTATTACAAAAAAATAGATAAATATTCCAAATGAGATATCCACAAAGTGCTAACGAAGAATAAAAAAAAAAATAGTGGGGATTCAGAAAAGCTTTATAGAAATGTTGGAACCTAGAATAGACAAGCTTTCTTTTCTCTTTATAGGATTTCGATGGATGACAACATTAAAAGCATAGGGTAAAAAGGGGGAACAAAGCAATGGAAACCGGAGAGTCTAGGAAAGTTGAGGATCACCAGATCTGGGCTGCTTATTCTAAATATCCTTTTGGCAATACCCAATTTTCCTTGTCTGATATCTTTGCACACTAGGGATCCTTCTTATCTGTAATTTGGTCTCCTGAGTAGACTGTGAGGGGGCTCTGTGAATATCTCTGGATAGGTATATTTCCCACTGTAAATTAATAACCTTACATATGGATTTATAAATCAGTCTCCAGAGAGTTTGGTTAGTGAGACTCAGTCTCCTAGGGCCTGATTACCCCTGAAGACACACAAAAAACTGAGTTTCTGCCCTTGATAAACCGAGATCACATATATGAGTTACTACTAAACAAACAAGTAGATTTTACCCATTTATAGACGATGGTAAAAGATGTTCTGGCAGTAGAGATAGTAGGGGGAGAGCTTAAAAACCACCAACCTGTCAAAGGCACTGGAAAACTGAGAAGCAGCAACAGGTGCTGTGTCCCCCAGGCCTTGGGGAAGCACAGCTTACAGGAGCCCACCCCAGCTGTTGTTGAGAAAATCACTAACAACAGAAAACGACATGATACTTTTCCACCATTTAGGAGGGTAAAGGGGAAACTAAATCAGAATAAGTTGGGGATGAGAACCAAGGAAATACTAAAGAAAGAAATAAGCCCTTGTCAGGTGGGGAGTTAGTAAAGCAACTCTTAGAAACAAATTAGTAATTAAGAGGAGAGATCTGATTGTGTTAGTAAAGGGAGAGGACAAAATGGCCAGTTTATAATGTGCACAGCGCTAAAACAAATAGAATGAAAAGACAAATTAAAATAGAGCTATTAAAAATTACACATACATATAAGACAAACTTAAAAAAACACACACCTATATGAAGCACTTCAAGTGCCTGAAAAACTCAATGGTGGCTTAATGTTTCCAAAATAGACCCTTCTAAAAACAAAACAAAACAAAAACAAAAATAGACCCTCCTGCTATAAGAGTTAAGATGAAAAGTGTGCTTAGAAGGGTTCAGACTTAAATGTTAAATATTCCTTTCTAAAGTCTCATTTTATTTAAAGTTCTCTAAATTGTACACTGATCCATAAAAACACATTCTATTTAGTTCAATAAACAGCATAATTTCAGCTATCACTCAGATATTTATTTAACTTGAAATTATAGGCAATGAAAGGACATTTAAGGATAATTATTAAAAGCCATAAACTCCCATTTCAATTAGGCTGAAGTTTAGCTTTGTACACACTGAAAACATGGTACTACCCGAGACACCTTACTATAGTTATTACATAACTAGAAACAAAGTAGAGAGTTTTTATTTTAAAGGCCAGCTAACCTGAGACAAAGAGGAAAGGCTGGCAGATGAGGTAAAAAGTAAGTATGTAAATAAATAAATAAATAAATAATAAGGCAGATATGCTTTCTTTCCTCTTGGAAGACTCCAGATAGAAGAAACATGGTACTAGCCCAGACACTGCTATAATTACTACATTATCTCAAATCAAAGGAAAGAAGTATGTTAGAATCCACTTTTCTCCCAGATAAATATGAAATATCTATATAATAAAAGCCCAAGTGCCCGTTAAGGCAGAACGACCAGTTGCCATGATGCGCACTGACCACCAGGGGGCAGATGCTCAATGCAGGAGCTGCCCCTGGTGGTCAGTGCCCTCCCACAGGGGGAGCACTGCTCAGCCAGAAGCCAGGCTCACAGCTAGCGATAGTGGCAGGAGCCTCTCCCGCCTCCGTGGCAGCACTAAGGAGCAGCGAGCAGGTGGGAGGTAAGGAGCGAGGGCTCCAGGACTGCGAGAGGGCACAGGCAGGGCTGAGGGACACCCCTCCCCACTCTCCCCCAGTGCACAAATTCCATGCACCAGGCCTCTAGTTAAGAGAGAAAAAATAAGGCAGAGCCCAGCGGGTGTTGCTCAGTGGTTGAGGGTTGACCTATAAACCAGGCAGTCAAGGTTCAATTCCCAGTCAGGGCACAGACTGGGGTTGTGGGCTCAATCTCCAATAGGAGGCGTGCAGGAGGCAGCTGATCAATGAGTCTCATAACTGATGTTTCTCTCTCTCTCCCTTCCTCTCTGAAATCAATTAAAAACATATATTTAAAAAAAGTAAGGCAGGTAGATATGCTTTCAGTCTTCTTGCAAGTTCTGGATAGCCGAGATAGCTAAGAAATGCATTCAAAATATCAATGCTACCAAAGCATCATTTAATTCTACCATACAGCAACGAAAGGATGGTTTATTTAATAAAATGGTGCTGCCACAATTGGTTACACCTTAAGAAAAAAAGTCTCATCCCTCCCCAACCTGTCATTTACGAAAATATTTCACATGGACCAAAGATATAAAATTAAAAATAAATACATGAAAATATTAAAAAATTTGAAGAATCTTTATATAGACTCAAAATGCGGTAGCTCTACCCAAGCAAGTAAACCCAGAAGTCATTAAGAATGGTGATATAGCCCAACCGGCATGGCTCAGTGGTTGAGTGTTTGATCTATGAACCAGGAGGTCAAGGTTCAATTCCCGGTCAGGGCACATGCCTGGGTTGCAGGCTCAATCCCCAGTGTGGGGTGTGCAGGAGGCAGCCGGTCAATGATTCTCTCTCTCTTCATTGATGTTTCTAGCTCTCTCTCCCTCTCCACTCCTCTCAGAAATCAATAAAAATGTTTCCTTTCCTCCCTTCCACTCTCTATAAAAATCAATGGAAAAAATAATCCGGGATGAGGATTAACAACAAAAAAAGAATGGTGACATAAAAATTTTATTTTTCTGTGTGGCAAAGCAACTCATAAACAAGTCAAAAGACAAATGAAAAAATAATTGCAACATACTTGACAGGTAAAGGCATTAATATCACTAATATGCACAGAAGTTGTACAAAGTGATGACAACTCTCATTTTTTCAAATGGACAAAAGACAGGTATAAATAACCATCCAGGAGGCAGCTGATCAATGATTCTCTCTTCATTGATGTTTCTATCTCTCTCTCCCTCTCCCTTCCTCCCTGAAATCAATAAAAATATATATTTAATAAAAATAACCCATAAAAGAAATGTAAAAGGCCAATAGACATAGAAGACTAGTGGTCATGAAAATGCTAGGTACTATTTTTCACGCATTAGATTACCAAAAATGACAAAGATGATACTGAGGATGGCAAGGGTTAGGCGACACAAGCATTGCATGCATACTCTGCTGGTGGGAGTATGAAATAATATAATCTTATTGGAAAATAACTTGCCACTACCTAATAAAATTAAAAATACATAGATTCAACCCAACAATCCCACTCCTGCATCGCTGAACTACAGAAACAAAAACCATAATTAATTACACAGAAATAAATACAAGTTTATTAATCACAGCATTGTAGTGCCAAAAAATTTAAATAACTTGAATGTCCTTCATAAGGGGGAATAAATTATGGTACAGCCATATTATGGAATATAATGTAGTTTTCTAAAAGGATGAGTAAGAGCTATAGGTACCGATGCCCATGATATGTTAAATGGAAAAAAGAAAATAAGCAGGCTTTAGATATTGTGTAGCATCCCATTTGCTTTAAAAAGCAAC
>NW_005370597.1:900380-902861 GCF_000412655.1 Myotis brandtii | reverse complement strand
GAATGAATGGTTTTATATTTTTTGTAACAGTATTAAGAAAAACAAGTGAAACCTTCTTTGATAAGTGGGAGCTGTTTAAGGATGAATATTGTTGGCTTTTCCCGGTATACTTTTGGTTGGTTGACATTTTGCAAAATGTAAGCTTTGCTTTCATAACAATAAAAGGAAAATCCACCTTCTTTGGTGTGTTTTGGTGGTGGGGCTTTTTAATCAACCATGCCAACATCTGTGAAGGTCCCAAGGTCTATACAACTTATATGGACCAATAATGATTCAGGAACACAAAGAGGACAGTGAGAAGAGTTAAGAGATAAATACATATAAATCCATTAAACTAATTTTGCAACAAGACAAAAAAAAAAAGACTTAAAAACCCAACAGGCTTATTTTGAACTACTATAAATAAACTATTCTTAGGGGGCAGGGGAAGTTTTTATCCTACTGAATCTAAAAATCTTAGTAGTTGTCAGCATGGCTTTGATGATGAAGATGCTCACCTAGTAACTTATCAACAAATCTCCCAATCAACAGGATCCTGACTCTCTTTTTCTTCATAATTCATCTTAAGGTAGCACATGGCTTTGATACTGTTTTCCAAAAAAAGTGTTCATTAAATGGATCAGGGCTATATTTTGAAAGATTTCTGAATCAAAAAGTATTTATAAAGAGGATATGAATGGAGCCTAAAATTGAGAAGTGTTTTCAATCACTTCAAAAACTCATTTATCCAACCCTCACTCAAACTTAACAGGGGGCGCCCTGCTATGCATTACTCAAAACCAAGCATGCCTGAAAACATCTTAAACATAACTGAATGAAGATCTGCCCAATCACAGGCCAGCTGCTTGCAAACTCCACCCTTGAGTACAGGAAGAACACTTTTGATTGGAAGATGGTTGTGTTTACTACGGTGTGGTGCAAATTGGAAAGGCCCACATGTCTAGGGTCCAAAGGAAAGCTCTTTAATGAAAAAGGAAAACAAATGGCCAATTTCTGATCCTATATTAGTCATTGTCAATAACAGAACCTCATCATAGCAACAGCTATTCTTGAGCAATTTTGCAGACTGGTGAAAATTTCTGAAGAGTATTTTTGTTGGCTGTTTTCTCATCTATGTCCCTTGCTATTCATACAAGCACAGTGTATTCTCAAAACCCAAATCTGCCTTTGCTTCTAATGCATACAGCACCATGCAAGACCTCAATATCTAAGAATCACTGCAACTTTCACTTGGTGTGAGAAACAAATTCCATGGGCCCGGTAGAAAAATCATTCAGTATTGAGTTTAATAGGTGTCCAGCATCTCAGTGAGCTTCTAAAACCTCTGCCCTTAGGGAGCCCAGTGAACAATAACCTGCATGGGTAGCCATTTCAGGTGCCGAGCTCATTAGCAATTCATGTAATGGAGGAAACAACTAGAATATAAAATTCAGAATGAAAACCTAGGCCTGTGGTCAAAGTTTGCATATAATGGTGGATCTTAAGTATGTTTTACATTCAAGGGGGCAAATTACTGGATCTCACAGGGACACTTCTCCCCCATCCCAACCTAGAAAGCAATCTTTTAAAGAAAGCACAGAGGAATTTAAATGCAAATCTCCTTAATCCTCCTCCTCACACCCTTATCTTCCAGACATCCTTTTACAAATTTGCCCCAAGCAAGCCTCACAAATGTCCTCAAGCAGCCTTTTCTTATGTAGCAGGGAGAAAGATAAGAGCAAATAAACTCAAACAGCAGAAGCAAAGCCTAAGCCGGTCACCAGTCAAGCAACCCATAAAGCTTGTATATGGGGGAGGGGGAGGGTGTAACACCACTGATCAATAGAAGAATTAATAACAGAAACCTACAATATTACGACCCAATCTCCTAAAATGTGTCCGTGTTTATAGCGAATACAAGTTCACCAAGAAAATGTACCTTCTGCCTCCTGATCCATTACACTCCAAAAGAATCCTGCTGTTTTTCATAGCCTCATTTCACAAGAGAAGCTAGGGCTGCTTATCAAAATGAGGAACTCAAGAGGCTTGCCAAAGCTCAAAGACAGTATTTTTTACCGCCACAGTAACAAAAATAGCACATCCTGGTCCCGAATGCTAGTTAAGTTCTATTACTGAACAACTTTAATCACAAAAGACACCAAGGCAAGTACTCCAGAGTGGTCAAGCCCCAGCACAAAGTTTCAAAACAAAACCTCTCCCTCCCAAGGTTAGGAGAGTAGACGAGTGGAGAGCAAAGACGGGTCTCAATCGTAGCAAAAACTGCAGCTCCTGTCACCAGCAGGGCAAGGAGAACCGAGCCCCGGAGTCCCGAGAGCCGGCTTTCTGGACCCGCCAGGCTGAGCCCGGCTCAGACGAGGAGGAAGTAACCGCCAGATAAAAAGCCCTGAGCAGCTCCGGCGGCAGCCTCGGCGCTGCTCACGACTGCCCACGTTCCCGCCCCACTCGGGCTCCAGGAGGGGAGCGGGGAGCGGGGAGCGCCGG
>NW_005370597.1:888470-899643 GCF_000412655.1 Myotis brandtii | reverse complement strand
GGGGTGGCAGCTCCGGGCCCCTCGCAGCGCTCCGCCCCAACCTCCCCAGGGCCTGCAGTGCCTCCTGCGTCGAGGAGGGGAATTGCAGTTTCGGCAGGGGTGGGGAACTGGGCGGGTCCTTCAGTCCCCCAGGGCACCATCAGGGTCCCAACCTTCCTTCAGGGGGTCCCATATCTTAGAAGGCTTTAGCTTACCCTCCTTGCACACTAAAGACTTTTACTGGGGTGGGGAGCTGAGGGGCAAGGTACCTAGAGAGTGAATGTTTTGAGCTGAGAAGTTTAACACCCCAATACCTATTGATTTCCTATCCTGAACATGCACTACCTTATCTGCCATTGTCTTTTAGGAAACTTTCTCGCCATTGGTCCATCAGACAGTATCTTTCTACTCACGGGCCCATAACATGGTATCATCCCATTCTATATTACCATGACTTCATAGGTTCCTTTCCAATTGACCAAGGTGTTACATCCATTGGATATGATACTGCCACTCTTGCCACTGGCCGAAGGCCAATAAGCTTCCAACATCTTGGTATTGTGACTTAAACCCATAGAGCTTTTTCCCCTTCCACGTCTGCCAATGTTATTAAGTCCAGGTGTTTCTCAACTCAACTTTTAGGGGAATTGGAAAGGGACCAATGATGGGGATTCTTTTTTCTGGTTCAGCAATAGTACCATCTTACCATGGAAGTAGTGGGGCTGGGGACAAAGAAAACCCCACCACCTCAATCTGAATTCACATTAAGTGTGGGAGATCTACAGCTCCTGTTAGAAAGGGGATGTAGTGGAGAGATACTGAATTTTTTGCCTAGGTTGTTTTCACTCCAGGCAATGGAAAACCTCAATCATTAATGTTGGTAATGTCAGAGACTAGCACAGGTTCAATGGTATTATGGATGCAGACTGAGTATACAGACCAGAAAGATAAAGGGTCTAGTATTAATTCATGATTGTTACTCTAAAAGTGGCTATTTCTTTCACAGATCTGCCCTACAGACAGGAAAGAGCAGTAGCTGGTTCTTTCACCAAAACTAATGTACCTACCCAGTAATCTGTCCATAACCTTGTCTTTACCCTTGACCTACTTTACTTGTAGCAAAAATTGGGGGCAGGGATGGGGAGTGGGCACCAACTATTGACTTGAGTAAAAGTACAAAACATTTAGGGAAGTGAACCTAAAATTAACCCTGTGGAGCACCAAGGAAACATTTCTTTGGATTTTTTTCTCTCCCTATTTCTTGTAACTTCCATTTCCTATCGCCAAGCTGGGGCCTAAGAATGCTTTCCTTGGCCAAGAGACACCTCTTAAAGCACATGGTCCACAAGTTGTAGTTAGTTAAGAGGGAACAAGGGTGAATCCATACAGGATCCAGCTTGTAGCTTTTCTATAAAAATTCACCACTAGAATTTTCTCCCATGTGCAGCTCTATTTACTACCCATGTTCAAAGCTGGCTTCTCACAGAACAGAAACAGAAAGGTGCCTAAGCTCAGGGATGGGAAGGCAAAGGTGGGAAATTCATTCAAGGAATGTGGCAAGCACTTTTCATGTGTCAGTAACTTTTTAAAGTGTTGGGGATACAACACTAAATAAAACAAAACCATTGCCCTCAGGGAGTTTACATTCTTTTCTACATTATTAGGACTGGTAAATAAAATCACATTTGGCCTCACAAGTCAATAAACAGTAGAAAAACCCAACAGAAAAAATGAACAGAAAGGAAAATGGTTGGGGAAGAGTCATTTTAGATGTCCAAACTTTAACCCTGCTCAAACAGTTTTGAGGAAAAGAAAAAACCTATAATGCTGAGCTTAACTACATTCCATTGCCCCATCCCTTCTAAGCCCCTCCCTTTATCTCCAGGGCAGTAATAGTACTATCTTTTTAGAGTGTATTTTCATCCCCTCTAAGGTTCCTGCTCCAGGTAGTCAAGCCAATCCTGTCCTCTTGCACACTTCATTGGTATTCAATAATGAGTGCCACCAATTTGAAGCAGGAAACTGGGACGGAGGCTAAGCAACTTGACTCTTCTTGTTGCCTGGCAAGTCAGCACCAAACTGGTAAAGAAAGGCTATGCCTTAGGGACAGAGGCTCCTGCCTGGATCTCTAAGCAGCTACACTTCACCCACACACATTGGAAGAATGCTAACGTAGGAAGAAGAAAGGGTGGAATAGAAAGATCTAAAGAAAGAGTGAACCACACAGCTTCTTTCCACAAATGAACATTCAATGGAAGCATCAGGAAAAATACCACCTTCTAGGGCAAAAGAGAAGCTCTGCTGGTAGGATAATTTTACAAAAGTAGTTATTTTTAAGATGCAGAAATTACCTAAGTCTTTGAAATCTGAATTCTGATGACTAAATCTCCATCTTTTTAAAAAAGATTCCTGGTCAAGTCTCCCATCATGACTTCTCCCCACTTCCCAAAGCCTACAAACCAGTCTAGACAAGTCCCTGCCTATACCATCAAGCATTCTCAGGAAGCTAGAATGTATTAACATTTCACTTCAATCTCTTAGAAGTGAGAGTGATAGTTGAGAAGAGGAGACAGAGACCAATCAAGACTGCCAGAAATAACCCAGGCCTTAACAGAAGCCTAGGCCATAGGATATGATTGCTGTGGCCACATAGGACCTACGGACCAGATACTGCCCTTGAAGGGCAAAGGCCCAGCCATGCCGTAGAGAGGAAGGGGCTGGAAGAGTTAGGTGGCCTTCTCCCTGCTTCCTCTTTGCCTCTTTGTGGTGATGGGAAGAAGACACTGTAATACACAAGGTTGCTTGGGAAAATGGATTATTCTAATAAAACTTTATTTTTTCAAACACGGCCACAGAGGCAGGACCTCATGTTTAACACACACACAGACTTATGGATTTTTTTTTAATATAAAACAAAGTTTACGAAAATTTTTTTTCCACTTTTTGTATTTGTAATCCCATTAGCACAGGGACTTTGGCAGCAGGTGGGAGTGAAGGGCAGCTAAAGCTGCCACTGGGCAGTCACCGGGCACAGGAGGAGAGCACCAGCCTGGGAGTGGCTTCACTCACACACGCAGGAATACTCACCTACTGGTCAGCCACACCACACACACAACACAGATGCAGATGTCTACCCAGCGTCAACCACAGCCCTGTAGAGATGCGCTACACTCTGGGTAAGCCCAATATGTGAAAATCCAAATAGTCAAACAGCTAAAGTAGAGGGAGGTTGCTTGCTTGCTTTACAAAAGAAGCAATCACAGGCTGCTTTTAAATGGTCAGCAGTCCAAATGCATCAAAGGTCAGAGGGTGAGGGGAAAAAGGTCCCATCAGTAAAGAGGGAAAGAAAGAGATGAAGCCCTTCAACCCTGCCTCAGTTACCCACATGTGCTTGCATCTACTTAGAGAGTGAGAGAGGCAGGTGGTATACAGCCTAGGCAATCTGATAAGAAGAAAAGGCCAGCTCAGAATCAATGTGAAGAGCCCTCTCCAGCCCCAACACGAAATCTATCTAGGGGAGGGGGGGTGGGCCTGAGGAAAAAACCATTGGCTGAGGTCACAGCACTTAAAAGAGCTTGCAGTACCCCCAAACAGAATCCTTTGCGGAGCCAGTGGTGCTTATGGATCATAAGCCTGGTTCCAAAGCTACTTAGGAAAAAGAAAAACTTGGTGCCCTCCTTTTGACTTCTTGAACAAGCCCACTGTCCCATGAAAACTCAAGATCCTGGGGGTATCATGATGCTCTACTATTAAGGAGCAACTGCCTTCCTTCCCTAAGGCTACGCAAACACACCTTTACACCTTTCCTCAAGTATACTCCCAAGCACACACACACACTCACACACAATTTCTCCGAGGAGGCTGAATGAACCCCCCACCCTGGCCAAATTCTAAGACACAAGTGCCCTTTGAAGCAAAGGGGCTAGTGAAATTCCCCGAGCAGGGGTCAGCTGACCCCTTCCTTCCCTGCCCATTGCTTTCTCATTGGCAGGGATACTCACACTCAGGGCCGCCATGGGAAGGGTCTGCTCTGGGGCTGTCCCTCCCGCCACCAGCTCTGTTTATCTTGTCCCGGCCAGTCTCTCGGCATGGTCGAGCTTCCTGGAGCGAGATTTCCAGCTGCCCTGAGTGGGAGCCCTCCACTCATCCCCATTCCCAGGCTGGGCCCCCAGTCTTGGGGCCTCGACACTTGTTAGTAGCCGTAAGAGAGTCAGTCTGTGTGGCCCCAGGAAGTAGTAGCCTCTCAGTTTTAGTTCTCCTCAATCAGATTTAAGTCCAGGTCCCCAAAGTCCTGCTGGCACAGTGTCCGCTTACTCAGCGCCTGCCGCCCCCACCGCACGGACCCCTCCTCCTCCTCTTCGCTTTCACTCAGCACCTGGGAGGAACCCCCAATGGGGCTGCAGGAAGCAGAGAGGGGTGGGGGGCTACAGGCCATGAACCACGGTGGAGAGATGCTGCTGCCTTCCCGGGCTGTTTCTTGGAGACAGACACCTCCTGAGTATGGTTTCTGTCAAATAAACAACAAAGTTAAGAAGGCAAAGGAAGATAATAACATCCCTGAGCACCCTGGCCCAAGCTGTATTTCAAAGTGTCCTTCCTGTCCCTTAGTTACCCTCTAAGGCACGAATCCTAGGCTTTAAGGTGAGGTTTATGAACTCACTGATAAAATTCAGAAAATTCAGTGACCATGTAACATTTCTTTGAGGAGAGCAAAATTAAAGACTCAATTATAAGCTTCATGTGGGCAGAAATATCATCTGCCTATTTCACTACTGTAATGCCAGGGCCTATACAGTCAGAGCCAGGTACATAGTAGGTATCCAAAAAAATGTTTGCCGACTGGTTAGATCAGTGATGGCGAGCCTATGACACGCGTGTCAGAGGTGACACGCGAACTCATTTTTTTGGTTGATTTTTTCTTTGTTAAATGGCATTTAAATATATAAAATAAATATCAAAAATATAATTCTTTGTTTTACTATGGTTGCAAATATCAAAACATTTCTATATGTGACACGGCACCAGAGTTAAGTTAGGGCTTTCAAAATGCTGACACACCGAGCTCAAAAGGTTCGCCATCACTGGGTTAGATGGATGACTGTCAATAAGTGTGTAAGTTCACAAAGAGGTTTGTGACCCAGTGGTATAGCAGGAAGAATATGAAAAAGTGGGCAAGTGTATAAGACAACTGCACTCATACTGGGAAGTCAAAAACATTTGCTGAACAGATGAATGTTGCAGCAGCCTGTTTTAAGCTCTCCCAGACCCACTTAAAGCAGTGAAGGGCAAGTGGCAAAACCATCCTTGAGCACAAGGAGGGGGTGGGGCAATGATGATGGCACTCTGTGGCTTATGCGTTCTAAGAGTAGAGGGAAAGGGCCTCTAGCAAAACAACCTGGGAATCCCTATTGGGACGTTTAACATGGGTCTCACCCCAGTTTCTCTGGAACCCCCAGGACTGAGGAGTTTCACAGGACATGGGACTTCAGGATTCAGTGCTAAAACCAGGACAGTGCTGGGCAAACTGGGATGGTAGATCACTCTAGTGAAAGCTCAGACAGAAAGGAGCTCCGGGGGAGGCCCTGCCAGGAAGGCATGGAACTAGGGCAGCTTAAAAGTGAAAGAGAACACAGTCCCTCTGCTCCCATTCAACCATTCAAGCTTCCTTAATCCGGCTGGTCCCACCTGATTCATCTTGTCAAAGTCCAAGGAAGGCCTTAGCCGCCGGGGGTCCTCCTCGTGGCGCCGCTTCACTCCAGCTTTTCGGGCATCCAGATCACAAGGCTGTGAGCGGCTTCGAGGAAGGTTGCGGAGGCCTCGGGGTCGCCAGGGCAGCTCTGGGGAGGATGCAGGGGAGCTCCGGGCAGAAGGCAAGAAGCGGCTTGCCTGTGGGCCCAGGCTGGGTGATAGGGAAAATCGACGCTGGGGTGGGCAAGGGGACAGGGATTCAGCATCACTCTCCCAGGAGCCACTTTGGGGGGAGGCAGCGCAGGGTTGAGAGGAATCTTGGGTCAGGGCCAGGCTGAAGAAAGGTGGACTGTAGGGTCTGTGGGCTGGGGCACATTGAGAAGAGGCACTGGGAGCTTGGAGGAACCTGAGGCTGGAGACCCGCTTTGGAGGGCTCTGGTGAGGCACCTGCGGCCCACCCCCTCCACCACTGCCTCGGTGCTTGATGGGAGTCCACAGCTTGGAGGGGGCAGGCCGCCACACTGGCTGCCAGCGAGACAGGTCCACGGGCACTGAGAGTGAGCGGCAGTGCCTCTTGGATGGAGGGGTGGGGGGCACAGGAAGCTTCTCTGGGTCAGGGGGCTCAGGGCTTAGAACTTGGGAGAGGGGCTGCTCTGGTGGGGAGCTTCCCCGGCTGGGTGGTCTGAGGTGCAGGCTCAAGCCTGACGGGTGGTAGCTGAGGTTGAGGCTGTCCTGGAACTCGGCACAGGAACAGTGGGGCAGGCCCCTCCAGGAAGCACCTTCTGGAAGGCATTCATAATAAAAATAATATTAATGATAGCTAATATATTTTTAAGAGCTTACTATGTGCTCATAATGTAATGAACATTTTATGTGAGGTTTCCCAAAAACCTATTATTATGCCCATTTCACAGATAGGAAGTCCAGTAACTTGCCCAAAGTCATGTAGCAATCAAATGACCAAAAAAGGATTCAAATCCTGGTCTGTCTGATTCTAAAGTTAGGTCTTTTAACCGCTATGCTATTCTGCCTCCATTATGACGAAACACATGAAATTGAAAATACACTCTCATACAGCACCTTGCCACTCCCTCTCAAAGGTAAAACAATAGAAATAAACGTTGTGTCTGTGTGCGCTACTCATCCCTCACTCCACTCAACCTAGACCTACTTTGTTCCCCAACCGCCCAGCTGGCCTATCCTCTCCTTCCTTAGCCTTTCCCCTTTCCAAGTCTCAACTGCACCAAAACAGGAGTCAGGGTTACCAAGGAGTAAGAGGTAATCAAACAGGTAAGAGATCACTTTCATTGCTAGGGAGGGCAAACAGGATGCAAAAGGCCTTTGATAATGGAACCATGCTTGGGAAACCCTAAGACTTTGTGCTACTCGTGTTCCTGCATCTGGTCACCCAAATATGTTGACTCCTTTCCCATAGGCCTGCTCTGAAATTCAAACAGATTGGGGGACTGAGGGGTGGAAGAGAAAATGGACTAAAATGAATGGTCCTCACTGAATTCTAACCAAAACTCTGTCTTCTGGGAGGCAGCTCGTTAAGAGACAAAGGACCTACTCCAAGCTCCTCTGGCTAGCTGACTGCATTCTGCAGAAACTAGATATTTGGAACAACTGATAAGTATACGAAGTCATGCTTGATGGAGAAAACCCACACTTAACATTTTTAGTCAACAGTTCTGCCCCCTACTAACCTCCATGAGGGCAGGGACCATGTATCCTATTCTGTACTTAGAACATAATACCTGGCTCACAGCAAGTATTTAATAAATCAGAGGAAGAAATTAAATGAAGACGCTTTTACCAACTTACTTCCCTAGCCAGGTATCCTAGAAAAGAAAATGAGCTGCACAGCAGCCCAGCATCATGGGTTAAAGTTCTGCTTGTACAATAGTGATGCCTGCCCCCATGATCACAGACCCTTTGATTGAATAATTCATAATTTATACCTCAGATACACATTCACATGTGTAAAATGACTGACATATGTACAAGGCTATTCACTATGGTCTTGTTTGGAAATAACCTAATGTACATTAATAAGAGACTGGTTAAATAAACTATGGTACATACATACAATGCAACAATGTAAAACAAGGAAATGTTCAACATTACATAATGATATGTAAAACAGAGACAAGTGCCCATCTCAGAAGGTGACCCTGGCAAGAATGTTAGGGAGGTAGGCTACCTAGTCCTGGTCACTGGAAACCAATGAAAGAAATATGTGGATGGAAGCATGGAAATACACACATATATGCAAATACACAATACCTTACCAGGCACAAGCTGGAAAGGGTTCCCACAGTTGGAGATGTCTGCATGATCAGGCAAAGGCTAGGAGAGAGACAATATCCATCATGATTCAGGTTCAGGACACAGATTTCCAAGAAGCTCTGTTCAGCTCACCCCTGCAATTCCTGGGCTATAGGGATGTTAGGGACTCTTAAGTGTTCTCTTCTTGTCTTCCCAAAGTTAGTGAGTAAAATAATGCACATCTTCCAATATTTCAAACCCTTCTCCACCCAAGTTTTGGTGTCCCTTCTCTATCAGTGGAAAAATCCCTGCTCCCTTCCTTTTGGGCTGGGTTTCTTGAGCTTTTAGTGGACTCTTCCAGTATAAGTACCATGACTCATATGGCATAGGACAAGGGTGAAGTAGTAGCAACAAACAGCCTCTGTAAAAAGGGGGAGGGGGTCGTGGAGAAGCAGGAAGACTGGTCTTTTACCAGACTGATGCTGAAGCGTGTGCATTTCAGCTCATCCAGAGTCTGTTTCTGTAGCTGCTCAGTGATCAGGGTTATCATGATTCTCCCCAGGATCTGACTTGCACACTTTGGAGCAAATGATGGATGTCTTCCCTGTTGTTCTTCCAGACCTCACTCGTGAGCCGTCTTCTGCCACTGCAGCACCATTCTAGCACCATTGGGACTTCCCTCTCCAGTCATGCCTGCTGAGTCTGCCAATTACAGAGGGACCAGCCCCAAGTGATATTAGAGATGTACCTGGTCCAGAGATGGAAAATGCATGGCACACATAGCACAGCATCCCTATGCCAGGCCTCTGGCAGACATCATTAATTGATCACAGCTTTTTCCTGCTAAGCCTAAACATAGCCTCAGACACATTATAAGCTTGGCAGTCCAGATATCTAGTAAAATGAACTGAAGTTGGCAAGCAAATTGAAACCTATTTGCCACTCCTAACCTGGTTCATGCTCTGCTGTCTACCGAGAATACAGGCACCACTTAGAAAACAGCTCAGGTGAGAAAGAGGAATGACCAAATGGTTATTTCCATCCTGATTAGCCCAATATTTTCTTTATCAGAAGCAAAGAGAGGTACCTTTTACCTAGACTACAGAAATAATAATAGGGAACAGGAGGAGCAGTGGTTGTAGGAATGACTTTCTGCTTCAGACAAGAGTCAATGAGGTTTTAAGTTCTTCCTTAGCCTGACCGGCTGATATAATTTTCCAACAGATACTGTATATATTCTCTTATAAAATGAGAAGAGGATAAGGAAATGGTACTAGGGTAATTCAAATTACATTTCAACTCTATAGATGTTAAAAACAACTCTGTGACTTTATTCAACTAAGTTTTTAGCCTGATCTGAATCAAAAACCATGAATACAATTAATCAAGACTCTTTCTCAGGTCAATTTTGGTAAAAACAAACTAATTCTATCAGATAACAGGCTTTAAGCCCACGTAATTACTCAAGGGAGGAGGGGTGGTTACTAGTGTCTTCATACTATTCTGCCTATTCCCAGAAGTGACTAGCAAGCAGACAGACGCTCACCAGAGGGTATATGTAGCATTTGCTAGTAGAGAGAATAAACTATCTAGAAATCTCAATCCTGATCCTATTTGCTGTGGCAGTTTTGGCAAATCATTTAACCTGTCTTAGTCTCAATTTACCCATGTAAAACAGGCTGAATAATCTTAATCTGTCACATCCAACATAACAGACAATACCAAAATGTAAGAAGCATACCATCTGGCCTGTACAAACCAGGAGTCCACATAGGCTGTTTCTCATCCCTCCTGTTTGTTGCTCTACAAAGCCTCAGGCTGCCACAAGTGATGATAACATTAAGAGGAAGGCAACCAGGTTTATCTATTTGATTAGATGCCAACCGCCATCACCTCAATACCGACAGAAGCCCAAAAGGGCTCTTCTGTGACCTTGGGGGCAAGATCACTTTCTACTTTTACAAAAAAGGGATCATCTCTACCCCACTCCCACCTCAGAGGAAGGCAGGCCACAAGGAAAAGCAAAGAAATACACGTGGACATACTTGGGAGTTTTTTTGGAAGAAAGGTGTGGGAGTAGTCAATCATCATTATAGTTAACTATCATTTTCACGCATAATTATTACAACCCTGAGCGAAGTTCCAGCTTCTTGAGAGCTCTCTTCAGCCGCTTCCCCTACTATGTTCTTGTGGGAGAGGCTAAAGCTTCTATCACTTCTGCTCTTGGTTTCTTAACTCTACCCTCAAAGATGAACCAGAGAGGAAACCGAACTGCAGGCGTTTACCCCAGAGACCCTAGGCTTCAGGCTGACAACAGGCTGACCAGTCATGAGGAGCAGAGTGTGAAGCAAAACTCTTGCAAGCTTTTCATGAGGCATTTGGCCCAACAGCAAACTCCCAGTCCTCTCTGGGATCAAGTGAAGAGAGTGATTTCGTGTTTTTTGTTTTTTTTCTTCTTCTGCGTTTTAATTGTTGGGATGTGGCCACACACGGCGGTAATTGGAACAATGCAACTACCACCACGCAACTGATCCTCTCCGCCTGAGTTTCCTCAAACAGACCAGGCTGAGAGGGGGAAGAGAACGGAAGCCATAAGGAATCCAACCAGGACACAAAAGAAGGCAAACCAGCTCCGCGAGGGGCCTCCTCTTTCTCGGGCAGGCAGAGAGAAAAAGTGCAAGAAGCCCTCTCTTGCGCCTTCCTTCCCCTTCCATTTTGTGTCTCCGAGGGGCAGAGACTGCCCTGCACGTTCACTTAAACAAGTTAAAACTTCTCAGCTGAACTGGCACGGGGCTCAGCCCTGCAGAGAGCAGCAGGCCGCTAGGCCCTCCCCACCATCCCACCAGGCCCAGCTCTCCATCCAGGCTTCCCCCCCACCATCGGCCCCCCGAAATAAAGGTCGGACCCTCACCCCGCGCCCTATTGGATGGCAGTCACCCCTGACATTCGGGTTGCAGGGATGCTGAGGTCGTGCTGAAGCCCGGAGAACCCAGCATCAAGTCAGGCTCATGGGGAGGAGGCGAGTCACAAATCCTCCGGGGACCTTCCCTCGGGTCCCAGCCCCAACCCTCTTGGGGAGACTGAAGGAAAACAGGAGGAAGCAGGGAGGTGCATGAACAGGTAAGCGGGGGTCTGACTGCTCTTCCCCCGGATGGCTCTGGTGGAGAGAGGGGCGACAAGTGGGGCGACCCCCTCCCCCCCTCCCCGATGAAGAAGCAAGAGGCTAGGCGCCCCCCCC
>NW_005370597.1:881459-888156 GCF_000412655.1 Myotis brandtii | reverse complement strand
TCCGCCACCTACCGCGGCTCCTCCAGCTCCCAGGGCCGCGGCCGGAGCAGCTCTGAGCGCTCCGTTCACCCCACGGTGCCCTTAAAAGGCGCCGGCGCGAACCAACGGGCCCCTCAGGAGAGTGGGGGAACCTCTCCTGCCCACCGAGTCCCCCCGAGCTGTCCGCGGGGGCTCGAGACTCGCGTCGCTTCTCCCTCGAAGCCTTTCTTAGGTAGTGCTGTCAGGGAGGAGCCCGGTTCTTTGATTTGAGGATGAGGGCGGTTTCCTCACTATGGAGTCACCCCCTGCAAAATATTGCAGAAGGTGGACAGGCCCAGTTGGAGGCACGTCTCGAAAGCCGCGGGGGAGGCCGCGTCAGACGAAGGTAAACAAAGCTATGGCTCCCGTCCTCCATTCCTCCATCGGGCCACGGACAGCCTTCTAATCGGCTCGGGCCGCTTAATGAGAAGTAGCCAAGGTCCCTCTCACCTGCTCTCGTCTCGCACCTCCTCCCGCCGCCTCTCTGGAGGAATTCCCATTCCCCCAGCAGAGGACCCGTCCGCGGCGCGAAGGCTTCTGGGAAGTGTAGTCCAAGCGCCGATTAGGGCCTGCTCTAAGTCCCAGGAGCCCCTCTTCCAGCGGCCAGATCGGCTCGAACCTTATAAACCCAGGACTTACTACAGTTGGGGGGCTGTTCCCATTTGGTTCTATGATTAGCCCTCAGCCAAAAACTTTGTAAAGCTGAGGAGGGCCCAGGGCTGATCACTTCTTTTCCTCCCTCTACGCACCGCCCCCCCTCAACAGGATGAGGTAATGGGATTGTGATTATGACATCATAGGCGGCTCAGTAACCCGCGTGGGAGGGTGTCGGGGGGGAGTTCGGTAGTTACAGCTGGACCACTTTCTTTAAGACGGGGAGGGAGGAAAAAGGCAGATGGGGATGTGGATGGTGCTATATTTCCTCTTTAGGTAGAGTAAACCACCTTTTATTAAACCACCACCACTGCCACCACAGCCAAAGTTTAAGTCCTTTTTGAAGACAATGTAGACGTTAGTAGGTGAAGAGGTTGGGGAATAGGTTTCTGGTTCTTATGTAAATTTGAGTCTCATCAATCAAAGAAGGTTTAGAGAGACAGGCAAAACATGGAAAAGGAGAGGTTTTAAACAATGCCTTCGTGTTGTGATCTCTTTGTAGGGCAGAATTTTAGATTTTTAATCGATGGGAAAGTAACAGTCATGCAAGTAAATCCTCACTACTACATTTAGCAACAGGTCCCCTGAAAGGTATCTTTCTCCTAAATAATGTGTACCCCACTCAAATCTGGGACAGATAAGTAGCTGTGATCAGTTAGAAAGTAGAACCAGTGGTGGGGATCTTCACAGAGCCTGGGAAGGGAGGAGTCAGAGCCACCTCGTCTGCAAACTGAAAAAGAAGAGAAAAAGTTAGGTACTTAGTAAGAAAATGGGGTCAAGGGAAGATATACCTCACATTTCCTTTGCCTTGCCCATTTCCCCTGGCAAAAGAACTGGCAGGGGCCTGAAGTTACAGGAGATATGGTTTCCAATAATTACTGTTGTGGCGCACTTACGTGCCAGGCACCTTGCTACGTACTTTAAATATGTATTCTCATTTTTGCTTACAATCATCAAATGGGGAAAAATCTTATTTGACATGAAATGGCTGGAGAGGTTAAGTGACTGCCCATGTGGTAGACAAAGGCAGTATTTTAAAAAGCAGTCTGAGGCTCTAAAGCCCTTGGTTTTCACCACTAGATCCCCCTTTTTATTATTAACCATACTTACTAAAGTTAAATGATTGAGTATAAGAAGTTAAGTTAGCATTGGCTCATTTGAAAAACATTGAAATTGAGAGTTAAAAAACAAATCCTGCAAGTTAGGTCTCAAGCTTCACTTCAAAAGAAGATTACAACTCTTTCATCAAGTATAAAATAGCCCCCAGTGCAGCCCATTATAAACTATAATTAAATATCCTTATGCCACTTTTAGTTCTCAAGTTTTTTTACTCATGCCACGGTATTTTCTCCTGATGCCTCATTTTCCTTTTTTGTTCTTGGGCTACTAGCTTGAACCCCATCTTAATTGTGACCTCATAGACCAGACCCCATCTCTGACCCTACTCTAGTGGGTTTCAGCAGAAGATACTACCTGGGCTCCCTTCTGGTCTCCATCCAGATTCTCTTAGGGTTCCAGGGGCTGGAGCCAGTCATCCAGGAGGTCATCCAAAGGGGTGGAATCCATTGGTTCTAAGAGATGAGTCTCCATTCCCTGCCTAGGAAGGCAGCAGAGTCAGAGGAGGATGCACCTCATTCCGACTCTCCCTTTTTAGCCAGTGAAAGTTAAATCTCTGCAAAATGGGGAGAGGTGGGGCTCAGTCCACCACTCTAGGAAGAAATCAAGAATAGTGCACATACCCCTCAGCCCTCCTGCCCTGCAGAGGCTGGCTGGGGGGGTCCCAGGAATGTAGTGCTTTTCTCCATTGCCTGATCTGGGCATCCCAGGAGCGGCGGCTATATCTCCTGTTTTTGTTTGGTGTTTGAGGATGAAGTCCTGGCTGTCGTTGTGCCCTGGCAACAACAGTTATGAGTCGGACTGAGATCAAGGTGTAGGGGGCACAGCTCACTGCTTATCATGGTGAATCAGGAGACTTACTAGGGATTCTCTGAGAATTAGGTATGATCAATGCCCTCAATCCAACAGAAAAAATCTTCAAGTCAGATTAAACATCATACTTCCTAACTCCCCAATATTCTTTTTCTTCTGGGAAGGTTAAATTAGATATTCCAATTCCCTCAGAAGTCAAGATAGATATAAAAGACAGTATTTGGCATCCCTTTCAAACACACTCTACCTTTCATACATTTAGTTTGTATGTGTGCATGTAAACTTTCACGTGATTAGATAAATACATTTCAGTTAGCCAAGTCAGCTGGAGGCATGAGGTAAAAATGGTTGGAAAGAAAAAAGCTTCATAAGCAAAGATGGATAGAGGGTTTTTGTTTTGTTTTTGTGTGTGTGTGTGTGTGTGTTTTAAGATAGGCTTTAAAAAAGTCTTCTGGACTAAGTATGACTTAACCTTGGGGCTAGGTTGCAGGAGAATTTGTTTTAGTAATACTCCAAGTTTGTGAGAGCACTCAGATTCTAGTATATTTCCATCACCTGACATTGAACCAAAGCCACTTGACTGAGACTCTTGTGACTACCCACAACTACACTCACTTGGGGACCTGCTGCAGAAAACACTGGTAACCAGGTGTGCGCTTGCCATAATCTATCTGCTTTTGCCGCCGCTGTAGGACAATTTCATCTGTTTCTACCTTCCACCTGTGGGGAAGTATATAGTGGCCACATGAAGTGTCATTATAATTATCAAAGCAGAAACCAACTCATCCCACACTCCCTTAATCCCCAGTGTGATTTTCAAACTCACCTGGCATGGCAGGGCTCTGTGCTGACTCCCACACTCACCATTTCTACCCTCCAGGGTAAAGACTCTTCACACTGCTCCTTTCTGGGGAAACAAATTCTACAGATGAAAAGGGTATTTTAGGACAATACCCGACTGACTATACCGCACCTCTAAGCCACTACTATCACCAAGATCCTGAGACTAGATAAAGGTTGTATTTCTGACTGACTGTTTTTCAAAGATAAAGGTTGCATTTCTGATTTGCTTCCCAAAGTGTAGTCTGCAAGCCATCTGTATGGGTAGCACCCAGGGACCTCGATAATTCCTGGGCCCCATTCTAGACCTATTGAATCATCATTTTAGGGGCCTGTATTTTAAATAGCTTCCAAGTTTATTTTAAATATTTTTTCTATTATTATGGAAAATTCCAAATATGCAGAGAAGTAAAGAGAATAGCATCATGTTTTGCTACTCAAAGTATGGTCCCTGTACCACCTCCATCAGCATCAGCTAGAAGTAAAGAATCTTGGGCCTCAACCCAGTCCTCCTGAATCAGAATCTACATTTTAACAAGATCCCCAGGTGATTAGTATACAGATTAAACTTTGAGAGCACTGATATAATGGATCCCCAGTTACCTATCACCCAACACTCATGGCCAATTTTGTTTCATCCAGACCCACCACTACTCCCACAGGAGTATTTAAAAACAAGTCCCCAAAATTAAGAATAAATTCTTGCCGGGCGTGTGTGGCTCAGTGGTTGAGCATGGACCCGTGAAGCAAAAGGTCATCTGTTGGATTCTGGGTCAAGGCACATGCCCTGGTTGCAGGCTCGATCCCCAGTAGGGGGCGTGCTGGAGGCAGCCGATCAATGATTCTTATAATTGATGTTTCTTTCCCCCTCCCTTCCTCTCTGAAATCAATAAAAAAAAAAAATTAAAAAATCTCTCATAATTGAGGTTTCTATCTCTCTATCCTTCTCCCTTCCTCTCTCTAAAATCAATAAAATATTTATTAAAAATTTGATTCTTTTAATACCACCTAATTAATGTTCAAAGTTCCATAAGCAACCAAATTTTGAGATCCTTTGAATTGTGATAAGAATTATGCCAAGAAATAATTCAACTCCCCTGCTTTCCCTGAAAAGGCATTTCCTTTACTCACGTAACTTAGCGTCTCAGAGATGCTGCGCGCTAACCGGGAGATCTTACTAGGAAAAGCTCTTGGAAGGGGCCCATGCCGCTTAGCATAAATACACACACCTGCTTCGCCCCGGCATCTGCCACACCCGCGGCAAATGCTCCATCTCCAGCGGAAGGGTAGCAGACTAAGAGGGGTAAAGTCCTTATAATACACGAGAAAGAAGCAAGGAAAAAAGAGACGTCTAAAAGACCTCCCAGCCAAACTAATTCCTCCAAGTATTAACCACTGGACAACGCTAGCGCTAACGAGGTGCTATTTAAATCTCCCCGGGTCCGAGGGGCGGAGCGAAGGGAAATTTCAGGAAGGGCGAGGCGATTGGCCACAGGTAAAGCCAATGGTACGCCAGACTCGTGTGGGGCGGGGCTGACCAAGCCGCTGGCCGAATGCTGGTGGGCCAATCGGCATCCTGCTCTGGCTGTGGGGCGGGGCAAATTGTGTTCCTACCAGAGCAAGCTCACGCCCCCGGGTGATGTACGAGCCAAGCGATTGGCTGGTAAGGTTCTGGGCGGGCGCGGAGATTGGCTGACGCAGCTTAGAGGCGAGCGGGATAGGTTATTGGGAGGGCGGTAGGTTTGAATGGTCAGGACCTGTGGCTGTTGTTCTGCTCCGAGGCTGTAACTCCGACCCTCTGTGGAGAGAAGCGGCAAAGCCTATCCCGTCGGGAAGTAAATTTGTAGTGTGGTTCAATTGCCTCCTTTCCCCCGATTTTCTTTAATTCTGCTCCAGTCTTCGCTTGTGACTGATCCCCACCCACTTCTCTTTCTCCTGAAGGTAAGTAAATCTCAGACTCAAACTTGAGGCAAGACCAGAGCCTTCTCTGCGGGAACCAGAGCCCCACAAACGGAAAGTCAGGGGACCGAAGGTATCGTCGCGAGTTAGGAGAACTGAGTTCCTTCGGGTCAGGAGTCGCGAGCTGCGGCTCCAAACAAGTCAAAGCCGTCTTTTTGTTTTCGCTTTAAAGTCTTGGGGTTTCCTCCCGGGAAGTTCAGGTTCCAACGAACAGGCCAGGCCGCTTCGGGCAAGTGCGATTTCACCTTCCAGCCGAGTTGTGAGTCTCCGTTTGGGGATGCCCATCCTCCAAGACCGCTCCACGTGGCCACTGCTGGGAAGGGTGGATGAGGCTGTGACAGCTGGACCCTCTGTGATGGGCCTGGATAGATGACGGTCTCCTTCCTCTTAGCTAGGCTTTCTTTCTTCCTTAGTCCTCGGAGACCATGTCTGCAGAACTCACTTCATGCACAAGAGAGGAAGGAAGTCCTGGCACAGGACCCAGTTTTAGATCCCACCAGAGGAAGATACTAAACTTGCTCCTGGAGAGAGACGCTTCCTTCACCATCTGTCGAGATCTCCCTGGAACTCCAGTGGACAAACTCTTTGGTGATTCTGCAAACCAAAGCAGTTTGTCTGGGTAAATCCCCCTTTCACACCTTATCTACTTTGTTTTTCTAAACAGTTTCTTGTTAAAAAAAAAAAAGAAAGAAAGAAAGAAAAATTATCCTGGCTCAAAGATCTGAGTTTAAGTCTTAGTCCCTGACTAGCCATGTAACTTTTGACTCTCAGACTTCTTTTCTGTGACATAGAACTAATCTTATCTTACTAGGATCTTGTGAGCATCAAATGATGCAATGTCTGGGAAAAGTCTTTGAAAACTCTATTGCATTATATGAGTTGGTCACTTTATTCATATTAGTGTTATTGTACTTTAAATTTTGTCCATACCATGCGCTGATGCCTCAGCCAGCAAAGTTGGAGAGTTATAGACTTTAGAAGTACTAGAGACTCCAGGGAAAAAAATCAAATCTGTGTGCTCTTGGTATACAGAGCGGGTGATGTGGGGTCAAGACCCATCTCAGTCAGTAAACTTTGGTTCTCAATTAAAAAAAAATACTGTCTCAGTATGTTGGTGAGGAGAAAATTAGGTACAGATTATTGGAGTAGAGAAAATGGGGGAGATTTTCCTCATCCTCGTCTAAAATATCTCCAAAAGCAATTGCTTTGTTTGGACGCTGTTCAAATTATGTCATAATCATTGAGAGTTTTTTTTTTAAAGAAGTTTCATGTGAACGGGAGCAGAACAGGATGGGTG
>NW_005370597.1:879158-881438 GCF_000412655.1 Myotis brandtii | reverse complement strand
ATATATATATCTTTATTAATTTCAGAGAGGAAGGGAGAAGAAGAGAGAGATAGAAACATCAATGATGAGAGAGAATCATTGACTGGCTACCCACACGATTGGGGGATTGAGCCCGCAGCCCGGGCATGTGCCCTGACCAGGAATCGAACCGTGACCACCTGGTTCATAGGTTGATGCTCAACCACTGAGCCACCAAGGCCGGCGAGAGGTGTTTCAAATCAAGGATAACATGATCTTTGCCTTTTAAGGATATTACATCCTAATGTGATTATTGATGTACTTTTATGTCTCAACAGAGGAACCCCAAACCGTTGCCTTGATCTTTCGAATCTTAGCAGTGGGGAGATGTCTGCCACTCAGCTTACAGCTCCTGCAGACCTTGATGGAACTGGTAGGGAGAAGGAAGGTACAGGCTTCAAGAGAAAGAATAATTTTTAAGGAAGAGGTCAGGGTAATAAGATAGACATGGAAGGTGGTAAAAGTAAGTAGAGAGCCTTGAGGTTGGAATTCTATGGGTACCTTATAGGATTTATTTATTTATTTAAATATATATTGATTTCAGAAAGGAAGGGAGAGGGAGAGAGAGAAACATCAATGATGAAAGAGAATCATTGATTGACTGCCTCCTGCGCACCCCCTACTGGGGATCAAGCCCGCAACCTGGGCATGTGCCCTTGACCGCACTCAAACCTGGACTCTCCAGTCCGCAGGCTGACGCTCTATCCACTGAGCCAAATCGGCTAGGGCCCTGTAGGATTTTTTAGGAGAATGATCAAGCCAATGGGAAGAGAAAAATAACATTAATAGATGTCACTTTGCATTTGAAAATTTTAGACAGGAAGGAGTATTTTGTTGACTGATTAATAATATGAATTGAAACCCACTGAATGATGGGAATGGAAATAATAAGATGAGAAGTGGGAGAGGACAACGGGAAAAGGGGACATATATAATACTTTCAACAATAAAGAATAAAAAAAGAAGATGAGAAGTTTTATAACCTAGTCTAGTATCAGCAGAGGCAAAGAAACCCACATAAATAAATACTTTGTCAGCTAATTCTTGTATTTTTATAGGGTCTGAGCCCTAAAGGAATGTGTTTTACTCTTCAATCATTTTAGTATTTGTTGTAATTTCTGATTTCCTGAGTGATAAGCATTCTTTTTTAGTCATGAAAAAAATCTCTGTAGCTTAGTGCATTGTTTCCTAGCAGTTTGTCTTTCAGTGACACACGTAAATTCTTAAGAATCAAATAACGTGTACCATGAAATTGGTACCTAGCAAGAGCTTTTTGTTCAGAGGTCAGCTTTGAAATTTATATGGCTTACTGGTAAAGAAAATCAGAAGGAAAGACAGGATGCGTGGACAAGAATAATTTCATATCTGATTGCAGGTCCTTTGGATTCTTCAGGACCTCAGGAAATACAGTTAGCTTGGAGGTAAATTCTTTTGCTAAATGAACCTCATGCTAAAGCCTTTCAGTGCTGGCACAGGGATTTTATCCTATGCAAACTCTGCAGAGTATGGAACGTTCACTTTGGAGGCCTAGATCCTTCCCTTGAAAGGTTGTTAAGTTTCCCAGAGTGTTAGTTAATTTTAACCATCACACACAATCAGTATTATCTTTAAAAATGGAGGAAAATAGTGTACTGCACTTAGACATAGGCTGTTACCTGCATGTGAGTAGTGCTGTACCTTAGTGCTTAAAACTCACTGAATTAGTGTATCTAGTGTAAGCTCTAGAATCAGTGTCTGGATTCTAGTGGCCTACTACTTCACCAGCTGTGACTCTGACAAGTTTCTTAACGTCACTGCACCTCAGTTTCTTAAGAAACAATGATAATGGAGATAATAGCACTTCTTATAAACAGCTATTGTAAAGATTAAATTTTCATTTAATCCTTAGCAGCACCTGCCAAAGCATTTTATAATATTTATTATTACTCATGAGGATTCTTTGTTGGAGATCTTAAAGTGTTCAGTCAGGGAATACTCAAGGAATGAAAAACAATTCTAATTCAATTTCTTAAACTTATTGTAAGTTTTCTATTTGACTGTATTTTTACCAATACATGCAAAAAAACTTCACTTTGTATTGCTTGTATTGTCTTTGAATTGCTTAAAATGCCCTAAATCATGTAGATCAAATGAACTCCTGCGAGGGGTGATAAAAATTCCAAAAAAAACCACAAAAAATATTTTCTCTCAACAGTCACTGCTTGAAAATTAGTAAATTATAAATTGTGTCTACAAAAGATGTAGAACAAACTCATCAACTTT
>NW_005370597.1:868564-879093 GCF_000412655.1 Myotis brandtii | reverse complement strand
TGTACATATATATATATATATATACACACACACACACACACACACACACATATTTATATGTAAAATGAGGGCCTTATCTCCAGGATGTCACTCAACATCTTAATATTTACCACAGAGATCACCCTACGTATTGTTATTGGAAGAGACATATCAATTAGGTATAGGGATCCTAGAATGCAAGACAGGACAAGTTGGGATGCCCCAAGCCACTGATGAATAACCAAACAGTATTTGGGGCTAAACTGACTGGCTTTTTTTTTTTTAATCTGATCTGTAGGAATCAGCACAAGCACCTTATAAAATGCAGCCCAGTGAGTAGCTCCTCTTTCTTGGGTTTGGGTTTGTTGCTCAGGGCACATCCCACCTTCCCAGACCCCACCTGACCCTTCCCGCATGCTGAGGAGAGTAAGATGTCTCAGGTGGAAGACAGGGGTTTTCCAGCTCCCTTGTGGCTGGACGTGTTGGATGTTCTCAGAAAACTATCTTTTGTAGGGACGGCCGCTTTGTAGCACTCCAAAGGCTTTGGACCATGGCAACAAGAAGAAAGATGCAATATGTACCTCATCCACAAATAAAGAAAATGTGAGTCTTAAATGGAAACCTAGATACATTAGCAGTTGTCTTCCTTTGAGTAGAGCAAGTCATCCCTATCTGAGACCTTGAACTTGTTATGCCTCAGTATGCTAGACAAACAGCATCGCTATACGGAAAAAAGTATGGTTTTTGTTTTGTTTTTTCTTTAAGATTTGACCCTAGAACGGAAACCTATCTCTAAGTCTTACACAGTAGGACATCATTACACTCATGTTTAGTTGATTGGTTTCCTTAACAAAAATCTGTTAATAAGGAATTTAGGACTTTAAAAAAAACCAGATAAGAATAATGTACATAACTTGTTCACAGACTATTTATTTGCATGGTTTCATGTACAAGTCTAGAGTTCTTAATTTCTTATTTCTCCTGTAATGTAGCTTTTTAGTTCCTTTTCTAGTAAACTATGGTCCTTTTTGGTCTGAGCTTCAGGCCACCCTGAGTTTCAAGTTGATATTGACCTCTCCAGAATCACTGATTCTCTAATCTCTCCAGCTAATCTCTTTTTCTAGCCATATTTTTCTTTTCCCTGTCTCTCATCATTTCCTCCAGGTGATTATCCATAAAAGGTAGCTGCTGTTCTCCTTTTCTCACATTAACTAAGTTATGCCCATTTTTTGTCTGTCCTAATCAGCTTTTTAAAAAAATTTAATACTGTCCTTTTTAATCTCCCTTTACTCATTTTTAAAAAATCTCACCTCCTCCCTAGTCAGGCTCCCCTTTTCCTTCCTTCCTTTGGCTTATGAACATAAAATTAGTATCCCCCAAAGCAAATCTACATAACATACGTCAACTTTAAACTATAATTTGTATCTTTGGGATGGAGGGTCAACTTTTGATTACTTATGTGTTCCATCAAATGCAATGTTTTTGGCAGGCTTACTCTGACACTTGTCTTTCTGCAGCCAATGTAGTTTTTCTTATGCAGGAAAACAACACTTTGAAGCCCTTGGAATGCTGGGCACCCAGGAACCTGAAGTTTCAAAAGAAATCAGGGGGGCCTTACATGTCTCCCCTTTCTCTACTGGTGAGTCACTGGACATCGTTATCAAGGGTCAGCTGAGATGTTGTGGGATATGGGATGGTAGATCTGGATTTATGACCATTTGAATTTTTCTAAGCTGGCTTGAGTGAGAAAAGGGGTCGGAGAAGTAATGTTTGAACAGGGAATGGGAGGAGACATATGTCCTCTGATCTTTTTGTTTAAATTTAAGGAGGAGAAAAAGTTCTTAGTCCTTTTTAAAATTTTCTACCTTATTCTTGAACTCTTTCCCCCCCTTATTTTAAGAGTACTATGTGCCCAGTGTGAAAATGATTTAAAAATATAGGAAAGTATAAAAAAGAAAATCTCTACCTATAGAGAAAAACGACTATTAACATTTTACCTCATTTCTTTTCAATCATTTAACTATATGAACAGTTGTATGAAGTTGAGGTCATACCATATTTATAACTTTATATTCTGTTTTTGTAAGTTAATATTAAAACTCTTAGTAAATATTTTTTATTAAACTTCTTGGGGTAACATTGGTTAATAACATTATATAAATTTCAGGTGTACAACTTTATCATACGACGTCTGTATACTCTATTGTGGGCTCACTGCGTCAAGCCTAGTTTCTTTTCGTAACCTTGTGTTTGACTCCTTTACCTACTTGGTCCTCCCTCCAATTCCCTTCCCCTCTGATAACCACCATACTGTTGTCTGTATTTTTGAGTTTGTTTTTTTGTTTGTTTTGTGTTGTGTATTTGTTTGTTGCTTTTTGTCTTATATCCTACTTGTGAGTGAATTCATATGGTTCTTATCTTTTCCATCTGACTTATTTCACTTAGCATGATAGTCTCAAGATCCATACATGTTGTCAAAAATGGCAGTATTTCATCTTTTTATGCCTGAGTAGTATTCCATTGTATGTATGCACCATATCTTCTTTATCCAATCACCTATTGAAGGACCCTTGGGTTGTTTCCATGGCTATTGTGAATAAAAACATCATCATTTTTTTAATCCTCACCCGAGGATACATTCATTGATTTTAGAGAGAAAGGAAGGGAGAGAGAGAGAGAGCATGAGAGAGAAACATCGATGTGAGAGAGCATCATCAATTGGTTGTCTCCTGCATGCGCCCTGACCAGGCATCGAACCCTCAACCTAGGTATGTGCGTTGACTGAGAATCGAACTCACAACCTTCCAGTGTATGGAACGATGCTCCAACCAACTGAGCCACCTGGCCAGGGCTAAAAACATTATTTTTAATGGATTTTTTATTCCAATAAGTGGACCATAATTTATGTATGTACTTCGCTATTGTTGGATACTTAGTGCTATACAAATTTTGCTTTTATAAATAATGCTATTACATAAGTTCTTGAGCATAAATCTTTGCCTACATTTTAGATTTTTTTCTTTAAGATTAGTACCAAGAATTATAATTACTGGGTTAAAGGGTATAAATATTTTAAAGATTTTTTTATACATATTGCCAAATTCCTTTCAAAAAAGTTATGAGTTTACATTTTTATGAGCAGTCCATAGTTCATGTGGATAAATTGTTTGTTTGTTTTTAATATATTTTTATTGATTTCAGAGAGGAAGGGAGAGGGAGAGAGAGATTGAAACATCAATGATGAGAGAGAATCATTGATCGGCTAGCCTCCCGCATGCCCCCTACTGGGGATCAAGCCCACAACCCGGGCATGTGCCCTTGACTGGAATCGAACCCGGGACCCTTCAGTCCACAGGCCGACACTCTATCCCAGTGGTTCTCAACCTGTGGGTCGCGACCCCTTTGGCGGTCGAACGACCCTTTCACAGGCGTCGCCTAAGACCATCCTGTATATCAGATATTTACATTACGATTCATAACAGTAGCAACATTACAGTTATGAAGTAGCAATGAAAATAATTTTATGGTTGGGTCACAACATGAGGAACTGTATTTAAAGGGCCAGAACGTTGAGAACCACTGCTCCATCCACTGAGTCAAACCAGCTAGGGCTGTTGTTTTTTTAAGTAGCTAACTAGATAGGTAAAATGTTTTATAAAATTAATTATTAGTAATTTCACATGAAATTAGCCATGCATATTTTCCTGTAGTGAATGGTTGTGTCTCCTTTGTCCATTTAGTTACTGGAGTCTTTTTTTTTTTTAATTTATTGATTTGAGAGAGAGAAAGAGAAAGAAATGTCCACCTGTTGCTCCATCTATCCATGCATTCATTGGTTGATTCTTGTATGTGCTCTGACCAGAGATTGAACTTGCAACCTTGGCATATTAGGACGATGCTCTAACCAACTGAGCTACAGAGCCAGGACTGGCTATTGGAGTCTAAAGTTACCCAGGCATTCATGTACTTTTCGTATACCATGAACTCAAGATACTCCAGAGATTGGATTCTAAACGCTATCCTATGGGAAAGCCATTTAAGATATCCCATCCTAGGTAGATAAAGTTGAGCATGTTTCAGATTTTTTGTTTCATAGAGGAAGGGAAGACTTGAAGCAAATTACTACATAGTATTTCCTATATGTGTGTGATTTTTTTTTAAATGGTGAAACATATATAACATACATTTACCATTTTAACAATTTTTAAGTATACAATCCAGTGGCATTAAGTACATTCACAATGTTCTACAACCATCACCACTATCCATTTCCAGAATTTTTTCATCATTCGGAACAGAGCCTCTGGCCTTGACTGGGTAATTCAGTTGATTAGAGTGTTGTCCCTATATACCACGGTTGTAGGTTTGATCTCTGGTAAGGGGACATATAAGAATCAGCCAATGAATGCATAAATAAGTGGAACAACAAATCATTGTCTCCAAATTGTTTTGTGGTTGCTGTTGTTGTTATTGACTTGTATGAGTTCTTTATATGTTTTGGATATTAACTCCTTACCAGATATATGATTTGCAAATATCTTCTCCCATTTTGTGGGTTGCTTTTTCTTTTTTAAAATTTATTTATTTTGCTTTTTCATTTTCTTGATAATATTCTTAAGCTTTAAATTTTAATGAAGTTCAATTTATCCAGTTTTAAAAGAAAAATGTCATATCCAAGAAATCATTGCCAAATCCAATGTTGTGAAGCTTTCCCCCTATGTTTTCTTCTAAGAATTTTATAATTTTAGCTCTTTTAGTTTAGATCTTTGATTCACTTTGAGTTAATTTTTTATAGGGTGTAAGTGTCCTGGATAATTTATAATATTGTCAATGTACTTGGCAGGACAATGGAAACTTGGTGGAAAGTGAAATGAAATATCTGGGCAGTCCCATCACTGTAGTTCCAAAATTGGGTAAAAATCTAAAACTAGGAAAAGACCAGGCAGAGGAGATTTCAGATGAATTGATGGAGTTTTCCCTGGAAGATCAAGAAGAGGCCAAGGTAAAGTGCTCTCTGATGGTATCTTTGCATTTTCATTCCTTCATTCTTAAATGAACAATACTGCCTACCTAATATGTTGCAGTCACTATACTAAGTGGTAGGTCTGCGGAGATGAAGAAGACATGTTCTCTATATTCTAATGGCTACCTGACTGATATGGTATCAGGTCACTATGGGACTCTTCTTAACTGCTAAGTGAGAAGTTCTAGTTAGTACTTTGACTAGATTACCATCAGTGTAGTCTGGTGTAAGTGATAATGGTAATGGATGGAATATACCTATTAATTCATTCACTTAATGCTGGGGATACAATAGTGACCACCATAACCCAAAAAAGTCCCTGCTCTCAAAGAGCCTACATTCTAGTCCAGAGGAAACAGACAAGTAAACAAATGACATTATAATATGGCAGATCATAAAAATACTGTGGTAAAACAGGGTAAGGAGCAGAGGGAGTATCTGGATTGGGGTGACAGAGATTGGGAATTGATAGGTTGCATAGATTAGAGAGGAAGACCTCTCTGAGAGTGACATTTGAATGACATCTGAAGCGGTGCAGGCCAAACAAACAGATATCAGGAAGAATGAGTTCTTCCAGGCAAAAGGTAAAGCAAGTGCAGTGCTCCTGAGGTGGGAGTGTGCTTGGCATATTCATGGGACAGCAAGTAGGCCATGGCTGGAGCAAAGTGAGAAAGTGCAGAATGGCAGATGAAGGCAGAGAATAGGCAGCAGAAAGACAGGTCATGTAGAATCTTGTCAGCCATTGTAAAGACTACAAAAACTCTGACTCAGGTGGAAGCATCTTGTCTGCTCCTGCGGTATATCTTCACTCTCTCCTGTTTTATCAATTTCCTCCTCTCTCCTAGATTAATGGTTCTCTCTCTCTCTCTCTCTGTATCAGGACTCCTTTACAATCTTTATATTCTTTAAATTTTATTTTGTATTGGGTTCAGGTGTTACAATCTTAAAATTCTTGAGAACCTCTTGCCTTGTACCCTGTCTAACAGGAAAAGCACCCAGTTTTTCCCCATTGATTTTGATGTTAACTCTAGGTTTGTTTTTGTTTTTGGAGAGAAAGGGAGAGAGAGAAAGAAACATCGATTTGTTGTTCCACTTATTTATGTATTCATTGGTTGATTCTTTTTTTTCGTTTTTAAGTTGAGACATTTTATATATTTATTTATTTTAATTCTCACCTGAAGACATGCTTAGAGAGAGAGGTCAGTGTGAGAAACATTGATAGGTTGCTTTCTGTATGGGCCCCAACCAGGGATCAAACCTGAGCCACTCCATTCAGGCCGTTGGTTGATTCTTGTATGTGCCCTGACTGGGGATCAAATCTGCAACCTTGTGATATCGGGATGAAGCTCTAACCAACTGAGCTACCTGGCCAGAGTAGCTATAGGTTTCTTGAGATAACCACAAATGGGATTGAGGAAAGTTCCCTTCTGTTCCTAGTTTGCTGAGAGATTCTAGGAGGAACAGATACTAGATTTTGTTAAATACTTTGCATTTCTTAAGATAGTCATACTAGAGGCCTGATGCACGAAATTCATGCAAGAGTAGGCATTCCATCCCCTGGCTGCCGGCACCGGCTTCCCTCTGGCACCTGGGACTCGGGCTTCTCTCCGGCCGCTAGCAGGCACCAGGACCCGGGCTTCCCTTGCAGCCCTGGCTTCGTCCGGAAGGCTGTCCAGTCTAATTAGCAATTGCGCTTTTATTATTATAGCTGGGCCTTAGCCGGTTTGGCTTAGTGGATAGAGCATTGGCCTATCTGACTGAAGGGTCCCAGGTTCCATTCCAGTCAAGGGCAAATACCTTGGTTGCAGGCTCCTGGCCCTCGTCGGGGGCATGCAGGAGGCAACCAATCAATGTGTCTTTCTCACATCGGTGTTTCTCTCTGACTCTCCCTCTCCTTTCCCCTCTCTCTGAAAATCAATGGAAAAAATATCCTTGGGTGAGGATATAAATAAATAAATAAATAAATAAATAAATAAATAAATAAAAGATTATCATATGGCTTTTCTAACTTGTTAATATGGTGAATATATTGATTTTTGAATGGTAAAACAACTTTGTATTTCTGTGATAACCTTATTTTGTCATGTCTTTTTATATAATTTTTTACATTTGATTTGCTAAAATTTTGTTGAGAATTTTTGTGTTTATGTTTTATAAAATTTATTTATTGATTTTTAGAGAGAGAGGAAGGGGGAGAGACAGACAGACATATAGTCATTTGTCATTCCACTCATTTATGCATTCATTCATAGGTTGATTCCTACATGTGCCCTTATCGGGGATTGAACCCTGGCATATAGGGACCATGCTCTAATTCACTGAGCTACCCTGACAGGACAGAGATTACTGATCTTTAGGGTGTTTTTTTTTTTTTTAAAAAATACGTTTTTATTGATATTTAGAGGGAGAGGGAGAGAGAGAGAGAGAAACATCATTGATGAGAGAGAAACATTGATCAGCTGCTTCCTGCATGACCCTCACTGAGGATGGAGCCTACAACCCTGGGCATGTGCCCTGACTAGGCATTGAACCGGAAACAGCATGATTCATGGGGTTGATGCTCAACCAACTGAGCCACACTGGCCAGGGCTGATCTTTATTTAGTGTTTTGTTTTTCTTGGAATGCCTTTGGTATTGGTATTAGTGTAATGATGTCATCATTTGGAAAGAATTCTCTTTTTAAATTTTCTGGAAGAGTTTGTGTAGAATTGGTTTTTCTTTTTTTTTCTTTTCTTTTTTTAAAATTGTTTTATTGCTTAAAGTATTACAAAGAGTATTACATATGTCTCCTTTTTTTTTTTTCGCCCTTGACAATCCCCTGGCCTCCCCTCCCCCCCAGTGTCTTATGAAATTGGTTTTTCTTTATTTAAAAAAATATATATATTAGGCACAATTCACCAGTGAAGCCATCTGGACCTGGGTTCTTCTTTGTGGGAAGTTTTTAAATTACTAATTCAATGTCTTTACTTTTCATACGTATAGTCAGATTTTCTGTTTTTTTCTTGAGTCAGTTTCAATAGTTTTTGTCTTTTTAGGAATTTGACCATTTAATCTAAGTTTCATTTATTGGTATATCATAGGATTCCCTTATGGTCTTTTTATTATTTCTATAATGCCCTCTTTTCATTTCTGATTTTAGTAATTTGAGTCTTCTCTCTTTTTTTCTTTGTCAGTCTAGACCAGCTGACTTTTGGTTCTGTTGTTTTTCTGTTCTCTACTTCATTATGTTTTGCTCTAATCTTTTTTGATTTCTTTCTTCTACTTGCTTTAGATTTAGTTTCTTCTTTGGTGGAAGGTTAGCTTATTGACTTGAGGTCTTCTTTTTGTAAAAAATATATTTTTATTGATTTCGGAGAGGAAGGGAGAGGGGAGAGAGAGATAGAAACACCAATGATGAGAGAGAACCATTGATTGGCTGCCTCCTGCATGCCCCCTACGGGGGATGGAGACCGCAACCTGGGCATGTGCCCTTGACCGGAATCGAACCCAGGACCCTTTAGTCTGCAGGCCAGCGTTCTATCCACTGAACCAAACCAGCTTGGGCGAGGTCTTCTTCTTATAGGCATTGACAGCTATATATTTTCATCTAAACACTGCTTTAGCTGCATACTGTAAGTTTTGGTAGGCTGTGTCTTTATTTTCATTTATCTCAAAGTATTTTTTAAAAAAATATATTTTATTGATTTTTTTACAGAGAGGAAGGGAGAGGGATAGAGAGCTAGAAACATCGATGAGAGAGAAACATCGATCAGCTGCCTCCTGCACACCCCCAACCGGGGATGTGCCCGCAACCAAGGCACATGCCCTCGACCGGAATCGAACCCAGGACCCTTGAGTCCGCAGGCTGACGCTCTATCCACTGAGCCAAACCAGCTAGGGCTCAAAGTATTTTTTAATTTCCATTGTGTTCTTTGTTGATCCACTGATTATTTAGTAGTTTGTTGTTTAATTTCCGCATATTTGTGAATTTTCCAGATTTTTTTCTGTTTTTAATTGCTAATTATTCCACTGTAGTCAGAGAACATATTTGTATAATTTCAATTTTTTAAAACGTATTGAGGTTTATTTTATGACCTGGCTATGGTCTATCCTGGAAAATGTTCCATGTATATTTGAGAAGAATGTATATTCTTTTGTTGTTGGGTACAGTGTTTTATCGATGTCTATTAGGTCTAGTTGGTTTATAGTATTGCTTCAATTAGTTTTTGCGCTAATATTGCCATACTAAATGTGACCATCCTTGATCTTGCCATTCTCACCTGGGCCTTTCCATTTGTAGTTCCTTCAGCCTGAAACATTGATCCCATAGGCAACACATAATTTTCTCCCTCATTTCAGTCTCGTTTTTCCACATATGTCACCTTATCAGAAAGGCCTTTCCCGACAAACTTTCCAACCTTAATATTTTTTCTATATATTTATCCTTCTTTATTTTTTACTTAAAGCATTTATCACTACTTACAAACATAGAGTATATTTATTTGTCTGTCTCTCTTACTCCCTGTTATGTCACCTAGTAGGCCCTCAAAAATCGTTAAGCAGGTATGTGGATATGGAGATCTGGAAGTAAGAGCAGAGGTCTTGACTGGTGATAGAAATGTGAAAGTCATCAGCATAGAGGAGAAATTTAAAAGTATGGGTTAAAAAAAATCACCTATGGCAAGAGTGAAGAGATAAAAAAGGACCAGTACCTAGACCAGATGATGAATCCAACATCTATTAGCGATTTAATAGGCTGGGAGGCCCAATCAAGAAGACTGAGAAGGAGTAACAGAGAAGTAGAAGCATCACAGTTCTTTTAGTATAAGGCTTCCCAAATTACAACTGAATTAAAAAACTAGGAGGTTTTGTCATTGAAGCCGAGGAAGAAGGGATTAGCAACTCAGTGGAAGCCTCTGTGAGGTTCAGAAAGACATATGGCTAAAGAAGTGACAGTTAGATGTGGGAACATGAAGATTGTTGATGATGTTGACAAGAGCATCAGGTTGATGCAGACAGTAGAGGGCCTATGTGTATTGAGGAGTGCATAAGCCATGAGGAAATGGTGATGCCTTCTCAGTTTACAAAATCCCTTCCTTAAAAAATTAAGTCTAAATATATTTGGCTACTTTATAACATAAGTAAAGAAAGTTCAAATAAACAAAAAAGAAGCTGTTGCAAATGTCCATAGTCCCACAGGCCAGAGATAATCACTGTTAACACTTGATGTTCTTCCAGGTACTTTCCTATGGAATAATTTTTCTTTTATTGAAGTAGTATTACAAAGTATTTTTTGAACCTATTTAATGATATCATGAACTTATTTTTATGTCAATGAAATTAATCTGCAACATATTTTTTATTACATAATAGTAATCCTATATAATAAAGAGGTAATATGCAAATTAACCCTCACGCCCTCACAAGATGGCTGCCTATGACCAGGCTGGCACGGGGGTTAGTGAGTGACAACCAAATGACTGAACAAGCAGGCTGCGTGGGGTGACCAGGTTGGTGGGGGGGCCGTGAGGGGCGACTAGGCGTGCAG
>NW_005370597.1:865684-868204 GCF_000412655.1 Myotis brandtii | reverse complement strand
GGGGGCAGTTAGGGGCGACCAGGCTGGCGGGGGGTGCAGTTAGGGGCAACCAGGCAGGCAGGCAGGTGAGTGATTAGGAGCCAGCAGTCCAGGATTGTGAGAGGGATGTCCCGGATTGGAGAGGGTGCAGGCTGGGCTGAGGGAACCCCCCTCATCCCCCATGCACAAATTTCATGCACTGGGCGTCTAGTCTAGTATAATATCTGGTACATGATTTATTTAACCAAGACCCTATTATTGAACATTTAATATATTAGTAATTTTTTTCTATCCATCCTTATAGTCAAGTTTTTTGTGCATATCTTTATTTCCTTAGGAAAACAGGTGGACTTATTAGAACAGAGGGTATGCAATTTTTTAATGATTCTCCACTTCTTCCATCCCCTTATTTTTAAACTTTTAACATGAGAATTGAGGGTGTAGGGAATCTTGTCGTTTTCAGGGTTTAGGTCTAAAGAAGACAGTCTCTCTCTGTGACATTAATGCCACTCAGATGCTGGAAGAAGCTTCTAATCAGGGGTACCTGACTGGTGATTTCTCCAAGGTGAGTGTGAGTGCACCCTTTCTATATTTGAGTCATTTGGGGTCTGAATCTTTCCTTCTCTGCTTACAGAGGACACTAGGTATAATTTAAAAAAAAAATAAAGAAAATGCATGTGCTATCCTGGACATTTGAAGACTATCCCTTTTATTACCATTTCTTTAGCTTAATAAAGCATTTCCATTTTTGTCCTGTAGGCTACTCTTTTTTAAAAAAACACACACCACATTTTTAAAAAAATTGATTTCAGAGAGGAAGAGAGAGAGAGAAACATCAATGATGAGAGAGAATCATTGATCGGCTGCCTCCTGCATGCCCAAAATGGGGATTGAGCCCGCAACCCAGGCATGTTCCCTGACCTGGAATGGAACCATAAACTCCTAGTTCACAGGTCAATTCTCAACCACTGAACCACGCAGGCCAGGCTAATTAATCTTTAGAATTCCCAAACAGAAAAATGTCAAAGCATTTCCTAAAATCTTAGAGGCATTTTTTTTCTCATATTTGTTTCTAAAAATTTGTTTGTAGCAAATTAGTTGTTTGTAAAAGGTTGTTCCTATTTTTGTTTTGTCCTAGTTTTGTGATTTTTTGTTTTTGTTTTTCCCCCCTAAGAAAAACCATGGTACAGGAAGTTTGTTAGGCTCTAAGCAGATATATCACTAGTGAATTTTCTATCTTCAAAAAATAAAAAAATGATTGATTTTAGAGAAAAAGAGGAAGGGAGAGAGAGAGAAACATTGATTTGTTGCTCCTCTTATGTGTGCATTCATTGGTTGCTTCTTGTATGTGCCCTGACTGGGGATTGACCCCAAAACCTTAGCATATGGGAATGATGCTATAACCAACTCAGCTACCCATGTAGGTGGGCACTAGTGAATTCTCTTGATACAGAGAATGAACTCACATCTGAAATAATATGAAAATTATAGTATGCTAATGACATTGGTTAAAATTAGTTTTTTTCCTCCTTTTTAGTTATTAAATTATTCTTGTTTTTTATAAGTGTTTCTTTTTTATTGAATTTATTGGGGTGACATCGGTTACGTAGGTTTCAGGTGTACAATTCCATAATATATTGTCTGTATATTATATTGTGTGGTCGTCACCCCAAGTCAAGTTCCTTTCCGTCACCATTTATCCTCCCTTTAGCCTCTTCTACCTCCCCCACCTTTCCCTCTGGTGATCACCATACTGTTGTCTGTTGTCTATGTCTATGAGGTTGTTGTTGTTGTTTTGATTACTCCCTTCACCTTTTCACCCAATCCCCCACCCTCTCCCTTCTGACAGCTGTCAGTCTGTTCTCTGTATCTATGAGTTTGTTTCTATTTTGTTTGTTAGTTTATTTGTTCATTAGTTTGCACACATAAGTTAAATCATAAGGTTATTTATCTTTCTCTGGACTGGCTTATTTCACTTAGCACAATACTCTAAGAGTAAAGAGATGGCCTGGCTGGCATGGCTCAGTGGTTGAGCGTTGACCTATGAACCAGGAAGTCATGATTCAATTCCTGGTCAGGACACATGCCAGGGTTGTGGGCTCGATTCCCAATATGGGACATGCAGGAGGCAGCTGATCAGTGATTCTCTCTCACCATTGATGTTTCTATCTCTCCCTCTCCCTTCCTCTCTGAAATCAATAAAAATATATTTAAAAAAAATAAAGGGATGGAACAAGATATTCATGCAAATGGAAATGGAAAAAAAAACTGGGGTAAGCAATACTTATATCTAACAAAATAGTCTTTAAAACAAAGTTATAGTAAGAGACAAAGAAGGACACTCCATAATTAAAAGGGAACAATCCAAAAAGAGGATATAACTCTTGTAAACATTTATGCACCCAACATAGGAACACCTAAATATATAAAGCAAATCTTTTTTTTTTTTTTTTTAATATTTCTGTATTGATTTCAGAGAGGAAGGGAGAGGAAGAGAGAGAGCGAAACATCAATGATGAGAGAGAATCATTGATTGGCTGC
>NW_005370597.1:852109-865409 GCF_000412655.1 Myotis brandtii | reverse complement strand
GCTCTATCCACTGAGCCAAACCAGCCAGGGCTATAAAGCAAATCTTGATGGACATAAAGGAAGAGATTGACGGTAATACAGTCATAATAGGGGATTTTAACACCCCATTGACATCAATGAATAGATCTTCCAGACAGAAAATCAACAATGAAACAGCTGTCCACTCCAAATCTTATCAACCAGAGTGTAAGTGCTTTTAACATCTTGGTGTATATCCCTCCAAACTTTTTTTTCTTCTTAATTTATTTCAGAGAGGAAGGGAGAGGGAGAGAGAGAAACATCAATGATGAGAGAGAATCATTGATTGGCTGCCTCCTGCACGCTCCACACTGGGGATCAAGCCTGCAACCCAGGCATGTGCCTGGACAGAACCATTACCTTCTAGTTCATAGGTCAATGCTCAACCACTGAGCCACTGCGGCCAGGCACTCCACACTTTTTTCTGTGTGTTTTCACAAGCACACATGTACACACACAAGTACATTTTTTGGTTATCCACAAAAAATGTTTATACTGTTTTGTGATCTGTTGGGTTTCTTTTTTCTCATTTATTAAATCAGGAACATTTTTTCATGTCAGTAAAGAGTTCTGCTTTAGCCCTAGCTGGTTTGGCTCAGTGGATAGAACGTCGGCCTGCGGACTGAAGGGTCCCAGGTTTGATTCCAGTCAAGGGCACATGATCCCCAGTAGGGGGTGTGCAGGAGGCAGCAGATCAATGATTCTCATCATTGATGTTTCTCTCTCTCCCTCTCCCATCCTCTCTGAAATCAATTTTTTAAAAAAAGAAAAAGTTCTGCTTCATCATTTTTAACAGTACAGTATTTTATTCTTTTTTTTGGCTACCCATAATTTCTTGATAAATCCCTTCTTCTAAAATATTTTATAATTTTTCTTTGTGAAGTATACCAGGATGGACAGACATAGTTTTAGCTACATCTAAAACTTTATACACATTCTTAATTAGTTGCTGCAGTTTTTAGAAATTGAATGCACATTATAGAGACCATTGGTGGAGTATTTTTTGTTTTTTTTAAGGCATCTGGAGTTTAAAGTTCATTTGGAAAGGACAATAGCCCTAGCTGGTTTGACTTAGTGGATAGAGCATTGGCCTGCAGACTGAAGGGTCCTGGGTTCGATTCTGGTCAAGGGCACATGCCCGGGTTGTGGGCTCGATCCCTGGTGTGGGATGTGCAGGATGCAACCTACCAGTGATTCTCACCATTGATGTTTCCGTCTCTTCCTCTCTGAAATCAATAAAAAAAATACTTTTTTTAAAAAAAGAAAGAAGGACTATATATGGGTGTTTTTTCTCAAATTTGGTTATAGAAAAATTGCTGTTTCATCTCTTTTTTGGTATTTCTAGGTATGTGCACTGCCAACCGTGTCAGGGCGACACCAAGATCTGAAGTACATCAGCCCAGAAACAGTAAGCAGATTTCTGGAGATGGTAACTGGTTACATAAGCTACCATCTGGTCTGTTCTGTCCCTAAAATCCCCACTTCCGATTGTATTTCTTTCACTGACTGTGTTCACTAACAGATTCCTTATTCAACTGAAACTGTATTAAAGGGCTTACTTTTATCCCATTCTTCTGTCACCTTCGTTTTTAATTAAACAGATGATATGTAATTTTTATGAAAGGAAAAAATGAAAGAAGGCAAAAAAGGAAGGAAGGAAAGAAAGGAAAAGAAAAGGACAAACCCCAAAAGGAAAAATCACTTCATTTGAGTAATCTTACATCCTGGTTTACATGTTACAATTTCATTTATGCCTACTAGTGTAGGGTAATTATTAACACTGTTCTTTCACTCTAAAAAGTGTCTCAGTGCCCGGCCAGTGTTGCTCAATGGTTGAGCATCAACCTCTGAACCAGGAAGTCAGGGTTCAATTCCTGGTCAGGGTGTATGCCCAGGTTTCGGGCTTGATCCCTAGTGGGGGATGTGCAGGAGGCAGCCAATCAATGATTCTCTCTCATCATTGATGTTTCTATCTCTCCCTCTCCCTTCCTCTCTAAAATCAATAAAAATATTTTTTAAATAAATAAATAAATAGTGTTCCAGTTTGTGCAATTATTATTTGGTCACTCTACCCATAATCTTCCCACCAGAGACAACCACTAGTAATATTTTCCTGTGGCCTTCCAGATTTTATTCTGGCATATTCTTTATAATAATAGGATCATGATAAACATGTACTGTTACAATTAGCTTAGTAAGACATTGTAAACATCTTTCTATATCAATAAAAAGATTGCCTTAGCTGATTTGGCTCAGTGGATAGAGCGTTGGCCTGTGGAGTGAAGGGTCCCGGGTTCAATCCCAGTCAAGAGCACATTCCTGAGTTTCGGGCTTGATCCCTAGTAGGGGACATGCAGTAGGCAGCCAATCAATGATTCTCTCATCATTGATGTTGTTATCTCTCTCTTCCTCTCCTTTCCTCTCTGAATTCCATAAAAATATATTTTTAAAAAAATTGATTGATCTATATTATCTTTTTAATGGCTATCTAATATTCTGTTACACTGACATGTAATTAATTTAAACAAACCCCTATTATAATTATTTTTTAAATTTTTTTTTAGAGAGAGTGGAAGGGAGAGGAAGAGACAGAGAGAAACATCAATGTGAGAGAAACACGTTGATTGGGTGCCTCGAGCAAGAGTCAGTCTGGTGACATGCAGGGGACATGGCACTTCAGACAGAGGGGAGAGCATAAGTAAAAAGAGTAAAAACAGAGGAGAGGACAGCACCGTGATGGCGAACCTTTTGAGCTCGGCGTGTCAGCCTTTTGAAAAACCCTAACTTAACTCTGGTGCCGTGTCACATATAGAAATTTTTTGATATTTGCAACCATAGTAAAACAAAGATTTATATTTTTGATATTTATTTTATATATTTAAATGCCATTTAACAAAGAAAAATCAACCAAAAAAATGAGTACACGTGTCATAGGTTCGCCATCACTGGTCCAGGGCATCAAAACCCTGTTATTGAATATTTATTTGTAATATTTTGATAACTTAATACTGAGATGAATATTATTGTGCTACATATTAAAGTACTTTTCTGTTAGAAAAGAAATTGCTGCCCTAGCCATTTGGCTCAGTGGCTAGAGCTACAGCCTTCAGACTGAAGGGTCCCAGGTTCAATTCTGGTCAGGGGCACATGCCTGGGTTGTGGGCTCGGTCCCCAGTGGGGGTCATGCAGGAGGCAGCCAATAAATGATTCTCTCATCATTGATGTTTCTATCTCTCCTTCTCCCTTTCTCTCTGAAATCAATAAAAATATATTTAAAGAAAAAGAAATTGCTGAGTCAAAGTGTAATTACATTTATTTTATTTTTTAAAATATTTTTTAAATTGAATTCAGAGAGGAGAGGAGAGAGTGTAATTACATTTATTTTATTTTTTAAAATATTTTTAAAATTGAATTCAGAGAGGAGAGAGAGAGTGAGAGAGAGAGAGAAACATCAATGATGAGAATCATTGATTGGCTGCCTCTTGCATGCCCCCTACTGGGGATCAAGCCCACAACCGGGACATGTACCCTCGTGTAATTACATTTATTTTATTTTTTAAAATATTTTTAAAATTGAATTCAGAGAGGAGAGAGAGAGTGAGAGAGAGAGAGAAACATCAATGATGAGAATCATTGATTGGCTGCCTCTTGCACGCCCCCTACTGGGGATCAAGCCCACAACTGGGACATGTACCCTCGACTGGAATCGAACTTGGGACCCTTCAGTCGGCAGGCCAACGCTCTATCCACTGAGCCAAACCAGCTAGGGCTACATTTATTTTTATATGTATTGACAGTGTGAGTGTCCACACGGGGTAGGCAGGTGATGGAAAGGATGAACTAATTTATACTTCTACAACTTAAATGTCCTCTGGGTGTCAAACTTTTTCTTCTATATTCTTTTCTAAAAGACTTGCTTTCTTCCTTTATAATGGAGGGTGGGGAACCATTTCCCATCTCTTGCAAAATCTGGATCTTTAGCTGCTACCTGTACCACTGCAGAAGTCTTTGTGTGTCTTCTGAAAGACTGATTCCAGCCATGCTTGCCTCACGAATAGTAGCTTCAATATGGTTTTCCCCAGTATCCTGGCAATACCAGCTATTTTGGTTCTCTAAAAAGGCCACTTCCTATTCCATCTTATGTGGGGTGGGGCTGAACCATTGCCACATTTCAAAATAGGGGGACTTTGGAGGCTAGGCCTTCAGTGGAATCCTAGGTGACTAAATGGAGTGTAAATCAGAAACTGTGAAACTGGCTCTTTTTTCCTTCAGAGTGACAGTGAGCAGGGTATTCAATCATAGCTTCTATGCAGGTGGCTGCCTTACTGTTGGGGAAATTCCAGGGTCTGATTGAAAAGTTTTATATCATCGATTGCCGCTATCCATATGAGTACCTCGGAGGACACATCCAGGTGAGGTTACGTTGGGGACATTAGCAGGGAAAGGGTTGGAGATAGCTCTTTTTGAGAAGAGTCTGTGGGCAAAGGATTCTGTGAACTCTAGAACCAGGGCAGACATACATTTGGAGCACATCAAAGCTGTAAGTCTTCACTGCTATTCTAATTCTGTATACTTGGAGCAATTTACTTTCCCCTTCCCTCCTAGACCAATCTCCCTCTTTTCTGTAGGAGCCAAGGGCTCTTACATGGAAATAAAAACATTAATCCAAGGGCTGAGCGGCACTATACAAACATTTTACTGCTCATAGACATTTCTCACATTGATCCTATACTTCAGGCAGTTTAGTTCTATGAGCATTTATTGAGTAACAACTACACACCAAGCTCTATGCCAGGCCCTGGGGGTAGATACAGAGATACAGTTAGGTCTCTTTGAAAGTGCTTATAGTCTAGCCTTCCTAGCCCAAATTTCCCAAGGTAGTATGGTATCCCAAGTATTTCTAAGTGTTGGTTTTACTGTCCACAGGCCCTTGAGGAAATACTTATTAAAATTTTTCTACAGGGAGCCTTAAACTTGTTCAGTCAGGAAGAACTGTGTAACTTCTTTCTGAAGATGCCTATTGTCCCTTTGGATACCCAGAAAAGAATAATCATCGTGTTCCACTGTGAATTCTCCTCAGAGAGGGGCCCCCGAATGTGAGTGTCTACATGGGGTAGGCCAGGTGATAGAAATTGAACTTGAGTTGAGACTTACAAGGGAACCTTCCCAGACTGAATGAATGAATGCTCTCTTCTGAGGTTTGAAGAATGATAGGGAGGTGTAAGAAGGGGGTTTCTACAATTCAAAAGTTTGGAGCTGTGAAAGAAAAAGGATTGGGAATTAGGCACTAGTGGAGGAAAAGAGAAAGAATGGTGCTACTTAGATCTTGTTTTGCAAAGGGAATGAGATCTGGAAGTCCTTATGGAGTTAGCAATAGTCTATTCTTTCTTCCCTTCCCCAATGAGTGGCCCATGGAATCCTGACCTTACTTCTTTTCAACTCACCCATCTCTGCGTTTTCTTTAAAGGTGCCGCTCTCTGAGAGAAGAGGACAGGGCCCTGAACCAATATCCTGCATTGTACTACCCAGAGCTGTATATCCTCAAAGGGGGCTACAGAGACTTCTTTCCAGACTATACGGTAAAGGATGGGACATGTGGGCCAATCTGGGAGCCTAGACTTGGGGAAGCCAACTTGAGCGTGCAGCTCCAAGGGCATGCAAGGCCCTCCAAGAAGAAATTGCTGATCTTAGCTACTACCATCAGCCTCTCTATTATTCTGGGTAGGCATAATAATAGAGGATCCCTCACTCTGTCCCTGACTTTTCTTTCAGGTGCTGTGTGAACCACAAAGCTACTGCCCTATGCATCACCAGGACCATAAGGCAGAATTGCTGAGGTGTCGAAGCCAGAGCAAAGCATGGGAAGGGAAGCGGCAGCTGCAGGAGCAGATTGCCTTACTGGTGAAGGATGTGAACCTACGATAATAGATCAGCTGCTGGCTGCTTAGGAGTCACCAAAAGAATGTAGAAAACCTGGGCAGAAAGAGGCCAACAGGCTGCCAAACTGATGCAATCCTAGGCTTGGGAACTGGTTAAGTTTCAGAAGAGTTGCTGGCTGGTGGAGCTGGCTGGCCCTATAAACTATAGCCTTGGGTTGTATTGAGATGTGTGTTGCTTAAGGGAGTGTTTGCATTCTCTTTCTAACTATAAGCCAGCCAGCTAGCTCTTTTTCTCCCTGAGGTTCAGGCTATGCAAGAGAGTTGCCCACCTTCTTTCTCTGTATTTTCTTTCTTTCTTTTCCCCCTCTCTCTCTTTATTAAATGGAAAATAAACATTGTAGAATGAGAGATGTGATTGTGAGCCTAGTCTGCTCCTAGAAGATGTATATGAGGAAGTGTTCACCAAATTAGATTCTTTCAGACAAAAAGGTATAATCATCTCAAATTCAGAGTTAAGACCACAGTGCTTTTCTCAAGATCAGCTAGTGGATCTCAGACTTTAGACCCTGGCCCTAGCTGGCTTGGCTCAGTGGATAGAGTATCAGTCAGTCCAAGGACTGAGGGTCTCGGGTTCAATTCCAGTCAAGGGTGTGTACCTTGGTTGCAGGCTTGATCCACAGCCTCGGTCAGCACATGCGGGAGGCAACCAATTAATGAGTCTCTCACATCGATGTTTCTCTTTCTCTTTTGTTTAAAAATGTATTTTTAATTGATTTCAGAGAGGAAGAGAGAGAGAGAGAGAGAAACATCAATGATGAGAGGGAATCATTGATCAGCTGCCTCTTGGGATCGAGCCCACAACCAGCACATGCCCTTGACTGGAATCGAACCTGGGACCCTTCAGTCCATAGGCCAATGCTCTATCCACTGAGCCAAACCAGCTAGGGCTGTTTCTTTGTCTGTCTGTCTGTCTGTCTCTCTCTCTCTCTCTCTCTCTCTCTCTCTCTCTCTCTATATATATATATATATATATATCTCCCATGTTCTTTAAAAATCAATGGAAAAATATCCTCAAGTAAGGATTAACAAAACAAAAAAAGATTAAAAAACAAAAAAAGTTTAGACCTTGGACCATCACTATCATCTGAACTTATTTAAAATACAAATTTTCAGGCCCCACTCCAGACTTAGTAAATCAGAACCTCTGAGTTAGGGCCCAGAAATCTGAGTTTTGAAAATCTCCCTTGTAGGTGATTCTGATGCCCACCAAAGTTTGAGATCCACCGCTGTGGAATTAAAATCCTTTTGTGCATTCTTTTTTTTTTTTTAAATATATTTTATTGATTTTTTACAGAGAGGAAGGGAGAGGGATAGAGAGTTAGAAACATCAATGAGAGAGAAACATCGATCAGCTGCCTCCTGCACACCCCCTACTGGGGATGTGCCCACAGCCAAGGTACATGCCCTTGACCGGAATTGTACCTGGGACCCTTCAGTCTGCAGGCTGACGCTCTATCCACTGAGCCAAACCGGTTAGGGCTTTTTGCACATTCTTTAGCAATATTCCAGGCTTTCCTTTCCTAAAGACCATTTCATGGTATGAGTTACACTAAAGTGTTTCCTAGACTCGGCCCTCTGGTATCGAGGCGTAGAAAACCAGATGAGTGGCATTCTCTACAGCAAGTGATAGGTTCAGTTTGGCTCAAAAGGTTCCTTGTCTATAGCCTCAATGGAGTTTTGGCTTTTTCCATTTCCCAAACTCTTTCCTTCACTCTATTTCACAGCTCAAAAATACAAGTTTAGATTTAATGCTGTTGGAAGTAGAGATTTGCCCTAAATTTATTTTATTTATAGAATAAGAGAAAATAAAGTACCAAGTAAGATCAGTTAGACTTAAGGAAGACCTTTTATTTTATTTTTAAAAATTACTTTTAGAGAGAGAGAGAAACATCAATTTGTTATTTCACTTATTTATGCATTCATTGGTTGATTCTTGTATGTGCTCTGACCAAGGACCAAAACTACAACTTTGGCAAATCGTGATGAAGCTCTAACCAACTGAGCTACCCAACCAGGGCAAGGAAGACCTTTTAAATGGCATTCTTCATCAATATCCCAGGTTTTCCTTTCTTAGAGTTTTTTAAGGCGAGTAGGCTTTTGTCTGCTTAATGAGATACAGCCCTATTTAAAAGTAAGCAGGTGGAAAGAGGGCTGGACTGATTTTTTTCAAGGTTTGCTAATGCTCCTCTGGAGTGTAGTGTGCATGCCTCACAGCAGAGGGCACCGTTGTATTCTCTAAGCCAGCCGCTGGAGCCTGCATCCTTCACTCTTAGCAAATGCCTGTCTGACCAGAGGGAAAGAAAATACCTCTGGTCTCCCTGAGCCCTTGAGCTCAGAGCTAGAAGAGGTAAAGGAAAAAAAGGAGAGAAAAGCTGCTGACCCACCCCACACACCCCCACCAAGCAAGAACTCTTCATAGCCCAAGGAGGAAATTGCTTGGAGCACCTCCACTTTCAATAGTCAGGAGGGGCCCCTGACTCATTGCCTACCCTAGTGGATTATTTCCTGATAGTTCTTCCCAGAAAGGTAGAACCAAGCCCCCACCTGTGAAGAGACTGGTACCCATGTGTTCACATTTCAGTAATAATAATTGGAAATTCTGAGTTACATAACAAAAAAACTAGGGCTTAATTATCTACTTTGTGAAAAATTATGTTTGCCTAAAAGGCAACATTTTCCCATGTAATTTTTATTTGTTTATTTTATCTATTTTTAGAGAGGAAGGGAGAGGGAGAGAGAGAAACATCGACATGAGAGCAAAACATCCACCTACTGCCTCCTGCACGTGCCCCCATGGGGAATCGAACCTACAACCCAGGCCTGCGCCCTGTGCCCTGACCAGGAATCAAACCAGTGACTTTTCAGTGCACGGGACAATACACAACCAACTGAGCCACACCAGCCAGGATCCATATAAATTTTATAACATCCTCCTACTGTATAGGTACTATGTGGTTTGATTCCTGTTATTTTCAGGAGGTACTTATTGCATGCAAAATTTTTTTTATGACCTTGTGTATATGTAAACTACTTTTCACAGTAATTCTGAGGCAGGTACTGATTATTATGTTTTATAGGTAAAGAAATTAACTTATTTTAAGATCACACAGCTAGTGAATGGTGGAGTTGGGATTTGAACCCAGTCAGTATGGCTCCAGAGTCTGTACCTTAATGGATTTTCCGTTACCAGATCCTCATCAAAGAACAAAGTGCCTTTCTAGAGTTGGCATTGTGTAGCATGTAAGCCTCAGTTGTAGGTTCTTGATAAGTCAGAGCCATAAGGATTGCTTAGGCTTGGGAGGCTAAGAGCAGACACTATGACCCTAGCCCCTAGACCTCAGCACAAGGCTATTTAGGGGGTTAGTTCTGCACTATTATCCTTGCACAGCTAGTATTCATCATGAAGTCAAGCAAAAAAGCATGGGAACTTTTGGGCCTAAAAACTGCTTCTGGTTGTCAGTCTCAACCTAGGACCTGGCTGACCTCTGCCATAAAGAAGGGAGGAGCAGCCTTGGCTGGCATTGCTCAGTGGTTAGAGTGTTGGCCTACGCACCGATGGGTTGTGGGTTTGATTCCCGGTCAAGGGCATGTACCTGGGTTGCACATCCAATCTCCGCCCCCAGTTGGGGTGTGTGTGGGGGAGGCAACCAATCCATTTGTCTCTGTCACACGTGTCTCTGTCACATCAATGTTTCCCCCTTTCTCACTCTCTCCCCCGCCTCCCTTCCACTCTCTCTAAAAATCAATGGGAAAACTAAAGGGAGGAGCAGCTTTGCCCATGTGGTTCAGTTGCTTGAGCATCGTCCTCTGCACTGAGAGGTTGCTGGTTTTGATTCCCAATTAGGGCACATACCCAGGTTGTGGGCTCAATCCCCAGTAGGGGATGTGCAGGAGGCAGCCCATCAATGTTTCTCTCTCTATCTCAAAAAAAAAAGGATCCTTTCTCTTTCCTTCTCAGGGGTATAAAGTGGGAGACATAAAGGATTCTCTTTCAGGCAAATGTTAATGAAACACCAATTCCTTTATTTTTTTAAAATATATTTTTATTGATTTCAGAGAGGAAGGAAGGGGGAGATAGAAATATCCATGATGAGAAAGAATCATTGACCGGCTGCCTCCTACAAGTGGGGGCCAAGCCCACACTCTATCCACTGAGCCAAACCAGCTAGGGCAACACCAATTCCTTTAAACTTACATATATCTGGAGTTGTTAATTCTGAGTACCAGAGATATTCAGATGTGACACACAAGTATGGTCCTCAAAAAACTGACAAGGTAGAAAATTATTTTTTGTTTCCATCCCTGGCTCACTAGTATATTCAGCAAAAGGAAGAATTGTGTGACGTCTCCAGCTCCAAAGCAGTAAGTTGGGTGGGTGATGGGGGCTGGTTGAGTTCACAGGTGTTTAATTTCTGCATGCCACTTGGGATGATACCACTTTAAAAAATATTTTTAAATATTTTTATTGATTTTTAGAGGGAGAGGAAGGAAGAGGGAGAGATAGAAACATCAATGATGAGAGAGAATCATTGATTGGCTGCCTCCTGCACACCCCCTACTGGGAATCGAGCCTGCAATCTGGGCATGTGCCTTTGACTGGAATCGAACCCAGGACCCTTCAGTCCGCAGGCCGATGCTCTATCCACTGAGCAAACCAGCTAGGGCAGGATGATACCACTTTATTCAGTGCTTGGCATGTGTGAGGCACTGTGCTAAACCTTTTATTCAATATATACTATTTAATCCCCAGAACTGTTACACATATGAAGTAGATACTGTTATTAATTTAACAGATGAAAAAACTGAAGCACAGAAAAATCAAATGACGTGCTCAAGTCACCCAGCATGTGTTAGAAATGCCATTTGAACCTAGGCAGTCTGTAAAACTTTTGCTCTTAGCTATTCACTATATTGCTAATATCCTGGGTTAGGATAGCAGCAGAAATTAAAGCTTAACAGTGAGAGAGGACTTGATAGAAAGCGGAAAACCAAGATTACAAGTGAAAGTGGAGTTAAAGTACAGGGTCTTTGGACCTTTGAGCCCCAATCAGTGGGTTGCAATTCCTCCCAGGGCAGGGTTTGTGTCTGGATAATTTTTGCATCTGGCACAAAGCTGGACCCATAATCAGTCTCAAAAGACATTGCATTGAATAATGGCTGAGTAACATCATCTTTGTAGAAAGGACTGCTCACTTGTCATTATCCACAAGGTTCCCAACAGCAATGCTCTTTATCTAGCAGGTGTTGGCAGTCCTAGAGGACATATTTGGTGGGGAGAAGGGTATGCTAGAAGAGTGTTTAACATTAGTCTTTGGAGTCATATTTATTCGTAGAGGTTTCCTCAACCCTCCCCTAGTTTGGTTATCAGTCTCATTAAAGGCCCAATGATGCCAGGCTCTCCACCACTACCCCAGCCCCACCTGTGCCCAGAAATATGCTCCAGGCATCTCATTTACTCTCACAAAAAGCCTGGCCTCTTACAGGTAGAATGGGGCATTGCTCTTAGCCCACCTGTTTGACCCTGTTCCTGCCTTCCTGGTCCATTCCATGGGGATAGCATTGTGTAGACACTTTCAGTAGGCACCCTGAGCAAATGCCTTTTCCCAACCTACCCCCCCCCCAAACTTGATTTGGCTTTATTGCTGAAGGAGAGGGACAGCAGAGGTGATACCCCTTGACCACACCACATCTTTGTTGATTTGTAGGTCTCGGCCTAAAATTGTTAACTTTTGTTTTGTAAATTCTGTTCTGAGACTGTTGCCAGAGTGGGGGCTATAATAGGCTCCCCAGCTACAGGTTTTCTAACCTTAATGGAGGGGAGGGCTTGGGAAAGGTACATTAAAGGTAGGCCACCCTGAGGGAAAACAGGCCTTGTACAAAAGCTGAGTAGCCAGATGTTCACTTTCACAGTTCTGTAAGACTGGCAAGGCAGATAGAGATGAAAAAGAAGCACAAACTCCATTTAAAGTGCATTACAGCTCAGGAACCAGCTCCCCCTGGGCAGGAGAAGGGAGGAAAGGGCACAAGAGGCCACATTAGTCTCTCTCCTTATCTAGGGCCACATGTCTCTCTCCTGGCTTTGTGAAGGGTGATTTACACCCCTGGCTGGAATGACTCTCTCTTTCTGTGCTGATTACATTGGCAAATGCCCCCCAGAGGCCACAGCAGGATGGCCATATTCAGAAGCAGCAGCCAATAAATCTCAGAGGTTTATGTTGTGCTGCTCAGTACCCTCCTTTCTGGCCCTTCGCCAGGTGGACTGTGGCAGTGAGACGGCTTGGTTAGAGGGTTAGAGGATGAAACCCTCTGCTTCCTTTCATCATCCTCTTTCTCTCTTTAAGCACTGCTTAACTCTCAGTCATCCGGTCCTTCTGCCTCTATATTTGTGCTGGGAGCAGGTGGGAATCCACCCTAGGCCAACGAGTACCTTTGCCTCTATAGGTAGAAATCCTGGGCTCTGGCACAGCTGTTTCTACCTAGCTGCTTCATCTTGGGAGAGTAGCTTGCGCTCTGAAACGTCATCTGAAAATGAGGAGGCACCTAAGTGGTCTCTCCAGCTACCTTCCTCAGTGACCTTGTCTTTCTTCCAGGGAAATCTCTGCTAGTTAGTCTGAGAGGGGTTTAATCCTTCCATCCTCCCTCGTGACTCTGAGGGGGCTGAAGGAGTCTAGTCTGGCAAAGATCCTGGGATCTGCTCCCTGTCGGGGACCCATCTTTGTAGAATCTTGGGGTTAAAAACAATGACAGAATCTTACGAGGGGGCTGAAGGAGTCTAGTCTGGCAAAGATCCTGGCATCTGGGACCAGATCTGCTCCCTGTCCGGGACCCATCTTTGCAGAATCTTGGGGTTAAAAACAATGACGGAATCTTATCCTTGAAGATACTTGATGAGGGAAAAATGAAATCATAGATGTGCAAATCTAAGAAAGAAAAAGGAAAAGAAATGCAAGTGCCCTAGTGCTGGTATGTTCAAGTTTTGTTACAAGATTTCATTTGTGTTGGTTATTCCTTGGTGGTAGTGGGGGTTGGGGGGTGGTGAGAAAGGGTGCTTTTTTGGGATAGCTATTGGGAACCCCCAGATGGTGAGTCTCAGCGGTAGCTTCCCCAGTATCTCCGACGGGAGCCCAAGTGGGGGGTAGGGAGGGCGAGGCAGGGGGCTCAGATAGAGCACGATCTTCCACGCCCCTCCCGCTCCCAGGGCACTCGCCCTCTGCCCCCACCCCAGCGTTTTCTCCGTCCAGTGAAAGAAGAGGCGCGTTTGTGCGCTTCGGAGTGGGAGGGCGGCGCCCGGGACCCTGGTGCGAGAGTTGGCGCCTGGCGCGCGGGGAGGGGCGGGAGACAGC
>NW_005370597.1:839169-852018 GCF_000412655.1 Myotis brandtii | reverse complement strand
GCACCTCACCGTGGCCATGGCGCGCCCCGCGAACCTGCTGTCGGCGCTGTCAGTCCTGCTACTGCTGCTGCCGCTGCTCGGAGCCGGTGAGTGTCCCCGGCGCCTGACAGGACCCTCTCGGCCAGAGTGTTAGGAGGAGGAGAGAGAAGGGGAGTGTGTAGGTGGAGCCCTGTCAGCACTGCCCAGAGAGGACTCACGGCACCGCCACCTGGTCCCGGGTATCGGTTCCTCCGAGCCTGGGGAACTAGAGGAAGGCCCCAGGGGGGCCAGGAAAGGGCTGGGTTCCATGCCTATTAAAGGGTCTGAACTGTTGTAGATTGAGTTGCATGCAATGACCAGAACGCCCACGCATCTCCTAGCTCCCGTTCTCCTCTTCCTCTTTTGTGGTGCATCTGCACCGTCACAGAACAACCTACAACTTCCACAACACCGTCTCCGGCAGGTGGGGAAACTCCATTTGCTCCACGTGGGCATCACCTCTTCTGTCCCCTGTAAGGACTGGGGAAGTGGACACTAGGTACAGATGAGAAGTTTTGGTTAGAAGTGTCATAAGTTAGGGTTGTAAACTGCTGCCAAAACATGCTAACATCATTATTTGGTTGTATTGCTGAGAATATTGCTCACCACCAACCTACGCCCCTTAAAGATATACTTTGTTACTATTTTAATTAGAGGAGAAAACTGGCTCTTGGGCAAAATGGCCTTTCCCTGCAATCAGCACAGTGCCTTTCCCTATTGTAGATACACAATAGGTGTTTTGTGGAATAGGTAGATCAAGGCCGGGTTTTAGAACCATGTCATTGCCCTAAGGAAGGGCAGCTTGGGATCCCAGAGAATGGGCCCATGCATGGCCTTTGTGTGGGATGAGTGCTTGGAATCTCATTTCGGGGTTCCTGCCCAGAGCCTGAGTGGAGGGAATACTGAGGCAGGGACCGCACATGGATGGTGACCTCTGTCCACAAGGTGAGTACTGGAGAATTGCAATCTTGGCTGCAAGGGAGAGATATGGAAGAAAGGAGAGAAAGGGCTAGTCTGTCCAAACTGACCATTAGTAAATCAGGGCAGCAAGACATCACTGATACGATTTGGCTGCCCAGGAAATGTCACTAACCCTAACAGTATGGCTGCATGTGAGGATCAAGGGTAAACACTGAACACCTTGCCCCCACCCTCTTTGAGCTTCCATGCCCCTAAATCCACCATTGCCCAGACTTGGTGAACTATCAGCTAAGAAATCAGAGATGTTTAATTTTGAAAATTGTTACAACTCAATATTTAGTCCAGTTAAAGCAATGAGACTTGGACCTGCTATATTTCTTTCAGCAAACTCTTACTGGGTACCTACCAAAACATTTAGCATTTCTCAGACTATTTAAATTCATGTCCCACTTTTGGTAAAGATAAAAATCTCGTGCTTTTCTTAAGTATATTTTGAAACTTCAAAAGCTGTTTTTTCATCTTCCACATATAAAATGGTCAAATATGTTTTTTTGAACTACACATTCCTTTGAAAATTCTGATATACCACTAAAAGAGGCCTAACTTCTCTCTTCTTCAACTCCTCCATTGAAAAATTCTGGTTTAATCCAATCCCTTCATCTTACATTTGTGAAATTAAGGTCCAAAAAGTGAATTAAATGGTCCTATATAGGGCTGGGACTAAGGTGAAGTGAGTGAAGGGGATGCCCAGAAACTCAGTAGTCAAGATAAAGATAAATAATATTTCAATGCGATATTTTTTTAAAATAAAAATTAACGCCAAAAAAAATCCATGATGAACAAAATATTGAAATTTTAAATAAAAAGACAAAGTGCCATGCTGAAGCATATTGGAGGTTTAAGCCAAAGGAAAAATCAGTAATGTTTTTATGCACTGGATATAGCATCAATTCTTTTTTTTTCTCTTAAAGTATTACAAAGAGTATTACACATGTCTCCTTCCCCGCCCCCCTTGACATTCCCCCGGCTTCCCCCACCCCCCAGTGTCTTGTGTCCATTGGTTATTCTCATATGCATGCATACAAGTCCTTCGGTTGATCTTCTAACCCTCCCAATCCTCCCCAGGGTTCCCACTGTAGTTTGACAGTCTATAGCATCAATTCTTAAGCTATAAGGTGCATATTACTTTCCAGTGAATTTGCTAAAATTTGGATTCCCGCCCTGGTCAGGTTGCTCAGTTGGTTGGAGTAGTTGTCTCCTACATCAAAAGGTTGCAGGTGTTTTTTTCCAGGCGGGAAGGAGTTGGATTTGATTCCCTGTTAAGGCATATACTGAGGTGTAGATTCAATCCCAGTTGGGATGGGTATGGTCAAAATCGATTGATGTTTCTCTCTCACATCGATGTTTCTCCCTCTCTTTCTCTTTCCCTTCCTCTCTCTAAAAGTCAATAAACATATTCTTGTATGAGGATTTAAAAAAATAATAATTTTTTAAAAAAATTCAGATTCCCAGGCTTTATCACTAGAGATTCTGATTCAGTAATTCTGGGATGGGGCTCATAAATCTGCATTTTAATAAGTAATTAAATGATTTTCATGTGATTGGAAGAGGAAGTTGGACTAATTAAACTCTGAGACCCCTCCTAATTTTGAGATTCTGGTTGTAAGTAGAGGGAAGGGACCCAGAAAGTTATAGAGGTGGCTCACAGACTGTCTCTGTTATCTGATTATTTCTTAAACTAATGGCCCAGTGCACGAATTCATGCACATTGAAAGGAAATTAATTAGAAGAAATATTTTAATATCTCTATTAGCCCTTTCTCTATAATAGAAGTGTCAACCAAATTCATGATCAACAATGGCAGATGGAAACACAGGCATGCGATTGGCGCCAGCGAGAGCTTTATATGTATCGTGCATACGTGAGTCAACTTGGGCTTTTACATAGAATAAACTTGCTTAATTAGACCTGCTTTCTGATGTAGCTAAACTTTTTCCAGCTCAGTGAAGCACTCCAACTTCTCAGGTAATTGTCAGCAACACAGCAGTAAATATCAACACGAAGCAGATTATTATTGTAGATCACACAAGGAGAACAAAGGGTAAAATATTTAACTGCACAGTGTTTGACTATATTCTGTGCAGTGAGAAAACCTGAAGTCATTTTCAAGGTCCACCATTTCTTCTTTTCAGTCGGGTCAAATTTCTAAGCTTTTTAAATCTCCGTTTTCCGGCTAATGAAAAGAAAATAGGATTCCACTGAGTCTCTTATCTTCCTACTCCAGGACTTCTGTGAGGATCAAATGAGATGAGGCACGGGAAAACTCTTCACAGACATTTGGTTACAGTGTAAAATGTTTCCACTTGGGTGTTCCTGGGTTGAAGAAACTGCAAGGAGGCTAGTCGCTAGGGAGAGGAAGCCGGGCATTGCTATGTGACATTACCCAGACGGTTAGACACTTAGCATATTAGCCTTTTATATATATAGATAGTAGGAGCTCACAAAGAATAGGCACTGGTGATAGAGTAGTGATAAGATAAACATGTAAGCCCTGGACAGTGTTTCTCAGTGGTTGGAACATCATCCTCCAACCAAAGGGTCTTGGGTTCGATTCCTGATCAAGGGCACTTACCTCAGTTGTGGGTTTGATCCCTAACCCCACTTGGGGTGTGTGCAGGAGGCAACCAATGTGTCTCTCTCATGTCGATGTTTCTCTCTCTCTCCTGCTCCACACCCTCCTCCCTCCCTTCCACTCTGTCTGAAAATCAATGGAAAAAATATCCAAGGGTGAGGATTAACAACAACAAAAAAGATCAACATGGAAGTCTAGAGGGGGAGATAATCCAAAAAAAAAAAAAAAATCAAGTGGTGGCAAGTGCTATGCAGGGAATTGAAGTAATAATGTGTTAGAATAGCTAGGGGGTTATTTTACATTGGTTGGGGATGGCCTTTCTGAGATGACATTTAAACTGCAAACTGGTCCTGGCTGGTGTGGTTCAGTTGGTTGAGCATCATCTAATGTATCAAAAGGTTGCCAGTTTGATTCCCCGTCAGGGCACATGCCTGGGTTGCAGGCTCCATCCCCCATATGGGGTGTGCAGGAGGAAGCCGAGCAATGATCCTTTCTCATCATTGATGTTTCTATCTCTCCCTCTCCCATCCTCTCTAAAATCAATAAAAATATATTTTAAACCCCCACAAATGTTCTTATTAAAAAAACAAAACAAGTGAAGATGCTGGTTTCCTTGAAGGGATGATGACTGGCAGAGGGCTTCTGGGATGCTGGTAATGTTCTGGTTCTTTACCTGGGGTTTGATCACACAGGTGTATTCAGTTTGAAATTCATTAAACTGTACTTTTTTTGTGCGCTTTTCTGTATGTTATGCTTCAATAAAAATTTCATTGCCAAACATGACATACAAATGGCTATAATGAAAATATGGTCGGTCAACATCATTAGTTATTAGGGAAATGCAAATGAAAACCACAATAGAAATCACTTCATACCCATTAGGATAGCTATTAAAAAAAAGAAAATAGCAAGAGTTGGCAAGTATATGGAGAAATTGGAACCCTTGAATATTACTAGTGGGAATGTAAAATGGTGCAGCCACTATGGAAAATAATTTGGCAGTTTCTCAAAAAGTTAAATATAGAATTACCATATGATCCAGCAATCCACTCCTAGGTATACACCCCAAAGAACTGAATACCAGTTCAAGCAAATACTTGGACAGGAATGTTTACAGCAGCGCTATTCAAAGTAACCAAAAGGAAACAACCCAAATGTCCATCAACTGATGTATGGATAAACAAAATGTCGTATATTCATACAATGAAATATTATTCATCCATAAAAAAGAATGAAGTAGTAATACATGCTACAATGTGGATGCACCTCAAAAACAGTATGTTAGGTGAAAGAAACCAGATATAAAAGATTAAATATTTTATTATTCCATTTACATAAAATATCTAGGAAAATCTGTAAAGACAGAAAGCAGTTTAGTGGTTGCCAGAGACTAGGAGGAAGGTAGAATGATGTGATTAATGGGTGTGGGTTTCCTTTTGGGGTGATAAAAATGTACTGAAATTAGATGGAGGTGATGGTTAGACTAATCATGTATTTAAATGCCACTTAATTATACCCTTTAAGATGGTTAATTTTATGTTGCATGAATTTTACTTCAGTAAAAATCTTTCCAACCTAAAAATTTCATTAAAAAGAGATGGCTGCAATAACAAAAGAGTAATTGTGTGAGGTGAAGGATATGTTCATCTTATTGTGGTAATCATTTCACAGTATATACTAGTATGTGTATCAAATCACATTGTACACCTAAAACACACTAGTGTTACATATCAATTAAATCTCAACAAATCTGGAAAGGGTGAGTGAGTGGTTTAAGAGAATGAATTTGGAAGATGGAACGAGGGAGACCAATAAGAATTCTTGGCAGTAGTTCAGACAAGATTTAATGTTGGCTAGAGCAAAGGAGGTAGTAATTGCTGGGGAGAGAAGTGGGCAGACTCCAGATATGTTGTGGAGTTGACAGGACTTGTTGGATTGAACATAGGTTCTGAAGGAAAGAAGAATTAAGATGACTCCTAGGTATTTTGCCTTGAAAAACAGGGTATGATGATGTTTTGTTATCCCTGATAGGGACCCCAAGTTCCAGGATGCAGGGTCTTCCTCCAGAGCTCAGCTGTAACCAACATTGGTATTCCTGAGTCAGTGACAGAGTCAGCAAAAGCTCCCCACCCTAACCTCAACCAGTTTCCACTGTAAGGTATTTTAAGTGACTCAGAATTATTGCTAACTCTCATTTAGCACGCCCATACCCATTTTCAACTCTCTGGTTATGATGCTAGTCCTACCCATGACATAGCTCTGCCCAGAGCCCTCCTCCCTATGCCTGGCAGGGTTATCTTTAAACAACTGTCCCCCTTACCCTCCCGGGAGGCTGAGCAGCCTCTCTTCAGACTCCCAACTCTTACTGGGCCTGATCTGTTCTCCACTTCTGCTGGGCTGCCTTCTCCCTACATTTATTTCTAAAGGCCTTTTGTGCCACCCCAATACTTTCCTGCCCAAAGCTTCACCTGAATCCCCCCCACCTTACCTGAGGACTTGGTACTCCCAGGCAGCTACTCTGACTTACGTGAGCCTCACCTGGTATCTCTCCCTCCACAGGGGACCCCCTCCCCACAGAGGGCCGGCTCACGAACAACTGTATCCAGGCCAGGAGGAAATGCCAGGCCAATCCGACTTGCAATGCTGCTTACCACCACCTGAGTTCCTGCACGTCTAGTGAAAGCACCCTGTCACCAGCAGAGGAGCCTTCCGTTTCATTGGACTGCTTGGAGGCAGCACAGCACCTCAGGAACAGCTCTCTGATGAGTTGCACATGTCACCGGCGCATGAAGAACCAAACTGCCTGCCTGGACATCTACTGGACTGTTCACCCTGCCCGTAGCCTTGGTGAGGTCCCCTTCCTAGAGTGGACTAAGCTAGAGAAGATAGCTCTAGGGCAGTGGTCGGCAAACTGCGGCTTGCGAGCCACATGCGGCTCTTTGGCCCCTTGAGTGTGGCTCTTCCACAAAATACCACGTGCGGGTGCGCACGTACAGTGCGATTGAAACTTCGTGGCCCATGTGCAGAAGTCAGTATTTTGTGGAAGAGCCACACTCAAGGGACCAAAGAGACGCGTGTGGCTCGCGACCCGCAGTTTACCGACCAGGGCTCTAGGGGGTTGCTTTTTAATCCTTCAGTATATGAGCCACTTGGTAGTGGAGGGAGGAATTGGCAGTATCCTTTTGGGTCTCCCAACATTACCATTTCACTTCCCTACTTCCCACTTTCTTTCTTTTTTTTAAATATATTTCTTTATTGATTTCAGAGAGGAAGGGAGAAGGAGAGAGAGATAGAATCATCAATGATGAGAGAGAATCATTGATCAGCTGCCTCCTACTGCTGTACACTCTCTACTGGGGATCGAGCCCACAACCCAGGCATGTGCCCCTGGCAGGAATCGAACCCGGGACCTTTCAGTCCGCAGGCTGACGCTCTATCCACTGAGCCAAGCCAGCTAGGGCTACTTCCCACTTTCTTACCTGACAACATGTAGCTGCCTCTTGGCAGAGGCCTGAATCAGGCCGAGGCCCAATCTGAGGAGCTGCTGGAACAGAAGAGTTTGGAGAGGAGGTGGAGGAAAATGGTCTTAATCCATAAACAAGCTCCAAATACAATGTAATCCATAAATTCAGAGACTGGGAGGCCTTCAACAGAAAGGATACTCATTCCAGGCAGGAGATGGTAAAAGAGAGAATGTATTTGAAGAGCCAAAGAGAAGAGCTCCCTCTGACTCTCTGTGTTAGTCAGTTTTTACCGGACCATGCCGTAGTAACAAAGATTTAGTTCTTACTCATGTTCCATGTTGGCTGTTCCATGTGTCCCCTTCATTTTGGGATCCAAGTTGAGGTTACAGCCTCTATCTGGGATGTTCCCTTCTTATAGCAGAGGGAATTGAACAATGGCAGGACCATGTGATGGCTTTAAAAGCTCCTGCTCAGATGTTATATATAAAATACTTCTGCTCACATTTCATTGATAAAGTAAATCACATGGCAGGCATGCCTGACATCACTGGGGAGGGGATGTATACTCCTCCCACAGGGAGACATTGAAAATCACATGCCAATAAGTGAGGATATATACTCTTACAGTGAGGGCAAAATTAACTGGAAATAGTAATACAGTCTCCATAGTCCACCACTTGGTCAAAATATTCATTTTCCTCTCTTTCACAAGCAAAATATACTTATACACATCTTAGGAAGATGCCCTAAGAGTTTTATCCAAGAACGACATCAGGCTTCAAGTCCAGGATCTTGTGATTATTTCTATATCAGGTCTGAGTGTGGCTCCACTTGATTTAGAAAATTTTGGACTTAAAAAGACAAGTCATCTGCCTCCCATTTATACTCAATGCACAATAATGGAACAGGAAAACCAGAACAAATGTTGTCAGTAAGAAAGAAGAGGGATGGGAGTCATGCAGCAGACATTGATTCTTAGAGACTCTGAAGTCCTGCTAGACAAATGTCACAGGGCCAACTTCCTTGGGAACTGGGGTTGTTCTTGCTCCAATGGGAGAGTTGCTCTATTCATTGTTCTCTAGCTCTCTGGGAGGTCCTTCCTTGTCTGTTACAGTAAGTCCTCACTTAATATCATCGATAGATTCTTGGAAACTTCGACTTTAAGTGAAGCGACATATAATAAAACCAATTTTCCCAGAGGCTAATTGACATAAACAAGAGTTAAGTTCCTACGGCATGTTTCTGGCTTCAAAACATCCCCAAATTTCTAAATAAAGACCCAAACATTTCTGATATTAAACCTTGAGATAAATGTGAGCTATATATACATTTAAGAAAGACTAATAACAAGTAAGATAATTTATTCCAGTTCAGGGTCGTGGGTGACCAGAGCCTATCCTGGCAGCTCAGGGTGCAAGGCGGAAACCCACCCTGGACAGGAGGCCCTTCTATCAAAGGGCCACTCACACCCACAGCCACTCTCACTCAGATGAGACAATGTACACATGCTGGTTCACCTAATGTGCATATTTGGGAACGGGGAGGAAACCGGAGTACCTAGAGAAAACCCATGCAGACATGGGGAGATGTGCAAACTCCACACAGGCAGTTGCTCTGTGGGAAATCAATTTTTTTTCTCACCAACATTACAATGAAACAGCATAGAACTAAATGACATAATTCAAAGACCTGCTGTGTTTTCTTTGGCCACATCTGAAAAGGGCTGGAGAGAGAACCTGACCTCCTTGGGGACTGAGCAGCATTCTCAGCCTGCTTCTTTTTTTTAAATTTTTATTAAATATATATTTTATTGGTTTTTTACAGAGAGGAAGGGAGAGGGATAGAGAGTTAGAAACATCAATGAGAGAGAAACATCAATCAGCTGCCTCCTGCACACTCCCTACTGGGGATGTGCCCGCAACCAAGGTACATGCCCTTGACTGGAATTGAACCTGGGATCCTTCAGTCCACAGGCCGACGCTCTATCCACTGAGCCAAACCGGTCAGGGCTCTGCCTGCTTCTTATCTGAGGAATGTTGGGGCATTTTAAGTCTCAAATAGGCACAGTCTCTTTTAATCCAAATTAGTGACTCTTAGTAGTTCAACTCTTTCAAAATATAATTTCTTTTTATACTTTGACTTCTGTCACCTCCTGTGCCAGTAGTAGCCTTTCCTGTAATTATTTTCCAAGACATCCATCTCTTTCTAGACTGAATTAGAGATACCTTGCCCTTATCAGGCTTCTGTGGGAGAGCAATTACCTTATTCTTTTTTCCCTAAATTCATTTGTCCAACTGGCAGGATTTATTGGATATCATCTCAATCAATGAGAGATCTCCACAAAGGGCATGATAACCACAAACTTGATTTGGTCTTTGCTCCAAGGCTGAGTTGTAACAGACTTTATTAGTCAAAGCATTTTTCAATTTTATCTTTTACCATTTGAAGATGAGAAGCAGTTGCAACTCTTAATCCTGTAAGTCCTGGAATTTCTGGATTTTGCCTTTTCTGTTTCCTTTCTATTTGCAAACTGGCCAGTTCTTTTCCGAGCTTATATCTTCCTTCGAGTCCCTTGCCAAATGCAGCCAATAGCCATGAAGACATACTAACCTTCTGTTTCTCAGCTTCTCCCCTTAAAGTAGGAGCTCATTCAGTATATCATCTTTCTTCCAAGTTCACCACCCTGTTCAGTCCCAAAGCCAATGCCATACATTAGACTTTTGTTGTTGTTGTTCCTGCAGCACTCCACTTCTATTTACCAATTGCATTTTTAGTAAGAATTTGCTAGGTTATGCTGCAGTAACAACCAACCAACCTCAAAATCTCTGGCTTTCAACAACAAAAATGTATTTCTTGCTCATGTTACACATCTGCTGCAGGCTTCCATGAGTTGCTCTACCTGTCTTCTTCATTCAGGGATACCGGCTGATAGAGGTAAGAGAGCAACAGCAGAACCAGGTAATGGTTCTTAAAACTTTTGCTCCGATGGATGTGATTTATAAAACTTCAGCTCACAATGCACAAGCCAAAGCAAATCACATGGCCAAGCCTGGCAGTGAGACAGGGGTCCGAAAGTCACATGGCAACAGGTGGGGATGTATAATCTTCCCACAGGGTGGGTAGCAAATAATTAGAAACAGTAATACAATTTATCACACTCTTTGATTCCTGCTTCTCACTCCTCATTTTAATCCCTTCTGTTTCAGAACTTGCCCTGAGACTTCTCCTTGGATCCTTTTGCCTCCCTCTTCCCCTTAGAAGCATGAGGTCTTTCCATGTATCCAAACTGTCCTCTCCTCTTTGGATGACATCATCCATATTCCTCATTTCCCGAAGATGCATTCATAGAGGTTTATTGGGTGACAAACCTGCAAGCTCACCTCTCTCACCTCTCTTCCAGCAAGATTTATTAACCAACATTTATTGAGTACCTACCATGTATATGAACTATGCAGTGATTTGATAAAACCCAGTAAGCCCCCTTAAGGAGCCCACAGCCCCATGGGGGTACTGTGAGAGATGTGTTTCCTTCGAGATCATTGTTTCTTCCTTTTATGCTTTTCTCCCTCAGGTTCAGTTTGGGACCTGACCTCACTTCCATCTCCTCAGCCTGCAGTGCTTCTCCATAGCCAAGTGGTCAGGCCTGGAACAAAGTCTACCACTGCCCCTTCTCCAATAGGAAGAGAAAACAAGACAGAGTACTGTTGCCTGCTCATGGACCCTCAGAAATATGTCTAGTGGTTAGGAGCAGAGATTCTGCAATCAGATAGTCTAGGTTTGAAATCCCAGCTCCACTTTTTAGCTTATGTGAGCCTGAGCGAGTGACTTAACTTCTCTCGTCCTGTTTCTTCTTACCGAGCCAAAGGCTTCTTAGGAGGATTAAGTGAGATCAAATACATATAGAATATATGTACAGGATGTCCTCCCAAAGTGTATACACACTTTAACAGCTGATAGCTCAATTGATGTTTGTTTCTTTTCAGATTTAACCCATTGGAATTAACAATGGGTTAAAAGTATGTATATAATTGGGGGGACACCCTGTATGTATAGGGTGTCACTTATACTATAGTGCCCAGCACACAGTGTGCTCAACATGGTACCTTTACTATTCTTATCATCAAACCTAGTTTATTCATGGCCCTGCTTTTCTCTCTCTTCTGCACAGCTTACAGCTAGTTAGGAAGAGACTGCATTTTCCTTTTCTGCACAGGGCTTTGAGGTCTGACTCAGCAGCCTCAGCCCCTCCTGCTCCCGTCCCCAGCCCGGTCCTCAGGACTCTGGTGCTCCCCATCTTGTCTCTAGGTGACTATGAGCCGGATGTCTCCCCCTATGAAGACACAGTGACCAGAAAACCCTGGAAAATGAATATCAGCAAACTGAGCATGCTCAAGCCAGGTGTGGAGGCAAGCAGAGACTATGGTGTGGGGGCTGGGCCTGGGCCCTGGTGGGGAACACAAGCTGGGAGCCTGTGAGGGAAGAGTCCTCACCTGCCAGGTAACTAAAGCAGCGTTGTGCAGGGTGGGAGCCTAAGTTCTGGGGCATAGCCTGGCCTCACAAGAGTCATCAAAGAGCAATAGTTATCAGGGAGGCATTCAAAGTGAGCCCATTAGGCCTCCTTGGTTCCAAAAGGTGGGTTTCTGCAAAGGGTTTGTGGGGGTGGCAGCAGTCCCAGAAAAAAAATGTGCTGAAATGGATTATTTACCCTCATTCGAGGTAGGCACGAAAGTAGTTTTTTGCCCTGGCTGGGTAGCTCAGTTGATTAGAGCATCGTCCCAATAGGCCACAGTTGTGGGTTTGATCCCTGGCCAGGACACATATAAGAATCAACCAATGAATGCATAAGTAAGTGAAACAACAAATCCATCTTTCTCTCCCTTCCTCTTTCTCTCTAAAAAAAAAACACCAAAAATTCTTTTTAAGTAGTTGTTGTTGTTTTTTTGTCTCTGAAGACTAGGAAATTGCTTGTTTTCAACCATTTTAATGGGATGGGCAGGGAAAATGGTTAGAGAGTGACTCCTCAGGAGTGTCTCAGGGTGGGGAGCCATCTGTCTGGCAAGGACTATGAAGCATGTTTTTCAGGAAAGTGAAGCTGTCGTGTTAATTGGAAGGGAATGCACACACATCCACTCTCTTTTTGAGAAAGATGGGAGTTTTGTTATATAGTCCTATATATTCAAATTTTGAGAGAAAAGCAAAGAGATTTATACATAAACTCTTAGTTACACGAAATCCAGGAATTTACCTGTTCCAGTTACTCCATTGTTCTGATTGCTGGAATATTCTATTAATTGGAATATCACCGTAATTTCCCAAGACTCAAGAGAATGGGAAACTTTTATGCATGCATCAACCAATGCAAGAAAAGCAGGTGATATTAATACTGAGCAGAATAGATAGATGTAAAACAAAACTAAAATCCTAAGTAGAATTTGGTTGCATTTGTTGGACAGTTCAGAAAGTGCTTTATTAATCCTCACCAGAGGATATTTTTTCCATTGATTTTAGAGAGAGAGGAAGGGAGGAGAAGAGACAGAGAGAGAATCAGTGATCTGAGAGAGACACATGGATTGGTTGCCTCCCGCAGGGGCCTGGGTATCAAGCCTGCAACCTAGATATCTGTTTGAAAGCCAACAAGGCTGTAACAACTGAGCAAACCAGCTAGGGTCAGAAAGTGCTTTAGATCGTTGTAGCTTATTTCCACCATGAGATTTCGTTTGATACATAAGATAGAGGAAAGGGTTTTGGTTATTTGAGCTTTCTGACTACTTGAATGCTAGATAAATGAGCTCTAGATGTATGTGGCTTTTCTGC